>NC_136646.1:915000-1443000 GCF_949748355.1 Melanostigma gelatinosum
ACAGATTTTCAGTATTTTCTTCCACCTCGGGTTGAAACACCATGCCATTTTAAACACTTTTTAGGTGATCTGTACAATCGAATGATGTGTTGCGGAAATGAGGCTGTGTTTTTCAATAGACCACACATCCAGGATCTTGGAACTAAACAAATGTAAAGTAACACGCGAGTAACTTGAAATGGCATCTATCCAATTATATGTTACCACTAGGGGTGTAACGGTTCACAAAATTCACGGTTGGGTTGGGTACGATACAGTGGAGCCACGGTTCGGTACGTTTCGGTACAGTCGAAAACTATAAATGCCAGAGAAATGTATTTGATTTTAAAATATATTTATTTATTACAACTAACATCATGAAGTTATTCTTTGACTTTGAACAATGATGGAACTATACCTGAGTGACCCATCTTCTGGGGTGTCTTCTTAGCAACACATAAGCATAAAAAACTAAAACTGCTCCTTAATGTTATGTCGTATTGTTACTTGCATCTTGCTTACATCTTGTATTGTTACTTACATCTTGCAAAAGAGATTTTTTATCTCGATGGGACTACCTGGTTAAATAAAGGTTTTAAAAAAATAAAAAATAATTTTTTTTTTTTTCTTTCAAATGTATTCGGTTCGTCATGCGTACCGAACCGTGAGCCTCGTACTGAATGGTTCAATACGAATACGCGTATCGTTACACCCCTAGTTACCACATATATTGACAAAACTAAAGAGATCTGTATTAAAACACATGTACAAAACCAGAGAGTTGTAAACATTTTGGATTGGCAATATGAATAAAATTCTACTCCAGTAAATGTGATTTTTACTATTGTTATGAATGAAGAACGAGTTAACAGACTGAGATCGAGGCATTTAGCTCAATTCAAGCAATAAGATTTATTTGTGACAGAAGTATTATGTCCAGCAGTTAAACGTGCACGGACTCTAGCAAAAGCAAAGAGTCCCAAAAGTGAAACCAAAGAGCGCTTATACAGAGTGCGCAGGCGTGTCCATCTGGTTCTCCTTGTGGAGCCATTGGTCAAATTCAAAGCAGAGGCGGATTTGTTTCTAGCATTCAAATGGCCTGATGGAGCTCTGGACAGCGTCATCCACACTGGCTCACGTCCGAACCCTGCCTTCTCTGGAACGTCAGTGTGTGTGAAATGTTGATCTACAGCATATTGTTAACACTTAAGGTGAAGAAGATGAAAGGAGTGCAGTTCTAAACTATTTCGAAGTCTCTGTGTGAATAGATAAAAAGAGCTCGTCTCTTACTCTAAGATGGCAGTTTCTGCCCTAATCTGGTGGTTTAAGCAAGCGTTACTTTCAGGGCCACTGTATCTGTTCCTATCGTACGAACGGGCGACGGAATGCCCCATTCGGTGTTTTTGACCTACTTACAGTGACCTCACAACTCCGCAATATAAGCTTTACAATTATAGCGCATATTATTTAACAGTAAATGAATATATTTTATTTACAAATCCCCCTTTTCACACCTGCTAGGTGTGAACTTCTTAGACTGGTGTGTCGTCGTCTAACTGGGAGTTAGTCAATGAACGCAACTCTGGTTCTTCTTCCTGGTCCCATGACCCCTCTGGGTCAGGGGCCGGCAGGTCTCCATTCAACAGTGGATAGGCACCATGAGGAGGCGGCTGCCTTTCCTTGGAGAGAGCTGTGGTAATAAGACGGCCTATCAAAGTTCGGAGGCAGGGGATGCAACAACAGCCACAGGTGATGAGAATAGCTAAGAAAACCGCAATGGAAGCCGCTATGGACATGATGAGGGCCTTCCATTTGCCAAACATGGATTCCATCCAATCAGAGAAGGGATTGTCTATGCCTGATGCCGCATGCATTTCTTCCGAGAGGGTGCGCAGACTATTTAAAGCCTGAGTGACCGAACCGTCTGGGGCAGTGTTGTTCGGAATGATGGTACAACACATTTCTCCAAACATTGAGCAGACACCCCCTTTTTCAGCTAACAACATGTCCAAAGCCATTCTATTCTGCATAGCCATAAGAGAGGTCGGCGCGAGTTGTGCGGCTAAACCTTCAACGGCGTCCCTAGTGAGGTTAACAAGACGCAAGACATTGTAATGGACATAGTTTATGCGGTCCACGTTTTTGTTGGGAGTGATCGGAAAGAAGGCTGCGATTATGGGAATGTTTTCAAAACCTGCGGCGACTTGGTCAGCTAGTTTGTATTCGTTAGGAACGCCTCGTGGGATGCCTATTGAGTCTATATAGGTGGGGCCTCCAGTAAGCTCGAAGGAGCCTGAGGCAACTTCTCTCTTGATGATGTGTCGCCTTCTGCGTTTGGTGAGAGAAACGGCTAGACCGTCCGCTCGTGCTAATCTATGACCTATTAGGGTAAGGGGCATTCCGAGTCTGACCATTGCACAAGTTCCGACGGTTTTGTTAGCTTCTATTCTAGGTACCAAACGCAGGTCTCCGCAGTAGTAGAATAAACCTGCTCTGGCCCAGGGCCCAACGTCTGAGCCATCGCGGGTCTCATTACACCAATCAGGGGAAATTTTGCCCACATTCAGCTGTGGTCTGACTGCTGTGAAATTGAAACACATGTACCTGTTAGCCTGACCTCTCATGGCGGAAAATTGGCCCAATTTTGTTTCATTTATGATAGGTGGAAATATCGCGGCAAGTGTGGTACAATTTGTGGGCGTAGCTTGTCGTGTGAGACCTATCATACAGGCATAGCCCTGAGGATCAGTTTGCGGGTGGAGAGGGGCTGGTTCGGTGAACATGGCAGGTCGGGCGGAGGCACAGGCCACGCACCCTGTCATATTTTGTCTGTTAGCATTATCAGTGATCCAATTTAACCAAACATTATCATTGCCATAACCTGTGGACCTTTGCAAGACCTGCAGGGGAGTCATTCCAGTATAATCTTGAGAAAACACTACGGGAGTGTTGGCAGCTGGAGATGCCAATGCTAGGGCAGACTTGGGCTGGGTGTGTTTGTTCTCTACCTGGGGGAATATGTTGATCTGGATACTGCCCAAGGGATCTTTGTGTGCGATGTCGACGCCTAAGATGATCCATGCCCTGGTGTTACCGTAAAGACTTGCTGTGATGTTGTTTATCGAGAGGGTAAGAGGGTTAGTTGTGGTGCTAAAATCTCTCTGTAGGCTAATTTTGCTCCACCACCTATACGCTTGGCTGGTGGTTCTCAAACCATTGGGGACCCATCTTCCGGTGTACTTAGTTACAAGACCCCAACGACTGCACCACCCGCCCCTAAGTGGTCGGGGCGTGCCGCTAGTCTCGCAGCTTTTCACTATTAGGGGTGTGCCACAAAGATAAACATTATAGCCCCGCCAACCCCTTATATTGCCTTTACAGGTTACAACGTCACACAGATCAAATGTGTATGCACTGGTGGAACCGGCTGTGTAGTTCAGAACGAGTTTGGATCCACATGCTGTTGTATGGACCAATATTGGGGTGTTACGTCTTGTTCGGCTGTGAGTCATCGGGGATGGACAGGAAAAAGGGGCAGGTGAATTAGAAGTCTGATTCGGGAAAGGGGCGGTAGAATTAGATGGGTGCTGGTGTGTCTGATACATGGTTTGTAGTCCCCACAACATGATGGCAGCAAGTATCCCCATACCCACCCCCACCCCCATCATAGTTTTCTTCACCTCGGCGGGGTCTACATGAGGGGCCCCTAGAGAGCGTCTAGACTCTCGGTGCATTTTTCCAAATTAGTGCGAATTTCTCCCAGTGTTCTGGTTGGTACCGGTGCTGGGACACAATGTGTCAGGTGGTGCCAAGGGGCGCCTGATTTGCCCTTGACCTGGACCGAGTGTGAAGTAACCTCCTTCACTTCGTACGGCCCAGTCCACCTGGGGTCAGTCCACTTGCGCTTGTGAACCTTGACCCTGACCCAATCACCTACTTGTATCTGCTTTCCAGCTGCCACTGCTTCAGGTACTGCTCGCGTCCTCTCGATCTGTTTGAAGAGAGCTTCAGTAAGAGAAGTTAGGGCACTCATATAGTCAGACATTTCAATCTGCTGTACATCCAGAGGTGGCATATGACCTCCATCTCTGGGTGGACCTGGCATCGGCCGGCCAGTCATGATCTCGTGTGGGGAGAGATGTGTTTCTCCCCCTTTTCCGGACCTCATGGCCATAAGGGCCAGGCACGGCCTCAACCCATGTTAATTTGGAGCCCGCGCAAACTTTGGCAATTTTGGCCTTAAGGGTCTGATTCGCTCGTTCCACCAGGCCCTGAGATTGCGGGTGATAGACTGACCCGAATCGGTGTGTGATTCCCAGAAATTGCTCTACCTGTGCGAGCATGGTGTTGCTAAAGTGTGATCCGTTATCAGAGCGGATGCATCTCGGCACTCCGTAACGGGGAATCAGTTCTGTCTGCAGCCACTTTACAACTGTCTGCGCGTCTTCTCTCTTGGTGGGAATTGCTTCCACCCATCTTGAAAATCTGTCTACCATTACCAAGATGTACCTCTTTCCCTGCACGCTGTTCTCTGGTCCCATATCTGTATAATCTATGCTGATGTCTTGGAAACAGGCAGAGGGCACGGGATAAGATCCCATCGGTGTCTTGAATGGTTTTCTTGGGTTGTATTTTCCACAAATTTGACATTCATCGCAGAAGAGGAAAGATATCGCTTCCATGTGCGGATGCCACCATAGTTGTTTTAAATTGTCCAATGTCCGTTTCTTTCCCTCGTGTGTAGGTCCGTGGGCCCCTGGTAGGAGTGCTGCACACAGTTCTGCTGAGGCAACCACTCTGCCGTCGTGGGCTCTCCACAGACCTTCTTTGTCTTTTGAGGCATCTTTTCCGTGTCCATTCGGACCATTCATAAGGTCCTGCTTTCTTTTGATGATCTTTGATGTGTTCGATGGTAAGCTCAGGTGGGCCGGATGTTGGCTTCATAACCATTTGGCGAGGTGTGTAGCCTCCAGTTTTCTTGGCTGCTCTGTCTGCTGCGTCATTACCGGCGCTGATTCGTGATCTGATTGTGTCATGTCCTTTGCATTTCATGATGGCCACCCCCTTTGGTAGTTGGATTGCTTCTACCAGCCTTCTCATAGCTGCTTCGTGTTTTATGGGGTGGTCATTTGAAGTGGTGAAGTTGCGTCTTCGCCATACAGGGCCATCGATGTGGGCCGCTCCATGGGCGTAAGCTGAATCTGTGAAGATATTTACAATTTTGTCCGTGCTCCACTTCAGAGCCTGAATCAGTGCTTCCACTTCCGCTAGTTGTGCTGAAGCGGGTTGTGGCAGAATCCCTGACTCCACTGTTTGGTGATAGCCATCACTCTTCTGTTCGACCACTGCATAGGATGCAATGTTCCCTTCTTCTCCTTTGTAGCAGCAACCATCCGTGTAGAGCCAGGCCTCAGCTGTGAGGTGGGGAGTGTTTTGGAGATCCGGTCTCAATTTGTTTTCTTGTACTGCAACTTCCTCGCACACATGTGGTTGTCCATCCGTAAAGTTAGCCGACATATTTCTTGTGGCTGGCACAAAGGTGATGTGTGGCATGGTGCAAGTGTGTTGAATCTTTGTTTTCCTTGCGGCACTGAACGTGAATTCTTTACTCATCAGAAACGCTGCCACGCCATGGTGCGTGTGTACTTCCAGTGGATGGCCCATGACAATATGAGAAGTTTTTTCAATTGCTTTTGCCACTGCTGCAACATATCGTGCGCACGTGGATTGACCATTTTCCACAGCGTCCAGTTTTGATGAATGATACATCAGTACCTGTCTTTCACCCCCCTTTTTCTGGAAGAGTACAGCATTGAGTAGGCTGTCTCTTTCAGAAACATCAAGGTGGAACGGTAGGGAGTAGTCTGGGGACATGAGTGCGGCGGCATGTGCAAGTGCTTGCTTCAAGTGGGAGAAGGCTGCTTCAGCCTCTTTTGTCCATGTGAGGGTGGCAGTAAGATTTCTTGTGCCCACTTCCTTCAACATCTCTCTGAGAATGGTGGTGTTGTTGGTGTAGTCTGGGATATGGGCTCGTGAGTAGCCTGTTAAACCCAGAAATGAGAGGAGAGCGGCAACAGTGAGCGGTTGGGGATGTTGCAGGATGGTGGCCCTGTGCGTGTGCGACAGGCCTTGACCGTCTGATGAAACATTGCGACCCAAAAACAACACTTGGCGTCTGGTGAACTGTACCTTTGAACGTTTGACCTTGTAGCCCTTTTCGGCCAATAGAGTGAGGAGTCGGACAGAGGTATCAAGACAGAGAGCAGCTGACGTTGCTGCCAAAAGCAGATCATCGACATATTGAATCAGAACTACGCCTACTGGGAGGGCGAGGTCAGCAAGATGAAGGCGTAAGTGGTGGTTGAATAGACCTGGGGAGCACCTGTAGCCCTGGGGTAGGGAGGCATACGTATACTGCTGATTATTAAAGGTGAAGGCGAAGATGGGCTGAGAGTCTTTGTGCAGTGGGACACTGAAGAAAGCGTTGGCCAAATCAACTACTGTGAAGTGGGTGTGTGCAGGGCTCAAATTGCTGAGAGAGAGATGAGGATCTGGAACCGGATGACCTGTTGGAACCGTGATTTCGTTCACGGGGCGGAAATCCTGGACCATTCTCCAGCCTTTTCCTCCTGCCTTTGGAACCGGAAGTATGGCAGTGTTGAACTCTGATGAGGTGGGGTAGATGACTCCGGCTTGGAGCAGGCCTTCAATCGTCGGCCAAATGCCTTCCAGTTGTTCTTTTTTCAGACAATATTGGGGTCTGTACACAGGAAGCTGATGTGGGTCTGTGAATGTGACTTTGATGGGTTCCGTGGTCAGGCGGCCAACGTCATAGGCCCCTGAGGTCCACAACCTTCCTGGGACCTGAGCCAAACAGGCAGTTGTAGCTGGATGATCTGAACACGATTTGCCATGGTGACGAGGCAAAGGGAGGTGCTCCGGTAATGTGTGTTCAACAGTGTCAGGGGCTGTCCATCTCCACATGGTCTCCTCCTTGGCTTTGAGCAGACCTTCTGTAGGGGTTGGTTCCCATGTGAGAGTTAGTGCTCTCTTGATCATAGGTCCCAGACCTCTGGCCTCATGGTGTTGAGAAAATTAGCTTATATACAGCTTTAATCAGCAATTAGCTTATATACAGCTTTAATCAGCAATTAGCTTATATACAGCTTAATTAACAGCTAGTTTATATACAGCTTTAAGTAGCAATTGACTTATATACAGTTTAATTAATCACTAGCATATTTGTAGTTTTAAATAACCATTAGCTTATGCAGCTCTATTAACCACTTATACAGTGCTCACAGCATACACTAAGGCCAGAGAGAAGCAGGTGAAAGGTTACTTATTTAACTGCGTCACAAGGAACAGGCAGCCATCTTTAGAGAAGATAAGGAAGACACAATAGACAGTGAGATTCAAGCGAGGGCCAACGCCCCAGCTGAGCCCGGCTTCTTCACACACTCCTTCTTAGGACCTCTCGCATGGAACTCCTCACTCACACTGATGGAAACCAACGCCTATTGGGAGGGGCCAAGGTGAATGGACATTCACGGCTTCCAACCAGGTGTCATAACGTAAAAACGTGCCACGCCTGCATCTTTGACTTTGGCCAATGTGTAAAAAGGGGCGGACCCCCTATATTAAGTTTCACGCTGATGTGTTGAAGTGTGTCTCATGGTGAATCTCTGCGAAGTTCATCCATTAGCACCCAAGCTTGTTTTTGATAGCTGGGCTGAATGACTCTGTTGATAAATAAATCTATTGCTTTGATTTAACTATACGCCTCTGAGAGCTTCTGTTTCATTCTTAAACCTGCTCTAAGTGTGAAAGACAGCTACAACATTTTTTCACAACAAAATGGTGACCCCGACGTGATTTATATGATACAGAGCTTCGGGTTGGAATGTTAACAGACCTCTCCTTTTGATTCCAGATAACGGCACATCTCTCCCCCTGAGGCTGGGAACCGATAATTGCCATCGGAGCGAGCTTGCAGTTCGGGAGACAGTCTGATTGTGCCGGCACATCTCAAGGTGAGCAGACGCCTATTTAACTGAATTCTGCATATTGTATTATAGACATGAACTAAATTAGATCCGACTGTCCGAACTGTAAGTATTGCGTAGTCATAAAAGTATTGTAAAGATTAAAAACACAGCAGCAGGGTTGTTCAGCCCAGCATTTGGGGGTTCTGTGTATATGTATGAATGAGCCCATCAGAAAACGTCAAATAAAGGCGAGAAATTACGCACTTGTGATAGCGTAGATGTGAGGTGTTGTGAGCCGTGTAACGCATCTGCTCGCAGACACGCGCTCCACGCTGAGCACTCAAATTCATGTTACAAAAGGCGTAATTTCTAACGTACTTATGGGATGTTTTGGGCTACGAAGAAATTGCATAACATGACGGGGATATATGTATATGTCATTGATGTCATTGATAAACTGTAAATTGTATTGAGAGAATTGACCGTGAAATATTCGTATCAAGGCATCGAGTGTGTTACGTGTGGTGTAAAAACCAAGTTAACTCTGCTTAGAGTAACTCTTAGAAAGTTTCTGCATGGGAGCACAAGTTTTAAGTTAGCCGATGTATCGTTGATAGCGGACCCAGAGAAAATTACCTTATTGAGATCATCAAATCTCCGGATCTAGATTTGTGTGCGGCGTTTAGTGGAAAACCATGATATCTCTGCTTAGAGTATCCTCGACGGAGTTTCTGGGCGAGAGCACAAAATTTACGATAATTGATGTGTCGTTGATAACGTACGTTGTGTAATAAAGTAACTAGAGAAAAGGACCCGCAGAGTCCTAGGTTACTTAAAAGTGTATTAAATTGTATTGTTTGATGTATTGCGTTGGTGGTGTGGTTGGTAGCACCGCGGACTTCCACGCGGAAGGGCCGTGATCGCGGCCCAGCCAAAGCAGATATTGTACTAGTGTTTTATAATACGCAGCGGTCGCTGTGATGCATTAAAATAGCGCTGTTTTCTTTGATATGTGTACGATAGGGAAAGAATCCTTTATACTTTGACTGATTGTTTGCTGAAAAAGCATTTGTTTTTCATTTGTATCGTGGTCAAGTGGTCAGCGGTACACAGTCTGTTTGCGGAGATTGAGGAAAAAGACAAATTGCTGTTAAAATGCGTTGCTGATAAAAGTGTGTCTAAAAGAAAAAGAGCTGTTTTCTGCGCTTCTGACTGATTTATATTTAAAGAGACAGCCGTGTATGTTCTAATGTGTGTTCATTGTTTCACTGCATTTGTACAGATATTAATTTCCTTCTAGACCGTATTTGTGAAGTGTGCGCATTTCAGATTTGGTTTTAATTTGTGTTTATCATTTGACTGTGTTTGTTTGCTGAGAAGCAGTTTGTCATTTGTGCGGGCCAAGAGGTGTCTGTTTGTTTAGTTTGAGAAAAAAGAAACTTGCTGATGGAATGTGATGAGTGTGTAAAAAGAGCTTGTGACTGATTTATGCTTAAAGAGACGGAAGCGTGTGTTTTGATTATCTAGTATGAATGCGGGTGACTATTTGCTGAGCTGTACGTTTTAACTTTTGTTTATTTGGTTGACTGTATTTCTAAAGATATTCCTTTAGACCGTATTTGTGATCTCTGCGCATTTCAAAAATGGCAGTGTGTTGCAATTTTGTTTGAATGAAAGTGAATGTTTGAAGCGTACATAACCACGGCTGTGTATGGATTCAATTTCGTTTAAATGAGTGCGATCATTTGGAGCATATATGTGAGCGCTGAGACCTGGTTCAGAGTTTATGCTGTTTCTGAGTTTCTTTCAAATGTTCGTGCGTTAGAGACAGCCAGCTGAGGCCTTGATTTGTGTTTGAAAATGTTCGTGCGCTGATTCAAAGATTGATGCTCAGTGCAGCAGATAACACGCATGATACAAGCGTTGCATTCACACACACACATAAATCACTAGAATATGCTGAGAGACAGCTGAGGGTTAATATAAGTGTCAGTTTTACTGGCGTAGTTAAAAAACTACTGATTTATTGGAAAATTGGGTTCCCCAGGGACTGTTAGCAAAGTGCAATGCGGAAACACAGCAGTCACTCATGCAACCAAAAAAAAAAAAAAAAAAAGTTTTAAAGCTGATACACAGCCACTATATTCAGCCAGACAGACGCTAAAAATTAGGAATGTCCAAGGTTTAAAGCTGAAACAAAGCTTCTATTCATTCAGTCAAACAGACGCTGAGAAAATAAGGGAGGAAAAAGCTTTCCTGATAAGAAAGAACAGTGCGGCCTTAGATTGTGTCCACTGCAAGGACAGAGAGAAGACAATTAAAAAGGTGGGGGCTTGGTGCACACTAGAGGTCTTATAAAATATTTAGTTACATCCATTGCATGTGTAATTAAAACATAGCATTTCACACCTAGCAGGGGTATATAGGGAGTTATAAATAAAATATATTCATACACTGTTAAATAATACACGTTATACTTGTAAAGCTTATATTGCGGAGTTGTGAGGTCACTGTATGTAGGTCAAAAACGCCGGAAGGAGCATTCCGTCATCCTTTCGTACAACAGGAAAAGATAACAGTGACCCTGAAAGTATCTGCTCGCTAAAAAACCCATCAGATTAGGTCAGAAAACTGCCACCTTAACGCAGGAACAGAGTGTTCTGTTTAACTATTCACACAGAGACTTCGAAATATGTTTACAACATTACTGATTTCGTCCCTTCACCATAAGTGTTAATAATAAAATAGATCATCATTTCACACACACACATTCCAGAGAAAGCAAGGTTGTGAACGAGGGCCAGTGTGAATTCAGAGAGCAAACATGTCAATTGAAGGCATAAGAGGAGGTTTGGCTCCCTCTGCTGGCACTTCACAACCTGGGAAGAAAAAAAAAAAAAGAAAAAACATTTGACATGAGTTTTGGCTTTTCTGTGGCCACTCCAAGAACTGCAACAGGAACAGTGGATAGGAGCTTTGGCTCCATCGTGTGGACATTTGGGAATACTGATTTCAGATTTCTATTGATTATTGCAGAGGGGGACATCATGGCTGCGAAATACTCCTCTTGTCTGTGCAACTTGGAGAATGATGTCCAGGATCAGAGCAGGATGAATGGAAGAATCAAACATTGGCCGGTGGAACAACAAGCGTACAAAAGAATGATAAAGAGATGGAAAGATAACGACATTTGGGATGGAGAACTGCTGAACTGTCCTCTCACTGAAGAGAAGCTGCAACAAATAAGCGAAGAACACACTTATGATGAATACAGAGCTGCTGTGGAAAGAACAGATATGGAGCTCGAAGCACTAAAAGTGTCAATACAGCTGGCAAAGCTTGACGTGGCTCCAAAGCCTGCTAAAAAGAAAAAGAAACAGCACGGAAGAACTTTCTACTGCTACAACTGTGGAAAACCTGGTCACTATTCACGAGACTGCCGCACGCGTGGTCAACAACAACAAGGCTCACCACGTGGAAGAAGAGGAAATTATCAGAGAGGGACAGGCAATCAGCATCCAAGAAGCCAGAATCAAGCTGAACAGCAATATCTTTCACATATCTGGCAACAACAGAGACACTGCTGCAACTATTAGCCAAAATACCTGCGTCATATCCAGTTCCAGATCCACATATTCCCTTAACAACCCGCAGCCCACAGCCCACAGACAAAGCATCCTCCATCATGAAACACCTCAGCCCCTTTAGTTTGAACACAAGAAACAGAAGATGTGTTCACCATTCTCACGTAGACTCTGTCACATGCATCGGCACTTCAACAATTGACTATTCATTCCCTTTACACCTAGATGTTTCTGAACAAAAAAGAGGGATGTTAATGCAGTTTTGTATCAGAAAAAAGGGGGAGAAAGAGACTCATCAAAGAATCCTCCTAAGAGAAATTCACGTTTGGAGCTGCAAGAAAATCGAAAAGAGAAGGAGCTGCATCAAAGAATCCTCCTAAGCAAAAAATTCACATTCGGAGCTGCAAGAAAATCGAAAATTCAAAAAGAATGCACAAAAGCACACATTGCCTATGAAACAGGAAGAATGTTGCTACAAAGGAGATGAAGGAAACACAGCATCCTATGCTGTGGTGAGACAATTCGAAGACATGGAACACACAATAGTAGCATCAGGTATCCTACCTCAACCAGCATCAGCACAACGGGCAGAAGTCAAAGCGCTCATACAAGCCTTGACAATAGCAGAAGGAAAATCAGTAAACATCTTCACAGATTCTGCTTACGCACATGGAGCAGCTCACGTTGATGGGCCCATGTGGCGAAGAGGAGGATACAGACCAAAACAGATGGTTCTGAAAACAGCCATACAAGAACCAGAAATCACTGAAGAAACACTGATTGAGATACAGAAGAAGGCTGGACCATACGAATGGTCCGAATGGCAAAGAAGAGGAGCAACAACAGGAGAAAAGTGGACTTTGGAGATCCCATGATGGCAGAGTGGTAGCACCAGCAGAATTGTGTGTCTCACTGATATCAGAGGCACGCACGAAGGAAAGAAAGGAACATTGCAAAGAATGCAAGCACTGTGCCTCTTCTGCGACGAATGCACCACCTGTGGAGATCATAATGTGAAAAAACCGTACAAAACACCTATGGGCTCTTATCCTGTACCATCAGCCTGCTTCCAAGACATCAGCATGGACTTTACTCATCTTGGTAATGGTTGACAGATTCTCAAAGTGGGTGGAGGCAATCCCAACTAAAAAAAGAAGACGCACAGACAGTAATGAAGTGGCTGCAGACAGAGCTGATACTCCGATAATGGTTCACATTTCAGTAATAAGCATTTGCAGGAAGTTGAAGCCAGACTAGGAATCAGACATAGATCTGGATCAGTGTATCATTCACAGTCACAAGGACTGGTAGAGAGGGCAAATCAGACGCTAAAATCAAAAATAGCAAAGACATGTGTAGCATCAAAGCTGCCATGGGTTAAAATTTTACCATTAGCTCTAATGGCAGTGAGGAGCGCACAAGGAAATAAGACGCATCTTTCACCACATGAGTTAATGACAGGGAGGCAAATGCCTGGTCCTCCAAGAGACGGTAGTCATATACATAGATATACATAGATACATAGATGTACATATACTTAGATGTGCAGCAAGTTGAAATGAAGGCATATGTGACTGCATTAATCATTCTCACGGAGGCTCTCTCCAAACAGGTCCAGCGAACCAGTGCAGCTGACCAGGAAAAGGTAAAAATCTCATCCGAGAGGGTGACTGGGTCAGGGTCAAAGTTCATAAGAGAAAGTGGACTGACCCCAGGTGGACAGGGCCGTACGAAGTGAAGGAGGTTACTTCACACTCGGTCCAAGTCATAGGTAAAGCAGGAGCACCTTGGCACCACCTGTCACACTGTGCCCCAGCATCTGAGCCGTCCAGACCTCTAGCAGAGGTCCGAGGTAATCTGACGCAAAATGCATAATTTGTTTTGTAATTTGTAATTTGACTTTTCAGCAACCACCAACAGGTGATCCAATTAGCTACAGGACATGGAAACGACAATGTTTGGTTAAATTGAATTGTTGATAATGCTATAAAAAACAAAATGGGTGGCTGTATAGCTTGTGCTGCAGCTAGACCAGCTAGGTTCACCGAACCAGCACCACTATATCCTGAATCTGACCCAACAGGATACGCATGCATGACAAATATGACTAAAATGGCTACTCCATCAAATTGCATGACTCTGGCATCCATATTTCCACCAATTGATAACGCAACTGCAGTAGGATAGTTCAGTCTGGACAAAGGTCCAACCTACATAGATACAATCAGAGTGAACCAGAGGAGTGCCTAATCAATACAAATTGGTATATCAAATTGCAGCAGGCTTTGAGAGTATCGCAAGTATTATTCCATGGATAACTGTGAATAAAAATGTTGATCGTATCAATTATGTGCATTACAATGTTCTTCGTTTGGCTAATCATACTAGGGATGCAATAGAGGGTCTGGCTGAGCAGCTGGCCCCACTTCTTTGATTTCTATGCAAAACAAAATGGCTTTGGAGCTTTTGCTCAATGTTTGGAGATCTGTGTTGCACTAACATCCCCAACAATACTGCGCCGGACGGTTCAGTCACAAAAGCACTGAATAGTCTGAGGGCACTGTCAAAAGAAATGCAGGAAGCATCGGGTGTGAACAATCCATTTGGAGATTGGATGGAAAACATGTTTGGAAAATGGAAGCACCTGATCTTGTCAATAGCAGTGTCAGTGGGTGTGTTCATTGCAATACTGGTCTCATGTGGATGTTGTATAATACCCTGTATTCGTTCTTTGGTTGGCCGTCCTATCACCACTGCCCTCTCCAAGGAACCATTACCACCCCCTCCTTATGGAGCTTACCCAATATGGGAAGAGCAGAACAGCCTGGTAGGGTCAGGAGAGGCAGAGGAAGACACCAGCGTGTGAACAGGGCAGAAAGGTAAAGAAAGTGACGTCCTTCAGACGTCAAGAGAGGGATTTGTTGAGAAAATTAGCTTATATACAGCTTTAATCAGCAATTAGCTTATATACAGCTTTAATCAGCAATTAGCTTATATACAGCTTAATTAACAGCTAGTTTATATACAGCTTTAAGTAGCAATTGACTTATATACAGTTTAATTAATCACTAGCATATTTGTAGTTTTAAATAACCATTAGCTTATGCAGCTCTATTAACCACGTATACAGTGCTCACAGCATACACTAAGGCCAGAGAGAAGCAGGTGAAAGGTTACTTATTTAACTGCGTCACAAGGAACAGGCAGCCATCTTTAGAGAAGATAAGGAAGACACAATAGACAGTGAGATTCAAGCGAGGGCCAACGCCCCAGCTGAGCCCGGCTTCTTCACACACTCCTTCTTAGGACCTCTCGCATGGAACTCCTCACTCACACTGATGGAAACCAACGCCTATTGGGAGGGGCCAAGGTGAATGGACATTCACGGCTTCCAACCAGGTGTCATAACGTAAAAACGTGCCACGCCTGCATCTTTGACTTTGGCCAATGTGTAAAAAGGGGCGGACCCCCTATATTAAGTTTCACGCTGATGTGTTGAAGTGTGTCTCATGGTGAATCTCTGCGAAGTTCATCCATTAGCACCCAAGCTTGTTTTTGATAGCTGGGCTGAATGACTCTGTTGATAAATAAATCTATTGCTTTGATTTAACTATACGCCTCTGAGAGCTTCTGTTTCATTCTTAAACCTGCTCTAAGTGTGAAAGACAGCTACAACATTTTTTCACAACAATGGCCAAAACCAACAGCCATAGTGACATGGGGTGATGAGTCCGCATCTAGCTGATACCATGAGCGAAGGAAGGGAGATAGAATGACTCTTGATGCCACTCCTTCTTGGCCGCAAAAGATGTGTAGACACTGAATGGTGGGTCTAAGGTGAGACATGTTTTCATCCCAGTCTTCTGTGTAGGGGTCGTCGGGATCTGGTGTGACATTTAGAGTGCAGTGGACGTGGTCCAGGGGAGTTTTGTATGGGAAAAGCTGAGTGATTTTTGGTTTGAGAATGTTAAACCAGTATTGGATGGCAGGGGTCTGGGGGCCAGTTTGAAGACAGCGTAGCCAGTAAACTTCTTCATCTGTGGGGGACACCGTCTCTATAGCGGGAGCAAGGGAGAGAATGCGTACTGGCATGGACAACGTACTAGTTGGTGGGTTGGACGAGACATGTACACCCTCTTGGTTCAGCCAGATGCTCAGATTGAGGCGAGTCATCAGATCGCGTCCTAGCAGGTTGACTGGGCAATTTGGAGCAGAGAGAAAGCTGTGCGTCAGGGTTGCGTCTTGAAATGTGATGGGGAGAGGGGTGGTGTAAAATTGTCGAACTGGAGTGCCAGAGACTCCCACCACTGACACAAACCGGTCCGACAACGGCTGCGTGGTCATCACACTCGAATATGTGGCTCCAGTATCGACGAGGAAGATGTGATCCTGTCCATTTACTGAGCACCTGATTAAAGGTTCGCTGGTGAGGCCGAAATGTAGAGTGTGTGACTCCAGTGGTTGAGGGGCGTGTCAATAGGGAGGGCTGTTGTAGCCTCCAGGCCATTGTTGTTGACTGTTTGCCTGTGTGGCATGGGCCCCGCCTTGGGGACCATGTTCCTCGTCCCAAGGAGCCTGATGGGCCCCTTGCTGAGGTCTTTGTCCGTCATAGCCATGTCCGCCTCCTCCTCTGGAGTATTGTCCTCTTCCTCTCTGTGTCTGCTGTGGCGCTGCACTGCAGTGTCTTGCGAAGTGTCCCGGTTTCCCACAGTTGTAGCAGAAATAGGACGCTCCTCTGCCTCCAGGCTCTCCTCTTCTTCTGGCTCCTCCTCTTCCACGCCATTGGCCCTGAGGGACCCATGGGCGTGACTGTTCACCGCCTGCTGACATCATAGCCATCATGGCCTCCAGTGGGACAGAGGGAGTAGGTGCCGTTGGAGGTGGAGCCAGTGCAGGTTGGACTACCAGCTGTTGTTGCTGTTTAGCCTTAGATTTCGCGGCGGCCTCAGCCGCGTCGTGTTCTTTGAGTTGTTTCTTGAGTAGGGCCTTCTGCAAGGTCTTAATTTCTGTGTCACTACCCGCCTCAGTTTGAATGTGCTTGGAGAGGTAATGTCGGAGCTGGGCGTTCCACATGTCTTGTGTCATTGCTTCTAGGCCAACCACTGCGTCCATGCACTGGCGAGGTCCATCAGGGAGGCCTCGTTTAATCATTGCACGCCATAGTGCCACTGTGGTAACGCTTCTATCATGTGGCTCTCTGAAGGCCTGGCGCCACACCCGTTCTGCTCTGGCCAGATACAGGGGTGGAGACTCTCCCGGGGTCCAGATGAATGCTGCTACTGCGCCTTGGTTCACTGGAGTGGGGAACTTAGTTCTGAGCTGCTGCCACAACGCTGTACGATGTTGATCAAAGGGGTCGGCATCTGGTGCCGCACCAGCGCCTGCCATGTGTAGTAGGGCAGTACACTGGGATGGGTCCAGACAGCGGGAGAGAAGTGCTCTCAGGTCGCCCACTGCTAGCTGGCGGCCAGCAGTCAAAGCTTCCGTGAGCTCAATCCACGGATCAGCTCCTGCATGGAGGGATGGAAGCTGTTGTATCATGCTGGTCAGATCTGCAAACCCAAAAGGCACAAATTGAACACGCTGTGGTTGGGCTAGAGTGGGGGCTGCTCTCAGGGGATATGCACCACGAACACTCTGCTCTGTTTCTTCTCGTTGGTGCTGGCCCTGAGACCGAAGTTGCATGGCATGTTGGGAGAGTGGAACTCCAGTCCCTGTCTTGAAGGGGAAAACTTCTCCTTGTAGAGTGCCTGACACCGCATACATTGGCACTGCCACCGGTCTGTCACAGTGGCTGGTGTGGGCTAGAACTGAGTTCAGAGTCTGTTGTAGCACGTCCGCCTCTGTTAGCAGGAGAGAGAGCTTCTCCAATGTGGTTGGTCCGCTTGGGTTCCTTTGTGATGGCTGTCTTCCAGCTTCAGGATCATGGTACAGGTTGCTTGTCACATAGGTCTCTTCTGAGTGCATGGGGAAAAGTGTTGTGGCAGCGAGGTCGTCGTCAAGTCGCTGAATGCAGCCCTGATCGAATTGTCTCTGTTGCTGGGCCTCTGTTTCATTCTCTTCGGGCTGCTGGCCTCTCTCTGTTGTCGCAGGATCTTTTTTGTCTATGGGGACTCCTGTTATAGCTCTTTCCAATGTTCTCACCCTCTCCATCATGTTTCTCATCGCTCGCTCTGTTGAGGTGGAGCTTGTGTCGATGGTGCACCCTTCATCCAGGGACATCTGGAATGCTCCTGAGAGCAGTCCTCCCTTTACTGTTCTCACCGGTGCTTGTATGAATGGATTATTATGGGAGTATGGGGGAGGAACCGGAGGAAGTGCTGGATACAGGCTAGTTGAGGGTGGGGGAGGAACCGGGGGAAGTGCTGGATACAGGCTAGTTGAGGGTGGGGGAGGAACCGGGGGAAGTGCTGGATACAGGCTAGTTGAGGGTGGGGGAGGAACCGGGGCCAGAGATGTTTGGCTCATTTCCTGTGCAGCCTTTTCCAGACCTACCGGGGCTTGAGTGGTAGGGGTGACGTCCAGGGGGTTGATGTTGAGTGACAGACGGGACCAGGTTTTTTCTTTTCCGGTTGGCATGTCCACCTGCATCCGATCTGTCATGGCCATCCCTAGTGCCATCGTTGCCACTCGCTGTTCCTCTTCTCTGTCTTTGCGGGCTTGCTTCAGTGGGTTAGCGAACCCCCATCGCTTGGTTTGATTTGTCATTTGATTTCTCTCTGCAGTCTGTGCTCGAGCCACTCGTTTTGTCAAATCGTTGGTGAAGAGCCGAAGGTTGTTGACTGATGGAGGTAGTGGACTGGCCGCCTTCCACCATCCCTCCTCTTGCCATCGTTTCATGCATTTATCCCAATGTGTCTTGTCTCTTTTCCATGCAGTTCTGCCTCCAGTCTCTGTTACTGTTTTTTTCAGTTTTGCACGCAGTACTTCTGAGTAGCCACCAGATGGAGCCACAGCTCCAGCCATGTCTTCTTGTGTTCTTCGTCTTCTTTCTCTTTTCAAATCAAGTTTTTTTTATTTTTTTTTTTTTATTTATTTTTTTTTTTCAAATTTCAAATTTCAAAATTTCAAATTTCAAATTTCAAATTCCAAATTTTTCAATATAAAATGTTTGGATGCAGTACTCCCGAATGTCCACCAGATGGAGCCAAAGCTCCTGTCGAATGTTCTTCTTGCAGTTCCTGAAGTACCCACAGAGGGAGCCAAAACTCCTGTCAAATGTTCTTCTGCAGTTCCTGTAGTGCTACCAGAGGGAGCCAAAGCTTCTCCCAACTTTTCTTGTGCAGTTCCTGTAGTGCCACCAGAGGGAGCCAAAGCTTCTCCCAAATTTTCTTGTGCAGTTCCTGTAGTGCCACCAGAGGGAGCCAAAGCTTCTCCCAAATTTTCTTGTGCAGTTCCTGTAGTGCCACCAGAGGGAGCCAAAGCTTCTCCCAAATTTTCTTGTGCAGTTCCTGTAGTGCCACCAGAGGGAGCCAAAGCTTCTCCCAAATGTTCTTGTGCCCTCTGACCTTGGCCTAAATCCTACACTCCCTGCACCTGGTTTCTTATCTGAAATTTTCACTCCCTTTTTTTTCCCAGTGTCTCTCTGACTGAATGAATGCCTGCTCTGTCTTCGCTTCTAAATTTGTTGACGGTCCTTATGGAACACAATTTCCAATAAATCTGTAATCTTTGTAACTATACCAGTAAAACTGACACGTATATTAACCCTCAGCTTTCCTCTTCTATCCTCGTGTTCGTGTGCCTGTGTTGAATGCAAAGTTTGTGTCTCATGAGTGTGCTCTGCTCCACTGACCGTCAATCACTGGCAAACACACACGAGCCTCTGCACACTTCAACTCCAAATCTCATCTGTCTTTCACCCATGTACGCTTCACGCAGTCACTCTCATCCTTACCAAATTGAAACCATACGCTGCCGTCACTGAAATACGCACAAATCACATATGGATTTGTTCTTATAGCGTTTTCATGAGCCCGGTCCCCGAAGGAAATGGATACCTCCCTGAGGCATTACTCCACACTCAATCGACCATACACTGCCGTGATTCCACAAATAATCGCACACAGACCTCGTCAGGGAAGATCTATTGACCTTATTGTTTACAGTGTACGCCTTGTGCCAATACGGTCCCGAAGGAAATGGCGATATCTTGTGCTACAATTGAATCGATGTCTTCCCAGAGCACATCTATGCTGCATGCAAAACCATACACTGCCACTTCTGCAATACTGGTACACAAACCATCAATTCAACCTCCTATTTAACCTCATCAATTTATTTTTCTCAATTAAAATTCTCTGGATGGCTCTTCATTTTACAGTGTACAACATGCATGAACGTGGTCCCTTTAGGAAATGGCGCTGTGCAGTCTCCAGACACACTACTTTCACATCAGCGTATTTCAACAACACTTTCTATATACTTGATCCAAATCTCAGCTTGCAACTTCGCATAAATCAACAGTGTCCCGGAATTCAGTCTTTCAGACCGTCATTGGTCAGCGAACCGAAGCTTTCGCCACGGCTGTGTAACCTCTGAACAGTCAATCAAAGCTTACGCGGTGAACACAATGGCAGCCTATACAATGTTAACAACCATCAATTTCTGTTAGATCCACTCACACACATGTACATGCTGTAGTAAAAACCCCCACTGCTGTCATAACAACTCTGTCACAATGCTCGGCAATTTATCTTTAAAAATTTAGTCAAGGCAATTCATACTCACACTCCAGTACTTCCGATCAATTCAATTTAGTTTTTTTCCTACATACAATACTGCAGATTTCATTTAAATAGGCTCTGCTTACCTTTTGATTCAGCGCGCTGTTTGATCAGTTTCTCAGAGTTGAGCAGAATGGCCCTGTAGGCCTGAGGCCTCCTGCAGCCTCGAGGGGAAACGCCCTGATTTTTTCTTTCTGTTGACAGAAGAAAGTCTGTTACTCGATGAAAAAACGTCTTGGATCGTTTTAACCTAACTCTGCTACCATGTTATGAATGAAGAACGAGTTAACAGACTGAGATCGAGGCATTTAGCTCAATTCAAGCAATAAGATTTATTTGTGACAGAAGTATTATGTCCAGCAGTTAAACGTGCACGGACTCTAGCAAAAGCAAAGAGTCCCAAAAGTGAAACCAAAGAGCGCTTATACAGAGTGCGCAGGCGTGTCCATCTGGTTCTCCTTGTGGAGCCATTGGTCAAATTCAAAGCAGAGGCGGATTTGTTTCTAGCATTCAAATGGCCTGATGGAGCTCTGGACAGCGTCATCCACACTGGCTCACGTCCGAACCCTGCCTTCTCTGGAACGTCAGTGTGTGTGAAATGTTGATCTACAGCATATTGTTAACACTTAAGGTGAAGAAGATGAAAGGAGTGCAGTTCTAAACTATTTCGAAGTCTCTGTGTGAATAGATAAAAAGAGCTCGTCTCTTACTCTAAGATGGCAGTTTCTGCCCTAATCTGGTGGTTTAAGCAAGCGTTACTTTCAGGGCCACTGTATCTGTTCCTATCGTACGAACGGGCGACGGAATGCCCCATTCGGCGTTTTTGACCTACTTACAGTGACCTCACAACTCCGCAATATAAGCTTTACAATTATAGCGCATATTATTTAACAGTAAATGAATATATTTTATTTACACTATCTTTCAATAAATATACTGTACATCGTCATATAGTGAATGATGGGAAAAATCACAAGGTACTTCATCACATTGATGCAATAATAATTGGGATAGCCTCCAGCTCAGACGGATGGAGCATTTACCAGCATGGCGGTCTGAATCATAGACACCTAATCATGCTTCTACTCCATTGTTTAACTTTTTCATTGTAATTATCAATTATTTCTTTCATATGCCGAAGCGGGAGCTCCATTCGGCAGTGTGATGTATCAGTTTGTTGGCAAAATGGCTCCATTCCTGGTCCTGGCTGTCATTGCTGTGTTGGCTGGAGGTACTGTGGAATATTGTACATAAGATGAAACATTTAATCCTCCTCAATAAGAGTGAAACAGTTGAACGTGGTGTTGTTTGTCCATCAGATTGTCCTGTCTCCCTATCCACACAGGTTTACATGCCCTCATCTTCAAACCATCGCGTCTGCAAACAGAGGTACAGTGACATATTGATTCAAAGAAATACCTCTCTGAAAATGAAACATTGACCTCTTGAAAGATCTGTGTACAACTTCTCAGTTAAATTCTACTTTAAAAACTACAATTTATATTTTCAAACATTTTTAAAACATTTTCGATTGGATTGAAAAACTGAAAATGAATAGTTTCCATTGGCAACTGTTGAGAAAATTATTTCTTTTAAGGTGTAATAGTTTACACCTTCTACTGTTTGCAATTAGTAGGGATAAAATAGCTTTAATTAACAACTAGTTTATATGCAGCTTTAATTAGCAACTAGCTTATATGCAGCTTTAATTAATCACTAGCTTATTTGCAGTCTTAATAACCATTAGCTTATGCAGCTTTATTAACCACTCATACAATACACACAGTACACGCTAGGGCCAGACCAGAAGCAGGAGGGAGATTACTGATTTAACTGCGCCACAAGGAATAGGCCGCCATCTTTAAATAGATAAGGGAGGAACAATAGACAGTGAGATACAGGGACATCGCCCCAGCAGACTCCCCTCTTCACACAACCTCTCGCCTCAAAATCTCACTACACACTGATAGAAGAAACGCCTTCTGGGAGGGGCCAATGTGAACGGACGTTCAGGCCTCCACCCAGGTGTCATACACGTACAAACGTGCCACGCCTGCATCTTTGAATTTGACCAATGGGCCTCTAGGGGAGGAACCCTACATATATGATCACGCTGCCATGTTCAAGTGTGTTCTGATGGTGGAGCTCTGAGAGTGAAATCATTAGTTCCCATGCATGTTTAATTGCTGGGCTGAATAACTCTGTTGATAAATAAACTATTGCTTTTGATATAACTATACGCCTCTTGAGAGCTTTCGTTATCCTCTTAAATCCGCTCTGAGTGAAAGATAGCTTTATTTTTCACAACACAACACAATTAAACATTGAACCATAGAAACTTGGCACAATTGTTCATAAGAAGGCAAAACAAAGGCCAAAGTAAAATAATTGGTGAATAAACAAATACATTTTATTTAAAAAAAGATTCTGATGAGCCTTGATAATGTAGTAGAACTACCAGTATGTTGCTAATTTTATTATCATTTCTTTTTAATTTGTCTTAAAAGCTAATAACTACAACATGTATCATTAGAACTGTTACTTCTCTAAAAATATGTTTTATGTTTCTATACAGATGGAAAAAGGGACTCCACTGCTGACTCTCCTGAAGGATCCGTACATTCTCATTGCCGCTGGTATTTTCAATTATAGAAATGGCCAATGGCTTACAAATAAAGCACAGTTTGTATGTCAACCCCAAGCCCCAAGGAAGAGCACAAAGCTTTGAAGCAGATTTTATATACATCCGTCACGTGATGCCATTGGGCCCAAAAAGACTACTTCCCATAGACTTGCATTGGGAAATAGACTTCTGTGACTAAGCAGATCCTTTTTTTTTAGGTAAATCAAATTCCCAGTACCATCACATGAATAGCCCCTATTTAAAACATTGGGTCCAAAAAGTTATAAAGTGTACTCAGTCGAATCCAGAGTAATTTTCTTTCCTCCGTTAACGTGAAAGAGCCAGAGACTAGACCGAGGGCTGGGAGTATCCACTTCTCATCCATGATGTCAACTGGTATGTTCTGAGCCTTCCATGCTTGTCTCCGCATCACAGACATGTATTGACTGTACCTGGTTTTCCAATACCAAACTCAGCCCTCCACTCCGGTAATGTACACATTCCTTTTTTGAAATATTTTCACATTGAAGGTATATATTTTTTAATGTAATTTCAAAAAAATAGAAAACCAATTTAATTGCAATAACAACACAGTTTTCCTACTTGAATAATAGTACAGAACGCCATAGTAATGAAATAGGTACCGTTTTTAATAGTATCATTTCTTTTTTATTTCTAAGTCCCTCGACACACAAACGTGTTCCCCCCTTATCACCTAACCTCTCAGTCATTGTTTTTCATTGTATTGACACCCTGTATACTTGATAATTAGATTGTAATTTACAGGCTGTACTATAAACTGCGAGCGGTGAATGTTTAAACGTCTGTCTAAGATCTTATCAGCCTTCAATCCATGATATACTTTCAATGTCTTTCTTTAAATTTCAGTTTGGATTTTCCAAGAACATCTATCATGTGCTTGTTCTGAATGCAATTGTTGGCTTTTCAGTTGGTAAGTCATGCCTAATATTGACTTTTTAACGAACTCATTTCTTATTGGTTGAAATGCTGAATGATTATCTTGTTTCTATCAGGCACAGTGGACTCATCAATAATGCCTCTCATGGGTAACTTGGTAGATCTGAGATATGTGCCGGTATATGGTACAGTTTATGCTATTGCTGATGTCGCAATCTGCATCGGATACTCCGTGGGTAAGCACAGTTGCCACAAAGAATATTTATCGGACTCTGCCGTCCCCGCAAACTCAGAGATTTAGAGCTTCTTTTAAGTAACTTATGGTTTAACGGCCTTTAGAGGTGCTGATACGCGGAGTTTGTTAGCTCTGGATAACAAAGCCAGGCCAGCTGTTTCTCCGTTTCCAGTGCTTGTGCTAAGCTAAGCTAACCGTGTGTTGGTGGTAGCTTTGTATTTGCCGTACAGACATAATAGTTGCATTGATCATCTCATCTTTCATTTCTCATCTTTCTCTGCAAGAAAGCGAAACCTTTTTCAAAATGTTAAACTATTGCCTTGATAGATATTAACAACATTTGAGATTTATAAATATGCCTTTATGTTGAGATATATGATCTTAAAACTCAGTAGCAAAATATGTCTGTAGGTCAGGTCAGCACTAGGGTTTAATAGACCATTTAATTTGGTCCTAACAACACAGGTTTATACCACCTTAAACAGTAAACTGCAGCTATGCTAATGAGCAACAGCCCGACAAGCCTGAAAGTTTGTTTCTTTTCTATCGAGGTGTTGAATAATGTCTCTTCTGTCCAAAGGTCCAGCTATTGCAGGGCCTACAGTGGCATCGATTGGCTTCCCCTGGCTCATGGCCATAATTGGAACAGTAAATATAATCTTCGCTCCACTCTGCATCTTCCTTTACAGTCCATCTCGGCAGGAGGAACATTTGGTGAGAGCTGGGAAGAAAAAAACAACTGAAAAACACATTTGTTACAGCCCAGTCGAGTGAAGAAATATTGTCATTGTACGTTTCCACAAACCAGTGATATTATACATATACATATTCAATGTGGACGTTATTACATTCGGTCAGAGACGGTGACGTAGTGCAACGAGACAAAGTTAAGTGACATAGTTTATTTAGCGAACGTATATGACAGTGGTATAATAACGACTACAGCGAGTGAGAAAGTCCACTATGGGGGGGTCGAACAAACACAGGACTTTCACTCAGGAGACCGCTGTGTGTATCCTGTGTGAAACCAAAATAAGTGTTCTCTTAAGACTTAAGATTAAGCATTGTTGCGCTTACCAGGGGGTTATTTACAATAATTTGACAGCTGTTACGTTACATCGTTACCTTATTATTTTAACACAAACCATGATCATTTTTTCGAACCCCAAGCAATTCCGTTGCCTAAACCTAACCAATTGTTTCTCGATGCTAACGAGGTGGTGTTGTGCATCTCAGAGCGATATGAGGCTGATGAGAAATGCATTCATGGATCAGAAACATCAACATTCATCGTATCCGAGGTTTGGAGACACATACAATGCCAACATTTTTCCGGGTTGTTTCTTACACATACAACAGTGTCAATTGCTTAAAAGAAGTTGATGTTGTACTTCATGCAATCGTTGTGTCTTGTGTTCCAGTCGATATTGAAAGAAAATTAAAGAAGCTCCGCCAGAGAACTTGGAATCCCACTGTATGCAGATTTCATTTCAAGTATTCTTACCATCTCCACCATTGACAAAGACCCACACTAGCGTCAAGGCCCTATTGATGACAGCATTGGCTCAACACTTTGGTGCAGAGTGAATGTCTTGACAACTATCAAATGGACTGACGTTATATTTAGAACTACACAGCCACGAGTCTGAAGCACGTCAGCCCTTCACAATACACCACCGTCCTAAAAGACCATTTCTATCGATGCGTTGTTCTGCTCTGCGATATTTGTATTTGGTAAGTGTTATTTTCCTAAAATGAAGTGTTTTCCCCATGAGTATCATGGGTGCTGATAGTTTCAAGGTCCCCTTTGTTATTTCCTGTAACCCTGTTTATAATCATGGCCAGAACTCACTTTAGTCAGAGAGAATTCTTCAGCTTTGTTGTGAACTTCTGTCTCCACTGCGTGGTGAATAAAACTCATTTGAACCAGCCACAGAATTGGACCCGAAAGAAATCTTTCTTCAACAATATGGCGTTGTCGGCAGGATGTCGGCAGTTGAGCCCACATCTTCACAGAGACCCGGCTCCATCGGACAGCAGGACGGAGCACAGGACTCCGGTGGGACAAGAGATGGACTCTGTGTTTACATCATGATGCTCGGTGCTCGAACACAATCAAACATGATCGACAATGATTTTCCTCATGTTTGAACTTTTGTGAAGATGTCAGCAATATAATCTGCCCAGGGAATTGTTTTTGCTGCTGTTTAAGTTCCTTATGATGCAAAATAAAAAAAATGTACTCCAGGAATTTACTTCTGTTTTTATTTTGTTTGTTGTGTTACAAATGGGCTCCATCTGCATTTCATTGTGCATCCCT
This sequence comes from Melanostigma gelatinosum, assembly GCF_949748355.1. NCBI lineage: Eukaryota > Metazoa > Chordata > Actinopteri > Perciformes > Zoarcidae > Melanostigma > Melanostigma gelatinosum. The sequence goes on from NC_136646.1 coordinate 941,374, forward strand.
GTGTTGTATAACGACAATAAATGATCCTTGAATCCTTGAACTACAACCGGTGAAGTCCCTTGTGACAGGATCACTGCTCCTGCGGTTCCTTGATATTATGCACATAAGTCAACAGAGTCATGGCGACATCTGCTTCAATTGATGAGAGCCAGTCTCCCTTCACATGCCATTCTCCCTCATCAACAGACAAGACACAGGACAAGTCTATCTCTACAAACTCTCGTCACAGCCTGACAAGCACACAGGCCGAACATGGCCCAAATTCTACAAACTATTAATTGTGTGTCGATTCGTTCCTAAAGGCACCAACGGAGGCCTCCAAACCTGAAGACTGTGATCCATGCCGTCTAACGTTAGGAACTGTGATCAGTTGCCAACTATTTGACATTGATTGCCAAACCTGTTAGGTGAAACCTTTTGGTGTGTAATTGAGCTCAGTCACTCCCTGTAAGAGGTCACACCTTTATTGATTTAATTAATATTTGCTCTGTAAAACACACCTTTACTGAGCCAATAAAGACCCGCGACTACGGACTTGTGAGTTGGGCTCCCAGAATCTCATGGAGTTGCAAACAACCCTCAAAAACAGCTGATGCCTTAACCTTATCGATTAATGATTGTTGTGGCAATTTATCATGTTGTTCTTTGATATATAACTTTTATCGCTTTACCTTGAACAAAAGCAGAACTCACCAAACCCAAACAACAAATGTATCTCATGTCTGACTCGTGTCATCCTGACCTCACATCTAACCCTCTTCCATGAAAACAGCAGCACCTACCCTCCCCAACGCCATCCGAAAAAAGGACGCCTGCGGAGGGGGGGGGGGGAGGCAGACGAGCTAATGTGCTCCAGTTTGTGTGAAGCATATATACTCTGTAAAACCTTTGACTTGATTAGACCTCTGAACCGTCCGTTAGGAAGGAGCTCTATCTGTTCAGCTGAATTATTCCAAGTGTCTGTTCAACATAATACTTAAAGGCATTTGACAGATTTCTCATCACTCTTATTTCTCACAGGGAAATTAATAGGTCTGTCTCAGGATTGCTACGATAACACTAACTTTTCCAGGGTGGAACATATGATGGTTTACATGGTTTAGATGGTTTACAATGCATGTTGTGTTTCCTGGACCACCACTCCAGTAAAATTAGCCTAAAACGCATATCCAGTAAGCTCTTCTTGAACCATTTGGAGTACATGCAGGGTCTGTTTTGAAAGGTAACACTCCGAAGTGTTTAGCCCAGCAGTCAGAATCACTGTAAGTGCTACTGGCATTGAGTAATATAAGTTTGAACACACATTTTTTGCAAACAGATGCCTCCAGATGACTATAGCTGGGACTTATTAGCTGGTAAACACAATGGGACCACAGCATGAAGCCTTACCTAGTCCAAGTTCAAATTTGATAACAATACCACAGAAAATGAATATTTTACACATGTTTTACGAAGAGTATGTCTAGACGCTTTCCAAAAAAGGCCATTTGGAGATGGTAACCATGGTAACATACCTAGGCTGTGTAGAAATGTGTACTCATAATTCAAACTAAAGCTTATTTATGTCGATATACAGTAATCTATAAGTTATTTTGTCATTATTCCGTTTCCTAATGTCTCCAAAACTCTCAAAAACCACACAAGACTAAAGGCATGCGAAAACAGGAGTCAGTCAGTTATCTGTGAAATCTTTGCTAATGGGACTGCCGTTTTACCTTCGAAGCTATTACATACTAAACAAATATTTGATGGCTGCAATTCTCTGAGAAGTGGACGTACTTGTTATAATTGTTTACTTACTACCGCTGTATTAACGGCACTGTTTAATCAGATTGACATGGTCATAATTTCCAGAAACAGACATTGCTGTTGAGTTCTTGAAATGTATTTGTTCGGTGCTTTGAACACTAAAAAACCAAGTGCCATATAGTCCCATTGTATTTGAGAGAAAGCAGACAGCTCCACGGCCGATATCTTCAAAACTAGGCAACTCACACCAAAACTATCGAGATTGATGAATAGCACTACAGGTAAGGGAATTTGGGCTTTATGGCAAAATTTAACATGGGGCTTAGTGGGCCACCGGCACTTGTGTGACACGGTGACAATGTGTCGGACAAACGGCCTACCTCCCATGCAAACTTTTGGGAACACTTGGGCCGTTGAGGGCAGAATGTGTAGGCAGTGGTCAAATCCTATAGATGGCGCCCTTGACCAGTGGCTGAAAAAGTGGGAGGGGCCAGGCCCAAAGGGGTGTTTTGGGACTTTCGGGTGGAAACCATGGAAACGGACGGGGAATGGACCGGTCAAGGTCCCGCCCATAGAAATGGGCGGGGCATGGCCAAATGGGGCGATTTGTGCCTCTCGGGTGGAAACCATGGAAATGGATCGGGAATGGACCGGTCAAGCTGGCAAACATGGAAATGGGCGGGGCATGGCCAAATGGGGCGATTTGTGCCTTTCGGGTGGAAACCATGGAAATGGATCGGGAATGGACCGGTCAAGCTGGCAAACATGGAAATGGGCGGGGCATGGCCAAATGGGGCGATTTGTGCCTTTCGGCTGGAAACCATGGAAATGGATCGGGAATGGACCGGTCAAGCTGGCAAACATGGAAATGGGCGGGGCATGGCCAAATGGGGCGATTTGTGCCTTTCGGGTGGAAACCATGGAAATGGATGTGGAATGGACCGGTCACGCTTCCAAATGGGCGGGGCATGGCCAAATGGGGCGTCTTCTGCCTTTCGGGTCCAAAGCCTTGGAAAACATGGAAACGGATCACGTATCACCATATGATGCCACAAACATGTCGGAATGTTCCTGAAAAAAAACAAAAAACTTCCCAAAGGGCTACAGACTTCTCCTTTGGCATGCTGACTCGGGTCATCGGAGGGAGTGTGTGGTGCAAAATCCAGACAGTTTCAACCTTCTTTACCCGAATTATGGTCAATTGTTACACATTGCACAAATTGCACCAATTTCGGCCCCTGATCCTGTTTCTGGGCACCTTAACTTGGACCTACGACCTCTAGATTTGGATCATTTAACCTACACGACCCTCCCTTCATTCACAAAAACAATGTATTCCTTTATCTTGCTTTAAAGTATTTTTAATGAATTAAAAGACTCTTAATGATGTGTACATGTTGCTGTTTCTGTTGGGTGCAATAAAAACACTTGTAACTGGCTTATCATTCCATAATTGACATATGATGGACATAAGAGGACACTCTACAAGGTTCAATTGGATTCAAGTCGTTAGCATGCTGCTACCGGAAGTTAGCTTTCCCAAGGGTCTACAGATATCTCGCTTTAGATCCTGCATCAGCTTATCACAGGCGACTGATTTATGCAAAAATCAGGCACTTCCAACCTTTCACTGCGATTTAATGGCCTGTTTCTCACCTGCCAAAACAGGCCGAAAGATGAGGTCATATGCCTCAATTTTGACCTTTGGGGCTGTTTTTGGGAACCTTAACTTGCAGCTACGACCTCTAGATTTGGATCATTTAACCTACACGACCCTCTCTTAATTCACAAAAACAATGTATTGCTCTATCTTGCTTTAAAGTATTTTTAATGAATTAAAAGACTCTTAATGATGTGTACAGTCATTAGCATGCCGCCAACAGGAGATAGCTTTCCAGAGGATCTGCAGATTTGCTGCTCCATGTGCTCATTCAAGTCATCAAGGGGAGTGTCTCGTTCAATTACAACACAGTTCCAACCCTTTTCTGAGAAGTTATGACATTCAATACTTTCCATTCAAATGTAGTCGGAATGTCCCTTTTTGGAAAATGGGCCATTTCGGATTGAGAACAAAGGTCAGTTTTCCCTCAGTTTTCACTCTTTGGTTTCGGCGGGAGATTTTTGCCGGCCCCTAAAAACACAAATGAATGACATTTTTGACATGTAGTTGACAATTCTTGGACAAAATTGAACACTCTACTGGGATTGATTGGTTTTGTAGCATTAGCACGTTGCTAACAGAAGATAGCTTTCCAGAGGGTCTGCAGGTTCTATTGCACCATTTTCACATTCACGTCATCAAGGGCAATGTTGTCATGCAATCTCCCTTCAAATTTAACCATGTTGTGAGAAGTTATGACAAGTTGAAGGATGGGCCGTTTGGGTAATCACTTTCCATTCATTTCATCCTTCAAAATGGACCCATTCAAATGTAGGCCAACTGCCCCTCTTCCCGCGCAGGCATGCTAAGTGCTAGGGAGTCCCATCCAACTTGAATGTGCCTCATTGGGGCCTGTCTACAACATATTAAAAAAGCAGGGCTCTGACATCTTCAGAAGTAAAAATTGGTCTGATCTCATCAAGAGTACGACAGGGTGTACAGCTTAAGGACGTGTACCCCATGCTGAAGTCTGAGTTTGATACAGGCAAAAATCAGTTCTAGATAATCTAGAGGGATTTTTTTCAGGTGGTCATATTGTAGGCCTTGTCCACAATGTGTGTGCACAATTTGGGGGTTCTAGGACCCATATTTGATAAGTTATGGCCATTCTTGCATATGGCAAAAAATAAGCGAATAAGGCCCCAATTAAGCCCAATTAAGCCCTTTGTGGGTGTTTTTGGGGACCTTAACTTGCAGCTATGAGGCCCAGATTATAGGTGTGTAATGGTGACGAGCCCCTCTTTGAAGCAGAAAAGGATTTAAAACCCTACCCCGTTTTAAAGTATAAAAATTTTGAGAAAAGACTGGTAAAATCTGGATTTTGACCACTTTTTAATATTGGTCAATTTTCAAACACTTGTAAATGGCCTTCTTTGATGAAATTCAAATATGATGGACCGTACAGGACCCTCTTCAAGGTTCAAGTGGATTCAAGTCGTTAGCATGCTGCTACCGGAAGTTAGCTTTCCCAAGGGTCTACAGATATCTCGCTTTAGATCCTGCATCACCTTATCACAGGCGACTGATTTATGCAAAAATCAGGCACTTCCAACCTTTTACTACGATTTAATGGGCCGTTTCTCACTTGCCAAAACAGGCCGAAAGATGAGGTCATATGCCTCAATTTTGACCTTTGGGGCTGTTTTTGGGGACCTTATCTTGCAGATACGACCTCTAGATTTGGATCATTTAACCTACACGACCCTCCCTTCATTCACAAAAACAATGTATTCCTCTATCTTGCTTTAAAGTATTTTTAATGAATTAAAAGACTCTTAATGATGTGTATATGTTGCTGTTTCTGTTGGGTGCAATAAAAACACTTGTAACTGGCTTATCATTCCATAATTGACATATGATGGACATAAGAGGACCCTCTTCAAGGTGAAATTGGATTCAAGTCGTTAGCATGCTGCTACCGGAAGTTAGCTTTCCCAAGGGTCTACAGATATCTCGCTTTAGATCCTGCATCACCTTATCACAGGCGACTGATTTATGCAAAAATCAGGCAGTTCCAACCTTTTACTACGATCTAGAGGGCCGTTTCTCACTTGCCAAAACAGGCCGAAAGATGAGGTCATATGCCTCAATTTTGACCTTTGGGGCTGTTTTTGGGGACCTTAACTTGCAGCTACGAGGCCCAGATTATTGGTGTGTAATGGAGACGAGCCCCTCTTTGAAGCAGAAAAGGAATCAAATTTCTACTTTGAATTAAAGTGGACATTTAATAATAAATGTTCAAGTTCAAAGTTCAAATGTAAAATGCCATGAATCACTATGGGAAAACTGTACAGAATTTCCCGTTGATATTCACACCATTTCATCTTGGGGCAGAGGTTGACTTAATGTGAAAATTTCAGCCTCCTAGCCCATTGTTTTCTAGGTGTCTTTAGGCAGAATTGAGTCAAAAGGCCGTAATTTCTACGTGTACGGAGTTTACCATAGCAGAAAGTGTACCATCGCAGAAAGTGTATGGAATTTCCCCTTGATTTTCATACCACATGGTCATTGGCCAAAGGTCGACTGACTGATAAACTTTCAGGGTCCTAGCCAATTGCTTTCTATGGGAATTTGGGCAGAGTTCGGTGAGAAATCCATAATTCACTATGGGAAAAGTGTTTGGAATTTCCCCTTGATTTTCATACCACATGGTCATTGGCCAATGGTCGACAGACTGCTAAACATTCAGGGTCCCAGCTCATTGCTTTCTATGGGAATTTGGGCCGAGTTCGGTGAGAAATCCATTATTCACTATGGGAAAAGTGTTTGTAATTTCCCCTTGATTTTCATACCACATGGTCATTGGCCAAAGGTCGACTGACGGTTCAATTTTCATGGTCCTAGCCAATTGCTTTCTATGGGAATTTGGGCCGAGTTCGGTGAGAAATCCATTATTCACTATGGGAAAAGTGTTTGTAATTTCCCCTTGCTTTTCATACCACATGGTCATTGGCCAAAGGTCGACTGACGGTTCAATTTTCATGGTCCTAGCCCATTGCTTTCTATGGGAATTTGGGCCATTTCGGATTGAGAACAAAGGTCAGTTTTCACTCTTTGGTTTCGGCGGGAGATTTATTCCGGCCCCTAAAAACACAAATAAATGACATTTTTGACATGTAATTGACAATTCTTGGACAAAATTGAACACTCTACTGGGATTGATTGGTTTTGTAGCATTAGCACGTTGCTAACAGAAGATAGCTTTCCAGAGGGTCTGCAGGTTCTATTGCACCATTTTCACATTCACGTCATCAAGGGGAATGTTGTCATGCAATCGCCCATCAAATTCAACCATGTTGTGAGAAGTTATGACAAGTTGAAGGATGGCCGTTTGGGTAATCACTTTCCATTCATTTTATCCTTCAAAATGCCCCATTCAAATGTAGGCCAACTGACCCTCTTCCCGCGCAGGCATGCTAAGTGCTAGGGAGTCCCATCCAACTTGAATGTGCCTCATTGGGGCCTGTCTACAACATATTAAAAAAGCAGGGCTCTGACATATTCAGAAGTAAAAATTGGTCTGATCTCATCAAGAGTACGACAGGGTGTACAGCTTAGGGACGTGTACCCCATGCTGAAGTCTGAGTTTGATACAGGCAAAAATCAGTTCTAGATAATCTAGAGGGATTTTTTTCACGTGGTCTTATTGTAGGCCTTGTCCACAATGTGTGTGCATAATCTGGGGGTTCTAGGACCCATATTTCATAAGTTATGGCCATTCTTGCATATGGCAAAAAATAAGCGAATAAGGCCCCAATTAAGCCCAATTAAGCCCTTTGTGGGTGTTTTTGGGGACCTTAACTTCCAGCTATGAGGCCCAGATTATAGGTGTGTAATGGTGACGAGGCCCTCTTTGAAGCAGAAAAGGATTTAAAACCCTACCCCTTTTTAAAGTATAAAAATATTGAGAAAAGACTGGTAAAATCTGGATTTTGACCACTTTTTAATATTGGTCAATTTTGAAACACTTGTAAATGGCCTTCTTTGATGAAATTCACATATGATGGACAATACAGGACCCTCTTCAAGGTTCAATTGAATTCAAGTCGTTAGCATGCTGCTACCGGAAGTTAGCTTTCCCAAGGGTCTACAGATATCTCGCTTTAGCTCCTGCATCACCTTATCACAGACGACTGATTTATGCAAAAATCAGGCAGTTCCAACCTTTCACTACGATTTAATGGCCCGTTTCTCACTTGCCAAAACAGGCCAAAAGATGAGGTCATATGACTCAATTTTGACCTTTGGGGCTGTTTTTGGGAACCTTAACTTGCAGCTACGACCTCTAGATTTGGATTATTTAACCTACACGACCCTCTCTTCATTCACAAAAACAATCTATTCCTCTATCTTGCTTTAAAGTATTTTTAATGAATTAAAAGACTCTTAATGATGTGTACATGTTGCTGTTTCTGTTGGGTGCAATAAAAACACTTGTAACTGGCTTATCATTCCATAATTGACATATGATGGACATAAGAGGACCCTCTTCAAGGTGAAATTGGATTCAAGTCGTTAGCATGCTGCTACCGGAAGTTAGCTTTCCCAAGGGTCTACAGATATCTCGCTTTAGATCCTGCATCAGCTTATCACAGGCGACTGATTTATGCAAAAATCAGGCACTTCCAACCTTTCACTGCGATTTAATGGCCCGTTTCTCACTTGCCAAAACAGGCCGAAAAATGAGTTCATATGCCTCAATTATGACCTTTGGGGCTGTTTTTGGGAACCTTAACTTACATCTACGACCTCTAGATTTTGATCATTTAACCTACACAACCCTCTCTTAATTCACAAAAACAATGTATTGCTCTATCTTGCTTTAAAGTATTTTTAATGAATTAAAAGACTCTTAATGATGTGTACATGTTGCTGTTTCTGTTGGGTGCAATAAAAACACTTGTAACTAGCTTATCATTCCATAATTGACATATGATGGACATAAGAGGACCCTCTTCAAGGTGAAATTGGATTCAAGTCGTTAGCATGCTGCTACCGGAAGTTAGCTTTCCCAAGGGTCTACAGATATCTCGCTTTAGATCCTGCATCAGCTTATCACAGGCGACTGATTTATGCAAAAATCAGGCACTTCCAACCTTTCACTGCGATTTAATGGCCCGTTTCTCACTTGCCAAAACAGGCCGAAAAATGAGTTCATATGCCTCAATTATGACCTTTGGGGCTGTTTTTGGGAACCTTAACTTGCAGCTACGACCTCTAGATTTGGATCATTTAACCTACACAACCCTCTCTTAATTCACAAAAACAATGTATTGCTCTATCTTGCTTTAAAGTATTTTTAATGAATTAAAAGACTCTTAATGATGTGTACATGTTGCTGTTTCTGTTGGGTGCAATAAAAACACTTGTAACTGGCTTATCATTCCATAATTGACATATGATGGACATAAGAGGACCCTCTTCAAGGTGAAATTGGATTCAAGTCGTTAGCATGCTGCTACCGGAAGTTAGCTTTCCCAAGGGTCTACAGATATCTCGCTTTAGATCCTGCATCAGCTTATCACAGGCGACTGATTTATGCAAAAATCAGGCACTTCCAACCTTTCACTGCGATTTAATGGCCCGTTTCTCACTTGCCAAAACAGGCCGAAAGATGAGGTCATATGCCTCAATTTTGACCTTTGTGTTTGGGGACCTTATCTTGCAGCTATGACAGCTAAATTTGGGGGAATTCATATTCACAAGCCCATCTTTAAAGGGGAAAATAAATCAAATCTCTACTTTGAATTAAAGTGTACATTTTCAGAGAAAAGACTGTTGAAGGCCATATCATCCTTATGACTCAGAAAGGGACATTTCACCTACATATGACTGGGGTCTCGTTTAGTCCAAAAATCCCAACCCGATCGGCCCTTCTGTTCCCAGACCTCCCAAACAATATCTAGAGTAGGCTCTGGGCTAGGAGGTTGACACTTATGAGGGGGCATACCTGGGAACAGCCAAACAGGTGTGCAAACTTTCAACCAAATCGGATGACTTTGATTTTTGGGCAAATTCAATGACATTGCCTCAGTTTGCCTGAGATACCAAAATTTCACAATTTGAGGGGCTAGCCCCACCAAACTTGGTGTGTGTGTTCATATGAAGCCACAGACCCTGTGTACCAAATCTGGTGGCTGTAGCACATTTAGATCTAATTGCACCATATATGGTGACGAAAAAGGGCCGTCCCGACTACATTTGATAGGGCTCTCATGTAGGCTGCATGTCCCACAAATCCAAGCCCGAATGGCATAAAGTGTCCCTACAGGCTTTGGGGACACCCGGGACGATAAGTGTCACGTGGGTTGGGATTTTTGGCATAAACGAGAGCCCCATCAAATGTAGTCGGAATGACACTTTTCCAGATATAAGGGTATTTGTCTTTGTAAAAGGGCCGTTCCGACTACATTTGATGGAGCTCTCATGTAGGCCGCATGTCCCACAATTAGTGCCATTTGGGAGCTTATCCTTAGAACTCAGAAAGGGACGTTCCACCTACATTTGACTGGGGTCTCGTTTAGTCCAAAAATCCCAGCCCGATCGGCCCTTCTGTTCCCAGACGTCCCATACAATATCTAGAGTAGGCTCTGGGCTAGGAGGTTGACACTTATGAGGGGGCATACCTGGGAACAGCCAAACAGGTGTGCAAACTTTCAACCAAATCGGATGACTTTGATTTTTGGGCAAATTCAATGACATTGCCTCAGTTTGCCTGAGATACCAAAATTTCACAATTTGAGGGGCTAGCCCCACCAAACTTGGTGTGTGTGTTCATATGAAGCCACAGACCCTGTGTACCAAATCTGGTGGCTGTAGCACATTTAGATCTAATTGCACCATATATGGTGACGAAAAAGGGCCGTCCCGACTACATTTGATAGGGCTCTCATGTAGGCTGCATGTCCCACAAATCCAAGCCCGAATGGCATAAAGTGTCCCTACAGGCTTTGGGGACACCCGGGACGATAAGTGCCACTTGGGTTGGGATTTTTGGCATAAACGAGAGCCCCATCAAATGTAGTCGGAATGACACTTTTCCAGATATAAGGGTATTTGTCTTTGTAAAAGGGCCGTTCCGACTACATTTGATGGAGCTCTCATGTAGGCCGCATGTCCCACAATTAGTGCCATTTGGGAGCTTATCCTTAGAACTCAGAAAGGGACGTTCCACCTACATTTGACTGGGGTCTCGTTTAGTCCAAAAATCCCAGCCCGATCGGCCCTTCTGTTCCCAGACGTCCCATACAATATCTAGAGTAGGCTCTGGGCTAGGAGGTTGACACTTATGAGGGGGCATACCTGGGAACAGCCAAACAGGTGTGCAAACTTTCAACCAAATCGGATGACTTTGATTTTTGGGCAAATTCAATGACATTGCCTCAGTTTGCCTGAGATACCAAAATTTCACAATTTGAGGGGCTAGCCCCACCAAACTTGGTGTGTGTGTTCATATGAAGCCACAGACCCTGTGTACCAAATCTGGTGGCTGTAGCACATTTAGATCTAATTGCACCATATATGGTGACGAAAAAGGGCCGTCCCGACTACATTTGATAGGGCTCTCATGTAGGCTGCATGTCCCACAAATCCAAGCCCGAATGGCATAAAGTGTCCCTACAGGCTTTGGGGACACCCGGGACGATAGGTGCCACTTGGGTTGGGATTTTTGGCATAAACGAGAGCCCCATCAAATGTAGTTAGAATGACACTTTTCCAGTTATAAGGGTATTTGTCTTTGTAAAAGGGCCGTCCCGACTACATATGATAGGGCTCTCATGTAGGCTGCATGTCCCACATATCCAAGCCCGAATGGCATAAAGTGTCCCTACAGGCTTTGGGGAACCCCGGGACCATTAGTGCCATTCGGGTTGGGATTTTTGGCATAAACGAGAGCCCCATCAAATGTAGTTGGAATGACACTTTTCCAGTTATATGGGTATTTGTCTTTGTAAAAGGGCCGTCCCGACTACATTTGATGGGGCTCTCATGTAGGCCGCATGTCCCTCAATTAGTGCCATTTGGGAGCTTATCCTTCTGACTCAGAAAGGGACGTTCCACCTACATTTGACTGGGGTCTCGTTTAGTCCAAAAATCCCAACCCGATCGGCCCTTCTGTTCCCAGACCTCCCAAACAATATCTGGAGTAGGCTCTGGGCTAGGAGGTTGACACTTATGAGGGGGCATACCTGGGAACAGCCAAACAGGTGTGCAAAGTTTCAAGCAAATCGGATGACTTTAATTGTTGGGCAAATTCAATGAAATTGCCTCTTTGCCTGAGATACCAAATTTCACAATTTGAGGGGCTAGCCCCACCATACTTGGTGTGTGTGTGTTCATATGAAGCCACAGACCCAGTGTACCAAATTTGGTGGCTGTAGCACATTTAGATCAAATTGCACAAGTACATTTCATGTCACCCAACACCATACTGCCTGAATGGCAACTTTTGTCCCAAAAATATTGTTCCGCTACAATTTAACGCTGATCCAAGATATCTACGTTTGAGGGCGAGATATTGAACGGTTGAAGAGATATGGCAGTTTAAAATGTCAATCCTGAAGTCTGCGGAGGTGGCCCTCGGATGTCCCTTTCGGTCTGATTCGTCCCCCCAAAAGGCCCGATTTGACCCATTCGGCCCCCCAAATGCCCCTTTGTGTCCCCGGTGACATGGGGCCTATTCTGCCATTCCGGGGACATTTCCCCTAATGTCCCTTTGTGTCCCCGGTGACATGGGGCCTATTCTGCCATTCCGGGGACATTTCCCCTAATGTCCCTTTGTAGGCCAAATGGCCCACAAATCCAAGCCCGAATGGCATAAAGTGTCCCTACAGGCTTTGGGGACAACCGGGACGATAAGTGCCAATAGGGTTGGGATTTTTGGCATAAACGAGAGCCCCATCAAATGTAGTCGGAATGACACTTTTCCAGATATAAGGGTATTTGTCTTTGTAAAAGGGCCGTTCCGACTACATTTGATGGAGCTCTCATGTAGGCCGCATGTCCCACAATTAGTGTCATTTGGGAGCTTATCCTTAGAACTCAGAAAGGGACGTTCCACCTACATTTGACTGGGGTCTCGTTTAGTCCAAAAATCCCAACCCGATCGGCCCTTCTGTTCCCAGACGTCCCAAACAATATCTAGAGTAGGCTCTGGGCTAGGAGGCTGAAACGTATGAGGGGGCATACGTGGGAACAGCCAAACAGGTGTGCAAAGTTTCAACCAAATCGGATGACTTTAATTTTTGGGCAAATTCAATGACATTGCTTCACTTTGCCTGAGACACCAACATTTCACAATTTGAGGGGCTAGCCCCACCAAACTTGGTGTGTGTGTTCATATGAAGCCACAGACCCTGTGTACCAAATCTGGTGGCTGTAGCACATTTAGATCTAATTGCACCATATATGGTGACGAAAAAGGGCCGTCCCGACTACATTTGATAGGGCTCTCATGTAGGCTGCATGTCCCACAAATCCAAGCCCGAATGGCATAAAGTGTCCCTACAGGCTTTGGGGACACCCGGGACGATAAGTGCCACTTGGGTTGGGATTTTTGGCATAAACGAGAGCCCCATCAAATGTAGTCGGAATGACACTTTTCCAGATATAAGGGTATTTGTCTTTGTAAAAGGGCCGTTCCGACTACATTTGATGGAGCTCTCATGTAGGCCGCATTTCCCACATATCCAAGCCCGAATGGCATAAAGTGTCCCTACAGGCTTTGGGGAACCCCGGGACCATTAGTGCCATTCGGGTTGGGATTTTTGGCATAAACGAGAGCCCCATCAAATGTAGTTGGAATGACACTTTTCCAGTTATATGGGTATTTGTCTTTGTAAAAGGGCCGTCCCGACTACATTTGATGGGGCTCTCATGTAGGCCGCATGTCCCTCAATTAGTGCCATTTGGGAGCTTATCCTTCTGACTCAGAAAGGGACGTTCCACCTACATTTGACTGGGGTCTCGTTTAGTCCAAAAATCCCAACCCGATCGGCCCTTCTGTTCCCAGACCTCCCAAACAATATCTGGAGTAGGCTCTGGGCTAGGAGGTTGACACTTATGAGGGGGCATACCTGGGAACAGCCAAACAGGTGTGCAAACTTTCAACCAAATCGGATGACTTTGATTTTTGGGCAAATTCAATGACATTGCCTCAGTTTGCCTGAGATACCAAAATTTCACAATTTGAGGGGCTAGCCCCACCAAACTTGGTGTGTGTGTTCATATGAAGCCACAGACCCTGTGTACCAAATCTGGTGGCTGTAGCACATTTAGATATAATTGCACCATATATGGTGACAAAAAAGGGCCGTCCCGACTACATATGATAGGGCTCTCATGTAGGCTGCATGTCACACAAATCCAAGCCCGAATGGCATAAAGTGTCCCTACAGGCTTTGGGGACACCCGGGACGATAAGTGCCACTTGGGTTGGGATTTTTGGCATAAACGAGAGCCCCATCAAATGTAGTTGGAATGACACTTTTCCAGTTATAAGGGTATTTGTCTTTGTAAAAGGGCCGTCCCGACTACATATGATAGGGCTCTCATGTAGGCTGCATGTCCCACATATCCAAGCCCGAATGGCATAAAGTGTCCCTACAGGCTTTGGGGAACCCCGGGACCATTAGTGCCAGTCGGGTTGGGATTTTTGGCATAAACGAGAGCCCCATCAAATGTAGTTGGAATGACACTTTTCCAGTTATATGGGTATTTGTCTTTGTAAAAGGGCCGTCCCGACTACATTTGATGGGGCTGTCATGTAGGCCGCATGTCCCTCAATTAGTGCCATTTGGGAGCTTATCCTTCTGACTCAGAAAGGGACGTTCCACCTACATTTGACTGGGGTCTCGTTTAGTCCAAAAATCCCAACCCGATCGGCCCTTCTGTTCCCAGACCTCCCAAACAATATCTGGAGTAGGCTCTGGGCTAGGAGGTTGACACTTATGAGGGGGCATACCTGGGAACAGCCAAACAGGTGTGCAAAGTTTCAAGCAAATCGGATGACTTTAATTGTTGGGCAAATTCAATGAAATTGCCTCTTTGCCTGAGATACCAAATTTCACAATTTGAGGGGCTAGCCCCACCATACTTGGTGTGTGTGTTCATATGAAGCCACAGACCCAGTGTACCAAATTTGGTGGCTGTAGCACATTTAGATCAAATTGCACAAGTACATTTCATGTCACCCAACACCATACTGCCTGAATGGCAACTTTTGTCCCAAAAATATTGTTCCGCTACAATTTAACGCTGATCCAAGATATCTACGTTTGAGGGCGAGATATTGAACGGTTGAAGAGATATGGCAGTTTAAAATGTCAATCCTGAAGTCTGCGGAGGTGGCCCTCGGATGTCCCTTTCGGTCTGATTCGTCCCCCCAAATGGCCCGATTTGACCCATTCGGCCCCCCAAATGCCCCTTTGTGTCCCCGGTGACATGGGGCCTATTCTGCCATTCCGGGGACATTTCCCCTAATGTCCCTTTGTGTCCCCGGTGACATGGGGCCTATTCTGCCATTCCGGGGGACATTTCCCCTAATGTCCCTTTGTAGGCCAAATGGCCCACAAATCCAAGCCCGAATGGCATAAAGTGTCCCTACAGGCTTTGGGGACAACCGGGACGATAAGTGCCAATAGGGTTGGGATTTTTGGCATAAACGAGAGCCCCATCAAATGTAGTCGGAATGACACTTTTCCAGATATAAGGGTATTTGTCTTTGTAAAAGGGCCGTTCCGACTACATTTGATGGAGCTCTCATGTAGGCCGCATGTCCCACAATTAGTGCCATTTGGGAGCTTATCCTTAGAACTCAGAAAGGGACGTTCCACCTACATTTGACTGGGGTCTCGTTTAGTCCAAAAATCCCAGCCCGATCGGCCCTTCTGTTCCCAGACGTCCCATACAATATCTAGAGTAGGCTCTGGGCTAGGAGGTTGACACTTATGAGGGGGCATACCTGGGAACAGCCAAACAGGTGTGCAAACTTTCAACCAAATCGGATGACTTTGATTTTTGGGCAAATTCAATGACATTGCCTCAGTTTGCCTGAGATACCAAAATTTCACAATTTGAGGGGCTAGCCCCACCAAACTTGGTGTGTGTGTTCATATGAAGCCACAGACCCTGTGTACCAAATCTGGTGGCTGTAGCACATTTAGATCTAATTGCACCATATATGGTGACGAAAAAGGGCCGTCCCGACTACATTTGATAGGGCTCTCATGTAGGCTGCATGTCCCACAAATCCAAGCCCGAATGGCATAAAGTGTCCCTACAGGCTTTGGGGACACCCGGGACGATAAGTGCCACTTGGGTTGGGATTTTTGGCATAAACGAGAGCCCCATCAAATGTAGTCGGAATGACACTTTTCCAGATATAAGGGTATTTGTCTTTGTAAAAGGGCCGTTCCGACTACATTTGATGGAGCTCTCATGTAGGCCGCATGTCCCACAATTAGTGCCATTTGGGAGCTTATCCTTAGAACTCAGAAAGGGACGTTCCACCTACATTTGACTGGGGTCTCGTTTAGTCCAAAAATCCCAGCCCGATCGGCCCTTCTGTTCCCAGACGTCCCATACAATATCTAGAGTAGGCTCTGGGCTAGGAGGTTGACACTTATGAGGGGGCATACCTGGGAACAGCCAAACAGGTGTGCAAACTTTCAACCAAATCGGATGACTTTGATTTTTGGGCAAATTCAATGACATTGCCTCAGTTTGCCTGAGATACCAAAATTTCACAATTTGAGGGGCTAGCCCCACCAAACTTGGTGTGTGTGTTCATATGAAGCCACAGACCCTGTGTACCAAATCTGGTGGCTGTAGCACATTTAGATCTAATTGCACCATATATGGTGACGAAAAAGGGCCGTCCCGACTACATTTGATAGGGCTCTCATGTAGGCTGCATGTCCCACAAATCCAAGCCCGAATGGCATAAAGTGTCCCTACAGGCTTTGGGGACACCCGGGACGATAGGTGCCACTTGGGTTGGGATTTTTGGCATAAACGAGAGCCCCATCAAATGTAGTTAGAATGACACTTTTCCAGTTATAAGGGTATTTGTCTTTGTAAAAGGGCCGTCCCGACTACATATGATAGGGCTCTCATGTAGGCTGCATGTCCCACATATCCAAGCCCGAATGGCATAAAGTGTCCCTACAGGCTTTGGGGAACCCCGGGACCATTAGTGCCATTCGGGTTGGGATTTTTGGCATAAACGAGAGCCCCATCAAATGTAGTTGGAATGACACTTTTCCAGTTATATGGGTATTTGTCTTTGTAAAAGGGCCGTCCCGACTACATTTGATGGGGCTCTCATGTAGGCCGCATGTCCCTCAATTAGTGCCATTTGGGAGCTTATCCTTCTGACTCAGAAAGGGACGTTCCACCTACATTTGACTGGGGTCTCGTTTAGTCCAAAAATCCCAACCCGATCGGCCCTTCTGTTCCCAGACCTCCCAAACAATATCTGGAGTAGGCTCTGGGCTAGGAGGTTGACACTTATGAGGGGGCATACCTGGGAACAGCCAAACAGGTGTGCAAAGTTTCAAGCAAATCGGATGACTTTAATTGTTGGGCAAATTCAATGAAATTGCCTCTTTGCCTGAGATACCAAATTTCACAATTTGAGGGGCTAGCCCCACCATACTTGGTGTGTGTGTTCATATGAAGCCACAGACCCAGTGTACCAAATTTGGTGGCTGTAGCACATTTAGATCAAATTGCACAAGTACATTTCATGTCACCCAACACCATACTGCCTGAATGGCAACTTTTGTCCCAAAAATATTGTTCCGCTACAATTTAACGCTGATCCAAGATATCTACGTTTGAGGGCGAGATATTGAACGGTTGAAGAGATATGGCAGTTTAAAATGTCAATCCTGAAGTCTGCGGAGGTGGCCCTCGGATGTCCCTTTCGGTCTGATTCGTCCCCCCAAAAGGCCCGATTTGACCCATTCGGCCCCCCAAATGCCCCTTTGTGTCCCCGGTGACATGGGGCCTATTCTGCCATTCCGGGGACATTTCCCCTAATGTCCCTTTGTGTCCCCGGTGACATGGGGCCTATTCTGCCATTCCGGGGACATTTCCCCTAATGTCCCTTTGTAGGCCAAATGGCCCACAAATCCAAGCCCGAATGGCATAAAGTGTCCCTACAGGCTTTGGGGACAACCGGGACGATAAGTGCCAATAGGGTTGGGATTTTTGGCATAAACGAGAGCCCCATCAAATGTAGTCGGAATGACACTTTTCCAGATATAAGGGTATTTGTCTTTGTAAAAGGGCCGTTCCGACTACATTTGATGGAGCTCTCATGTAGGCCGCATGTCCCACAATTAGTGTCATTTGGGAGCTTATCCTTAGAACTCAGAAAGGGACGTTCCACCTACATTTGACTGGGGTCTCGTTTAGTCCAAAAATCCCAACCCGATCGGCCCTTCTGTTCCCAGACGTCCCAAACAATATCTAGAGTAGGCTCTGGGCTAGGAGGCTGAAACGTATGAGGGGGCATACGTGGGAACAGCCAAACAGGTGTGCAAAGTTTCAACCAAATCGGATGACTTTAATTTTTGGGCAAATTCAATGACATTGCCTCACTTTGCCTGAGACACCAACATTTCACAATTTGAGGGGCTAGCCCCACCAAACTTGGTGTGTGTGTTCATATGAAGCCACAGACCCTGTGTACCAAATCTGGTGGCTGTAGCACATTTAGATCCAATTGCACCATATATGGTGACGAAAAAGGGCCGTCCCGACTACATATGATAGGGCTCTCATGTAGGCTGCATGTCCCACAAATCCAAGCCCGAATGGCATAAAGTGTCCCTACAGGCTTTGGGGACACCCGGGACGATAAGTGCCAATTGGCTTGGGATTTTTGGCATAAACGAGAGCCCCATCAAATGTAGTCGGAATGACACTTTTCCAGATATAAGGGTATTTGTCTTTGTAAAAGGGCCATTCCGACTACATTTGATGGAGCTCTCATGTAGGCCGCATGTCCCACAATTAGTGCCATTTGGGAGCTTATCCTTAGAACTCAGAAAGGGACGTTCCACCTACATTTGACTGGGGTCTCGTTTAGTCCAAAAATCCCAACCCGATCGGCCCTTCTGTTCCCAGACGTCCAATACAATATCTAGAGTAGGCTCTGGGCTAGGAGGTTGACACTTATGAGGGGGCATACCTGGGAACAGCCAAACAGGTGTGCAAACTTTCAACCAAATCGGATGACTTTGATTTTTGAGCAAATTCAATGACATTGCCTCAGTTTGCCTGAGATACCAAATTTCACAATTTGAGGGGCTAGCCCCACCATACTTGGTGTGTGTGTTCATATGAAGCCACAGACCCAGTGTACCAAATTTGGTGGCTGTAGCACATTTAGATCAAATTGCACAAGTACATTTCATGTCACCCAACACCATACTGCCTGAATGGCAACTTTTGTCCCAAAAATATTGTTCCGCTACAATTTAACGCTGATCCAAGATATCTACGTTTGAGGGCGAGATATTGAACGGTTGAAGAGATATGGCAGTTTAAAATGTCAATCCTGAAGTCTGCGGAGGTGGCCCTCGAATGTCCCTTTCGGTCTGATTCGTCCCCCCAAATGGCCCGATTTGACCCATTCGGCCCCCCAAATGCCCCTTTGTGTCCCCGGTGACATGGGGCCTATTCTGCCATTCCGGGGACATTTCCCCTAATGTCCCTTTGTGTCCCCGGTGACATGGGGCCTATTCTGCCATTCCGGGAACATTTCCCGTAATGTCCCTTTGTAGGCCAAATGGCCCACAAATCCAAGCCCGAATGGCATAAAGTGTCCCTACAGGCTTTGGGGACAACCGGGACGATAAGTGCCAATAGGGTTGGGATTTTTGGCATAAACGAGAGCCCCATCAAATGTAGTCGGAATGACACTTTTCCAGATATAAGGGTATTTGTCTTTGTAAAAGGGCCGTTCCGACTACATTTGATGGAGCTCTCATGTAGGCCGCATGTCCCACAATTAGTGTAATTTGGGAGCTTATCCTTAGAACTCAGAAAGGGACGTTCCACCTACATTTGACTGGGGTCTCGTTTAGTCCAAAAATCCCAACCCGATCGGCCCTTCTGTTCCCAGACGTCCCAAACAATATCTAGAGTAGGCTCTGGGCTAGGAGGCTGAAACGTATGAGGGGGAATACGTGGGAACAGCCAAACAGGTGTGCAAAGTTTCAACCAAATCGGATGACTTTAATTTTTGGGCAAATTCAATGACATTGCCTCACTTTGCCTGAGACACCAACATTTCACAATTTGAGGGGCTAGCCCCACCAAACTTGGTGTGTGTGTTCATATGAAGCCACAGACCCTGTGTACCAAATCTGGTGGCTGTAGCACATTTAGATCCAATTGCACCATATATGGTGACGAAAAAGGGCCGTCCCGACTACATATGATAGGGCTCTCATGTAGGCTGCATGTCCCACAAATCCAAGCCCGAATGGCATAAAGTGTCCCTACAGGCTTTGGGGACACCCGGGACGATAAGTGCCAATTGGGTTGGGATTTTTGGCATAAACGAGAGCCCCATCAAATGTAGTCGGAATGACACTTTTCCAGATATAAGGGTATTTGTCTTTGTAAAAGGGCCATTCCGACTACATTTGATGGAGCTCTCATGTAGGCCGCATGTCCCACAATTAGTGCCATTTGGGAGCTTATCCTTAGAACTCAGAAAGGGACGTTCCACCTACATTTGACTGGGGTCTCGTTTAGTCCAAAAATCCCAACCCGATCGGCCCTTCTGTTCCCAGACCTCCCAAACAATATCTGGAGTAGGCTCTGGGCTAGGAGGTTGACACTTATGAGGGGGCATACCTGGGAACAGCCAAACAGGTGTGCAAACTTTCAACCAAATCGGATGACTTTGAATTTTGGGCAAATTCAATGACATTGCCTCAGTTTGCCTGAGATACCAAAATTTCACAATTTGAGGGGCTAGCCCCACCAAACTTGGTGTGTGTGTTCATATGAAGCCACAGACACTGTCTACCAAATGTAGTGGCTGTAGAACATTTAGATCAAATTGCACAAGTGCATTTTATGTCATCCAACACCATACTGCCCGAATGGCAACTTTTGTCCCAGAAATATTGTTCCGGTACAATTTAACGCTGATCCAAGATATCTACGTTTGAGGGCGAGATATTGAACGGTTGAAGAGATATGGCAGTTTAAAATGTCAATCCTGAAGTCTGCGGAGGTGGCCCTCGAATGTCCCTTTCGGTCCGATTCGTCCCCCCAAATGGCCCAATTTGACCCATTCGGCCCCCCTAATGTCCCTTTGTGTCCCCGGTGACATGGGGCCTATTCTGCCATTCCGGGAACATTTCCCGTAATGTCCCTTTGTAGGCCAAATGGCCAACAAATCCAAGCCCGAATGGCATAAAGTGTCCCTACAGGCTTTGGGGACACCCGGGACGATAAGTGCCAATTGGGTTGGGATTTTTGGCATAAACGAGAGCCCCATCAAATGTAGTCGGAACGACACTTTTCCAGATATAAGGGTATTTGTCTTTGTAAAAGGGCCATTCCGACTACATTTGATGGAGCTCTCATGTAGGCCGCATGTCCCACAATTAGTGCCATTTGGGAGCTTATCCTTAGAACTCAGAAAGGGACGTTCCACCTACATTTGACTGGGGTCTCGTTTAGTCCAAAAATCCCAACCCGATCGGCCCTTCTGTTCCCAGACCTCCCAAACAATATCTGGAGTAGGCTCTGGGCTAGGAGGTTGACACTTATGAGGGGGCATACCTGGGAACAGCCAAACAGGTGTGCAAACTTTCAACCAAATCGGATGACTTTGATTTTTGGGCAAATTCAATGACATTGCCTCAGTTTGCCTGAGATACCAAAATTTCACAATTTGAGGGGCTAGCCCCACCAAACTTGGTGTGTGTGTTCATATGAAGCCACAGGCCCTGTGTACCAAATCTGGTGGCTGTAGCACATTTAGATCCAATTGCACCATATATGGTGACAAAAAAGGGCCGTCCCGACTACATATGATAGGGCTCTCATGTAGGCTGCATGTCCCACAAATCCAAGCCCGAATGGCATAAAGTGTCCCTACAGGCTTTGGGGACACCCGGGACGATAAGTGCCACTTGGGTTGGGATTTTTGGCATAAACGAGAGCCCCATCAAATGTAGTTGGAATGACACTTTTCCAGTTATAAGGGTATTTGTCTTTGTAAAAGGGCCGTCCCGACTACATATGATAGGGCTCTCATGTAGGCTGCATGTCCCACATATCCAAGCCCGAATGGCATAAAGTGTCCCTACAGGCTTTGGGGAACCCCGGGACCATTAGTGCCATTCGGGTTGGGATTTTCGGCATAAACGAGAGCCCCATCAAATGTAGTTGGAATGACACTTTTCCAGTTATATGGGTATTTGTCTTTGTAAAAGGGCCGTCCCGACTACATTTGATGGGGCTCTCATGTAGGCCGCATGTCCCTCAATTAGTGCCATTTGGGAGCTTATCCTTCTGACTCAGAAAGGGACATTCCAACTACATTTGACTGGGGTCTCGTTTAGTCCAAAAATCCCAACCCGATCGGCCCTTCTGTTCCCAGACCTCCCAAACAATATCTGGAGTAGGCTCTGGGCTAGGAGGTTGACACTTATGAGGGGGCATACCTGGGAACAGCCAAACAGGTGTGCAAACTTTCAACCAAATCGGATGACTTTGATTTTTGGGCAAATTCAATGACATTGCCTCAGTTTGCCTGAGATACCAAAATTTCACAATTTGAGGGGCTAGCCCCACCAAACTTGGTGTGTGTGTTCATATGAAGCCACAGGCCCTGTTTACCAAATCTGGTGGCTGTAGCACATTTAGATCCAATTGCACCATATATGGTGACAAAAAAGGGCCGTCCCGACTACATATGATAGGGCTCTCATGTAGGCTGCATGTCCCACAAATCCAAGCCCGAATGGCATAAAGTGTCCCTACAGGCTTTGGGGACACCCGGGACGATAAGTGCCACTCGGGTTGGGATTTTTGGCATAAACGAGAGCCCCATCAAATGTAGTTGGAATGACACTTTTCCAGTTATAAGGGTATTTGTCTTTGTAAAAGGGCCGTCCCGACTACATATGATAGGGCTCTCATGTAGGCTGCATGTCCCACATATCCAAGCCCGAATGGCATAAAGTGTCCCTACAGGCTTTGGGGGAACCCCGGGACCATTAGTGCCACTTGGGTTGGGATTTTTGGCATAAACGAGAGCCCCATCAAATGTAGTCGGAATGACACTTTTCCAGATATAAGGGTATTTGTCTTTGTAAAAGGGCCGTTCCGACTACATTTGATGGAGCTCTCATGTAGGCCGCATGTCCCACAATTAGTGCCATTTGGGAGCTTATCCTTAGAACTCAGAAAGGGACGTTCCACCTACATTTGACTGGGGTCTCGTTTAGTCCAAAAATCCCAACCCGATCGGCCCTTCTGTTCCCAGACGTCCCATACAATATATAGAGTAGGCTCTGGGCTAGGAGGTTGACACTTATGAGGGGGCATACCTGGGAACAGCCAAACAGGTGTGCAAACTTTCAACCAAATCGGATGACTTTGATTTTTGGGCAAATTCAATGACATTGCCTCAGTTTGCCTGAGATACCAAAATTTCACAATTTGAGGGGCTAGCCCCACCAAACTTGGTGTGTGTGTTCATATGAAGCCACAGACCCTGTGTACCAAATCTGGTGGCTGTAGCACATTTAGATCCAATTGCACCATATATGGTGACAAAAAAGGGCCGTCCCGACTACATATGATAGGGCTCTCATGTAGGCTGCATGTCCCACAAATCCAAGCCCGAATGGCATAAAGTGTCCCTACAGGCTTTCGGGACACCCGGGACGGTAAGTGCCACTTGGGTTGGGATTTTTGGCATAAACGTGAGCCCCATCAAATGTAGTTGGAATGACACTTTTCCAGTTATGAGGGTATTTGTCTTTGTAAAAGGGCCGTCCCGACTACATATGATAGGGCTCTCATGTAGGCTGCATGTCCCACAAATCCAAGCCCGAATGGCATAAAGTGTCCCTACAGGCTTTCGGGACACCCGGGACGGTAAGTGCCACTTGGGTTGGGATTTTTGGCATAAACGTGAGCCCCATCAAATGTAGTTGGAATGACACTTTTCCAGTTATGAGGGTATTTGTCTTTGTAACAAGGCCATCCCGACTACATATGATAGGGCTCTCATGTAGGCTGCATGTCCCACAAATCCAAGCCTGAATGGCATAAAGTGTCCCTACAGGCTTTGGGGAACCCCGGGACCATTAGTGCCATTCGGGTTGCGATTTTTGGCATAAACGAGAGCCCCATCAAATGTAGTTGGAATGACACTTTTCCAGTTATATGGGTATTTGTCTTTGTAAAAGGGCCGTCCCGACTACATTTGATGGGGCTCTCATGTAGGCCGGATGTCCCTCAATTAGTGCCATTTGGGAGCTTATCCTTCTGACTCAGAAAGGGACATTTCACCTACATTTGACTGGGGTCTCGTTTAGTCCAAAAATCCCAACCCGATCGGCCCTTCTGTTCCCAGACGTCCCATACAATATCTAGAGTAGGCTCTGGGCTAGGAGGTTGACACTTATGAGGGGGCATACCTGGGAACAGCCAAACAGGTGTGCAAACTTTCAACCAAATCGGATGACTTTGATTTTTGAGCAAATTCAATGACATTGCCTCAGTTTGCCTGAGATACCAAATTTCACAATTTGAGGGGCTAGCCCCACCATACTTGGTGTGTGTGTTCATATGAAGCCACAGACCCAGTGTACCAAATTTGGTGGCTGTAGCACATTTAGATCAAATTGCACAAGTACATTTCATGTCACCCAACACCATACTGCCTGAATGGCAACTTTTGTCCCAAAAATATTGTTCCGCTACAATTTAACGCTGATCCAAGATATCTACGTTTGAGGGCGAGATATTGAACGGTTGAAGAGATATGGCAGTTTAAAATGTCAATCCTGAAGTCTGCGGAGGTGGCCCTCGAATGTCCCTTTCGGTCTGATTCGTCCCCCCAAATGGCCCGATTTGACCCATTCGGCCCCCCAAATGCCCCTTTGTGTCCCCGGTGACATGGGGCCTATTCTGCCATTCCGGGGACAGGCCCCCCTAATGTCCCTTTGTGTCCCCGGTGACATGGGGCCTATTCTGCCATTCCGGGGACATTTCCCCTAATGTCCCTTTGTAGGCCAAATGGCCCGTCCCGAATGGCAGTTTTGTTCCCAAATCAGTTTTGGGCGTTTGCCCCCTGGTGGTCGCAAACCATAAAGGGACATTCGGGCACATGGGTCAAAAACTTTGGAAAATCATAACTCGCTGACCGGAGGTCCCAAGGGAACACCGTTCCCCCACCTGAGACCTGCCACCCTGCCCTACGGGACGAGCACCCCTCCCGATTTTTAGCGGCACTCCTTCGGTCCGTTAGGTCGGGGACAAAAAGGGCCGATTTTATCCTTCTCGCTAATACAATTGTACTCAGACTGTCCCGGAGTGACCTAAGGCCGGTAAGAGGAAAAATACGTATTTTTTATTTTGGAGTGAACAATCCCTTTAAAGACCCAGACAAAACCTGTTTTGGGTTTTACACAGGAATTATACAATCCACCCATCTCTCCATTCATTCATCCATCGTCATCAGTTAGCAGTAGGCTAAGCAAAGTACTCCATGTATCCCTCTCCCCAGCAACCTTTTCCCATTCTTTCTGGGGAAGGGTTAGGGTTAGAAGGGTTCCCAGTTCAGACAAGATAGATAATCTCTCCAGCGTGTTCTGGGTCTACCCTGAGGCCTCTTACCAGTCGGGAATGCCCAGAAAACGTCTGAGTGAAAAACAACCAGTAGTCAATGTGCAGGCTGCCAATTGAATGGTGATTTAAGATACTCTATATTGGGTTCATATATTTGTAAATCTGACTATGAAAGAGTCAGTGGCTCACCAGCCACGAACCTCACCACACGTCACTGCCTCACATCTCCGAAATCTTCAGAGCAGATTTTTAAGTCGGCTGAATCTTGACAAACCGACCACAGATTTGACTCAGTGAGCCTGCTCACCGATCCCTGTCTTTCCCTTCGAATCATCTTTCCTTCCTGAGTTCGTTGACCGGCAATTCTGACACCATGTCGTGTTTTTTAAATAAACATATAAGCACGTGAGAACAACTGCTCTTAACTGCAATTTCTTTATTAGCATAACTCCCTCATGCACGTTACTGCAACAACACAGCTCCTAGCTTGCCATGCCTGACTTATGTTCCCCTGAGTTTATGTACCAACATACATTGATAACAAATACCACACTAGCAAGGTACCGATGAAGTATTTGAAAGAGAATCCAGCTCTGTGTTTTCTTTGTTGTGGAGAAGCAGTTTGCTCATTTGAAACACGCTTTGGTCGATAACAGGTCAAGATCCAGCTGATGCTGTCCCTCGGAGTGACACCTGACAAAATCATTTACGCACACACAACCAATCTTCGTCAATTTTCTATTGATGATTTGCAGCTGTGCTGCAAGTCAGTGTGCATAACTGTCTGCTACAGTGCATTTTTTGATACAACCACTGGGGGACACCAAAGAGAAATATTACACACAGTGGTCATAAATTATACCAGAATGCTGCTGCCAGTTGTGGAATGTGCAGTAATCAAGTACATTTACTCAAGTACTGTATTTAGGTAAAAAGAAACAGAATTCAACGCAACTTTATGCTTCTACTGCACTTCATCTCAGAGGTAAATATTGTACTTCTTACTTCACTACATGTATCTGACAGCTTTAGATACTTTTTTTAGCGACAATAACCATACCCATCCTGTCCAGTTAAAACCATGTATCTCCAAATCTGGTTTGTGATGAACTGTTGGATGAAGTGTTGTTACTTTAAGTGTTGAGAAAATAAACTTCTTAATCAAAATAAACTATTCAGAAAGCCTCTTGGATCAGCTGGAAAGTGAATCTTCACAAAGATGAACAGAGGGCTGTTTTTCTGAGCTCATGAAAAGTTGACTTTTTAAAGATACTTGGTTCTCACGGATCATATGATGATCTTTTGGAATATGTTGTATTGCTGTAGACTAAACTACCCAACAGTATTTAAAGGAGATGCAAACATTTACAGCAGTGTGTCAACAGTCAACAGTGAATTGGAATTTGAAGCTGGAATACAATGACAAATACTGTTTGTTGTCTAACCTAGACTTACGAACCTGGCTGAGACAGGAGGCCCAGCTGAAGAAGATGATCCTGGTTGTTGTCTTCTTCACCTTGTTCCTGGATAATATGCTACTGTCAGTGGTTGGTAGGTTCAGACATACAGTTGTGCAATACATCTCAACACTTAACCCTTTTGCATTCCTTTACAAATGATTTTCTCATGTCCTTAGTAGACAAGAATGTCAGTGTAAAAAAATGCTACCAAACAATATGTATGAATATTATTGTCCGTTACGTTGAATATTTAATCATCACCAAAATTCATTCGTTTTCAGAAATGTAACCTTTTAATTCCAGCTTGTTTACAAAATGCCATTGTTGTTTCTTTATGTAAAAAATATTTGATTTCCTGTATACGAAACAACATGATTTTAATGTGTTAAAAATGTTTGTGCTGTGGCAGATTTGAAATAAAACTCTTAACTTGAAACCTCAATTTTCCCTGAAACTGCTATAAAAATACTGTATGTTTTAGTTTTAATTTCCACTTTCACTGAGCTATCATTGTTTTGAATCACTGATCAGATCAGCATAAAACATAATGTTATAACTTTTAGAGATGCCCCCGATTGTTTTTATGACTGCGATATCAACTGCCAATTGTCGATGAGCCATAACGGCCGATACAGATCAATTTTGTTGTTTTGTCTTTTGTCTTTTTTTCTCTTCTCCTCCAGTCCTCTACATCTATCTGACAGCTGAAGTTACTTTTCCATATTTTGGTGGTACATGCAAAATGTCATGTATAAACATTATTGTATCAGTGAGGAGATGCGGTGCTAAAAATATGATACAATATAATGGTATAACACCAACAGGGACCATTTATCTGCATGAATACTATTGTTGATACTTTTACAATTTGCTAAATATACAATTGTTTTTACTTAAATTAAATATGTTTTTCAGTTTGAGTTAATTCCAGTATTCTTTGATTCAACATATTTAAATGTGACTACCTTTAGTTCAATAAATAGGTAAAGGATATAGTATTTTCCCACTACAATGGCTTATTCTGAATAATTTATATTATTTTGAAGCTTGCTATACCTGTAAATTGATGTAGAATAATGTGTTGATGGATAAAAGGGGACTTGCCTGCATGAACTTAACAATTTACTTCAAACTAGGGAAAACGGGTCATGGTCATGAACAAGAAAGGTGCCTTCAGCAGAGTGAAGATCTCCGTCAGGTGTGTCTGCAACGACCAACGCATCGTCAAACTGATTTCTTTTAACCCTTACATACTGTTTATATTTGATACCTTCACAGTATGGTTCAGGTCAATTTTGACCCAGATCAAGAATTCCCTCATAGTAAGTGTCGATACCTCATTTTAAACTACAGATACATTTAGAATGTCTAAATAGCTTATGTCTCATTCATAAATGTATGATTAATCCTTAATAAATGTTTCAGAGAGCAGGGAGAGTGTATTTTTTTCAGCCTTCTGACCACGTGGTGCAGAGACAACAACCTCCTTCTGAATAGCAGCAAGACCAAGGAGATTATTGTTGACTTCCGGAAAGGCCACACTCAACACCCACCACTGACCATCAATGGTGCTGACATAGAGAGAGTGAGCAGCACCAAATTCCTGGGGGTGGACATCAGTGAGGACCTCTCGTGGACAGCCAACACAACATCACTGGCAAAGAAAGCCCAGAGGCGCCTCTACTTTCTCCGCAAACTGAAGAAGGCAAGAACACCACCACCCATCATGTGCACCTTTTACCGAGGCACCATTGAGAGCATCCTGACAAACTGCATCACTGTGTGGGGCGGAAGCTGCACTGACTACAACAGGAAAGCCCTGCAGCGCATAGTGAACACAGCTGGAAGGATCATTGGTGCCTCACTCCCCTCCCTGCAGGACATATATGACACTCGCCTCACCCGCAAAGTGACCATGATTGTGCGCGACTCCAGCCACCCCTCACACAGTCTCTTCAGCCTCCTGCCCTCTGGGAGAAGATACCGGAGCCTCCGTGCTCGCACCACCAGACTCTCAAACAGCTTCGTCCACCAGGCTGTTAGGAAGCTGAACTCTCTGGAATCTCTCCCTCCTCTCTTTTAAGACTCCCCATGTCCAACTGCTGCTAAATACAGATTGATAGCTTTTTTTGTTTTTTTCTCTTATTATATATATTTATTGTCTAAATGTTTTTTAATGTTTTTTAATCTATTGCACTGTATTCACTTTATATGTTTATGTTGGACTAGAGAGAAACGTCTTTTCAACTCCCCTGTATGTTCAGTACATTGTGGAATTGACAATAAAGCAAACTTTGAACTTTGAACTTTGAACTTTTTAAGTTTTACAACATTCGTTTTTGGACAAAAACATCTACTAATACACATTATCATGTCCTGTTTTACATAATACATAAAAACATAAAAGCCATAATGATTTAAATATATTGTGTTGAATTTGAAAATGGCATGACCATTCTGGAACTGTTGGAATTCATAATATAACCATGTTTAATCATTGCAACCATTAAATGCTGTCCTAACTGCTATCTCATAAGAAATCATAATTATCAATATTAATTCAACACTTACCACTTAAAATACAAAACATTACATAATAAAATTCTTATTACAAACTAGTCAATAATCAGTCCGTAATCAGAGCTTTCTTCCACGTTGTCTTCCTGCTCTGACACATCCTCCAAATCACTATCAACCTCCTCATCTTGGAAGTACAGATCAAGGGCCTGTTGCTCACTAAATCTTGCTGCCATGATGTCAGCCACTGAAATGGTAGCTCAGGTACCTTGATAATGTTATGACCCCCACCCTCCCAACCCAAATTGATTCAAATTTGTTGCTTTGTAGATTATTTTATTACATTGCAGGTGCTTGGCACCCACTGACCTGAAGTCGTCGTACAATACACTTCATACAATAAACTTACCCAACTGTAAAGCCCGCTAAGCAGTGGCTGAGTGGCGGCGAGGTACAGCAGTGTGTGCACTGGGAGTACCGTTAGTGGTTAGCCAACAGGTAGCTTTTAATAAGGGGTGTTTTGAAAAAGTTCCAAAGTCACCAAAACCACGAGAGGTCCTTGAGCATGCAGCCATAACGCGGCCCCCAAATATTATGCAGTTTGCCACAGTAGAATGCAAGATTAGCCGTGGACAGACACGGAGGTGCACCAATGGACAATCAGACTCACACAGTCAAACACACAACCGAATATAGAACCTCACCCAAGGTTTATGCCTGGCAGAGATAACAACGCTGCATGTCATTTGTTGGGAATGCTGCTGAAGGTATCAAACTATCAAGTTGAAGATTTTGTTGTGTATTTATTTGTTGACAGTACCCATCCTTCCAAGTTACCTGTACATGATTGGCCAGGCTCCCACCATCACTCCTGGGAACAGCACCGACTTAACAGTGAATCCTCCCGTCAACCAGTCACTGAATAATAGATCAGTGATTTTGGGCTCCACATCTGCACCTCCGCACCAGACCCCAGCTCTCTCCATTGATTCTACCGAGGCCCAGAAATTCCCCAAGTCAAGTTGCTCTTATGCAGATGCTCATCTGGATGAAGTCAACATCAAAGTAGGACTGCTGTTGGCCTCCAAGTCCACCATACAGCTCATCATTAACCCCTTCATGGGGCCACTTACTGACAGGTGAGTGACTTTGATCTGTGGGAAATACGCAGACTTTTATCAAGCTCCAAAATACATGACTCACTTTGCCCTACTTATGCACTGTATATTTTACAGGATTGGATATCACATCCCAGTGTGTGCTGGTTTCTGCATAATCTTCTTTGCGACTACCTGTAAGTATTGCATTCGAGGGCATTCAGACAACAGCTCTGCATGTAAAAAACTGTGTGAACACTTCAAGGACAAAGATGATACAGCAGTGATTTGTAAAACCCTGAGTTGTATTATATACAGCTGTGCAGAGTTCTGGCGTCTTTTATGTGACATAACACGCCCCCACAAATGTATGGAGCCAAATGCAGGTCAATAGTTTTGACCATTTGAAAAAAAGAATTTGACCCTGAAAGTTCAAGTTGTGGTCTTGAACATTGAAAAATACAGCAATGTATTCAAAATAAAAATAAGTGAATGAAAAGTTTATTTGGGTTGAATGTAATTTTTATTCAGTTCTGGAATTTTTTCAAATACATTTTTTTATTCATTTTTCACTTTCACATATATTTCGATATTTGAGGTCTTGTATTTTTCAGTTTCAGATTTAATATTTTCAGATTCAGGGGCGTGGCATCAACTGAGAGGGGGGTGTAATCATGAGTGACAGCATAACAAAGAAGGCTGAGGACTTCCTCAACCACGTTGCCTTCAGGCACTGCGAGAGTTATGATTCAACACTTTCTATACAGCAGTGGTGGGCCGTCAGGGCCTGCAAGGCCTTCTCTGCTGGCCTAAACAGAATCACAAAGTTATAGCTATTTTATAATTTTATAATTTTTCTGAAATACACTACATGTATTATAATTTATAAAAATATTTTTTGATCTTATTTTCTCATTGCACAGCTACTGTCTTCCTCAGTTGCTATGCTTCCAGTGCAGCTTGTTTTAAGTAGAGCTTTTATCCAATCAGATTCCACCTCTCTAGGTAAGAAGAGAGGCCCCAGGCCTGCAGACTGACAAGTGAATTCCTTTGCAGTTTAAGTGAAGGGGGACGATATTGTTGATTGTCATAGTGTTCAACCAATCAGATCTTTAGTTTGACATGTTGGGCGTATTCTTTGACGTGTCAGAGCCTTCAAACTGGCCTACAAGTACGTCAGCATTACGTGCAGCTCAGTTTCCATGTGCGGCTCTTCAGTGTGTGCTGTGATTGGTCAGTGGGCGAGCGCGTGACTATCGTGAAACGATCACGTGGTGCAGCTCAGCCAATCAAAAAATGGTCATTCTGACAAGTAGTTACAGCCCTAGAAACGAATAATAGCTGTGGCACCATCACGAGGGTGTAAGATGGTATTTCAGCTGCAGGACAGCAGTGAAGGCCCAGGTATAAAATGCACGGCCCACCACTGCTATACACTAAATCCATGTGAATGTAGTGGGGAAAACTGTGAGCGCCAGCTATCCTGAAGGAAACTTCGGAGGGAACCAACAACTGGTTAAATTTGTCTTTCGCCCCTATACCTTAGGTCGGACGACAGATTTGCACGTCAGGACCGCCACGGGCCTCCACCAGAGTTTTCTCTGGCTTGACCCTGCCCAGGCGTAGTTCACCATCTTTCGGGTCCTACCGCAGGAACTCACGCTTCACCTCCCCGACGGTGCGGGCGAGACGGGCCGGTGGTGCGCTCAACCCCGCGGGGTCGGGATCCCACCTCA
Source organism: Melanostigma gelatinosum (assembly GCF_949748355.1). NCBI lineage: Eukaryota > Metazoa > Chordata > Actinopteri > Perciformes > Zoarcidae > Melanostigma > Melanostigma gelatinosum. The sequence continues at coordinate 973,433 of NC_136646.1, forward strand.
CCTGGCGCGCTGGCCCTCACTTTCATTGTGCCACGGGGTTTGCTTCACCCTCTGATTTGCGTGTGCGTTAGACTCCTTGGTCCGTGTTTCAAGACGGGCGAATATCCTCCGTGGCGGTGCGCTGCGACCGGCTCTAGGTCGGCTTGGAAAGGCTCACGGCTCCGGATGGGTGCTTTACATACATGGCTCCCCGTTCGGACCTCGCCACTTCCCGGGGCCGTGGACTAAGTGCTCGCTGCGCCCTCTCTCCCTGTGGGGAGGGACGGGGACCCCAGCTCCCGGCGCGACTGTCGACGGGGGCGGACTGTACTCAGTGCGGCCCAGCCGCGTCACCAGGCCGGGGATCGGCTCAAGTAAAAGGCGTCAGGGGTCTGCGGCGAGGGTGAAGCCCCGGTGAGGTGGGATACCGGCCCCGTGGGGTCGTGCGCACCACCGGCCCATCTCGCCCGCACCGTCGCAGAGGTGGAGAGTGAGTTTGTGCGATAGGACCCGAAAGATGGTGAACCACGCCTGGGCAGGGCGACGCAAGAGGAAACTCTGGTGGAGGCCCGTAGCGGTCCTGACGTGCGAATCGGTCGCCCGACCTGGGTATAGGGGCGAAAGATTAATTTAACCAGTTTCTGGTATATATGAAAGTGAAAAAGCTGACATTACTGGCAGACTTAAGAAACAGCAATGTTAGCAAAGACTTGGAACCAGTACCGTTCGCTAACGTTGTTCAAAAAGTAACATTACTGACATATTTATGACAGGAACATCAGCTAACATTACTGGCATAGACTTGAGAACCAGTAACGTTGGCTAACATTGCTGTCATAGACTTGAGAACCAGTAATGTTAGCTAAGATTGCTGTCATAGAATTAAAGTATATTAAATACAATGCTGCTTATCAATGTAACAGGTCAAGAAGGTAAATAAACTTCTGAACCAGATATTTTGGGGGGCCTTGATGAAATTGACCCTGGGCGTCTTGTATTTAGTTTTTCAATGGATAGAAACATTTGATTCTTTCTACAGAGTCAAAAATGTCAAAATTCAACACATTGTTTTTCCCCACAAAGACAGAAACGTATTTCTTGGGTATTATTAATCTAATCTTCACTTGTTCCTTGGAAGTGTTTGCCTTTTCATCTAGCTTCATTTTACTGCTGCTGGCCAGATCAGTGATTTAATTAGGGCTTTAGTGTTCATGTTCATGTTCAAAAAGATTTGAAGAGAAAAAAAATCGATCCCATTAACCGACTAATGATATTATTATTATTATTAGTAGTATTACTTTTGTTTTTCAGGAATGAGTATGCTGGCTGATGAGTACAAAGAAGACAAGGAGAGAGGGCGTGCAATGGGTATATCGTTTGCTGGATTGGCTTTAGGATTGATGGGTAAGTAGAGCATCCGATTGCACACTCAAAATAAAGAGCTTTTGGGTGAAAGTGTTTTAAATCTGCTTGATTTTACATGCACATTTGATGTCTACATCTGTAGAAGATGTCACGGACATGAAAAAAAGTTATTTATTTTTAACTCAACACTTACAGTTTCTGTTTCAAAGTAGAAGCTCTCTAGATTATTTCTGTTGACAGAATCCCTTTAATTGTAAACCCAAGGCTTTTATTCTGAAATATCTGCTGTACAGTGTTAAGAATGAAGAACGAGTTAACAGACTGAGATCGAGGCATTTAGCTCAATTCAAGCAATAAGATTTATTTGTGACAGAAGTATTATGTCCAGCAGTTAAACGTGCACGGACTCTAGCAAAAGCAAAGAGTGCCAAAAGTGAAACCAAAGAGCGCTTATACAGAGTGCGCAGGCGTGTCCATCTGGTTCTCCTTGTGGAGCCATTGGTCAAATTCAAAGCAGAGGCGGATTTGTTTCTAGCATTCAAATGGCCTGATGGAGCTCTGGACAGCGTCATCCACACTGGCTCACGTCCGAACCCTGCCTTCTCTGGAACGTCAGTGTGTGTGAAATGTTGATCTACAGCATATTGTTAACACTTAAGGTGAAGAAGATGAAAGGAGTGCAGTTCTAAACTATTTCGAAGTCTCTGTGTGAATAGATAAAAAGAGCTCGTCTCTTACTCTAAGATGGCAGTTTCTGCCCTAATCTGGTGGTTTAAGCAAGCGTTACTTTCAGGGCCACTGTATCTGTTCCTATCGTACGAACGGGCGACGGAATGCCCCATTCGGCGTTTTTGACCTACTTACAGTGACCTCACAACTCCGCAATATAAACTTTACAATTATAGCGCATATTATTTAACAGTAAATGAATATATTTTATTTACACTATCTTTCAATAAATATACTGTACATCGTCATATAGTGAATGATGGGAAAAATCACAAGGTACTTCATCACATTGATGCAATAATAATTGGGATAGCCTCCAGCTCAGACGGATGGAGCATTTACCAGCATGGCGGTCTGAATCATAGACACCTAATCATGCTTCTACTCCATTGTTTAACTTTTTCATTGTAATTATCAATTATTTCTTTCATATGCCGAAGCGGGAGCTCCATTCGGCAGTGTGATGTATCAGTTTGTTGGCAAAATGGCTCCATTCCTGGTCCTGGCTGTCATTGCTGTGTTGGCTGGAGGTACTGTGGAATATTGTACATAAGATGAAACATTTAATCCTCCTCAATAAGAGTGAAACAGTTGAACGTGGTGTTGTTTGTCCATCAGATTGTCCTGTCTCCCTATCCACACAGGTTTACATGCCCTCATCTTCAAACCATCGCGTCTGCAAACAGAGGTACAGTGACATATTGATTCAAAGAAATACCTCTCTGAAAATGAAACATTGACCTCTTGAAAGATCTGTGTACAACTTCTCAGTTAAATTCTACTTTAAAAACTACAATTTATATTTTCACACATTTTTAAAACATTTTCGATTGGATTGAAAAACTGAAAATGAATAGTTTCCATTGGCAACCCAATTAAACATTGAACCATAGAAACTTGGCACAATTGTTCATAAGAAGGCAAAACAAAGGCCAAAGTAAAATAATTGGTGAATAAACAAATACATTTTATTTAAAAAAAGATTCTGATGAGCCTTGATAATGTAGTAGAACTACCAGTATGTTGCTAATTTTATTATCATTTCTTTTTAATTTGTCTTAAAAGCTAATAACTACAACATGTATCATTAGAACTGTTACTTCTCTAAAAATATGTTTTATGTTTCTATACAGATGGAAAAAGGGACTCCACTGCTGACTCTCCTGAAGGATCCGTACATTCTCATTGCCGCTGGTATTTTCAATTATAGAAATGGCCAATGGCTTACAAATAAAGCACAGTTTGTATGTCAACCCCAAGCCCCAAGGAAGAGCACAAAGCTTTGAAGCAGATTTTATATACATCCGTCACGTGATGCCATTGGGCCCAAAAAGACTACTTCCCATAGACTTGCATTGGGAAATAGACTTCTGTGACTAAGCAGATCCTTTTTTTTTAGGTAAATCAAATTCCCAGTACCATCACATGAATAGCCCCTATTTAAAACATTGGGTCCAAAAAGTTATAAAATGTACTCAGTCGAATCCAGAGTAATTTTCTTTCCTCCGTTAACGTGAAAGAGCCAGAGACTAGACCGAGGGCTGGGAGTATCCACTTCTCATCCATGATGTCAACTGGTATGTTCTGAGCCTTCCATGCTTGTCTCCGCATCACAGACATGTATTGACTGTACCTGGTTTTCCAATACCAAACTCAGCCCTCCACTCCGGTAATGTACACATTCCTTTTTTGAAATATTTTCACATTGAAGGTATATATTTTTTAATGTAATTTCAAAAAAATAGAAAACCAATTTAATTGCAATAACAACACAGTTTTCCTACTTGAATAATAGTACAGAACGCCATAGTAATGAAATAGGTACCGTTTTTAATAGTATCATTTCTTTTTTATTTCTAAGTCCCTCGACACACAAACGTGTTCCCCCCTTATCACCTAACCTCTCAGTCATTGTTTTTCATTGTATTGACACCCTGTATACTTGATAATTAGATTGTAATTTACAGGCTGTACTATAAACTGCGAGCGGTGAATGTTTAAACGTCTGTCTAAGATCTTATCAGCCTTCAATCCATGATATACTTTCAATGTCTTTCTTTAAATTTCAGTTTGGATTTTCCAAGAACATCTATCATGTGCTTGTTCTGAATGCAATTGTTGGCTTTTCAGTTGGTAAGTCATGCCTAATATTGACTTTTTAACGAACTCATTTCTTATTGGTTGAAATGCTGAATGATTATCTTGTTTCTATCAGGCACAGTGGACTCATCAATAATGCCTCTCATGGGTAACTTGGTAGATCTGAGATATGTGCCGGTATATGGTACAGTTTATGCTATTGCTGATGTCGCAATCTGCATCGGATACTCCGTGGGTAAGCACAGTTGCCACAAAGAATATTTATCGGACTCTGCCGTCCCCGCAAACTCAGAGATTTAGAGCTTCTTTTAAGTAACTTATGGTTTAACGGCCTTTAGAGGTGCTGATACGCGGAGTTTGTTAGCTCTGGATAACAAAGCCAGGCCAGCTGTTTCTCCGTTTCCAGTGCTTGTGCTAAGCTAAGCTAACCGTGTGTTGGTGGTAGCTTTGTATTTGCCGTACAGACATAATAGTTGCATTGATCATCTCATCTTTCATTTCTCATCTTTCTCTGCAAGAAAGCGAAACCTTTTTCAAAATGTTAAACTATTGCCTTGATAGATATTAACAACATTTGAGATTTATAAATATGCCTTTATGTTGAGATATATGATCTTAAAACTCAGTCAAAATATGTCTGTAGGTCAGGTCAGCACTAGGGTTTAATAGACCATTTAATTTGGTCCTAACAACACAGGTTTATACCACCTTAAACAGTAAACTGCAGCTATGCTAATGAGCAACAGCCCGACAAGCCTGAAAGTTTGTTTCTTTTCTATCGAGGTGTTGAATAATGTCTCTTCTGTCCAAAGGTCCAGCTATTGCAGGGCCTACAGTGGCATCGATTGGCTTCCCCTGGCTCATGGCCATAATTGGAACAGTAAATATAATCTTCGCTCCACTCTGCATCTTCCTTTACAGTCCATCTCGGCAGGAGGAACATTTGGTGAGAGCTGGGAAGAAAAAAACAACTGAAAAACACATTTGTTACAGCCCAGTCGAGTGAAGAAATATTGTCATTGTACGTTTCCACAAACCAGTGATATTATACATATACATATTCAATGTGGACGTTATTACATTCGGTCAGAGACGGTGACGTAGTGCAACGAGACAAAGTTAAGTGACATAGTTTATTTAGCGAACGTATATGACAGTGGTATAATAACGACTACAGCGAGTGAGAAAGTCCACTATGGGGGGGTCGAACAAACACAGGACTTTCACTCAGGAGACCGCTGTGTGTATCCTGTGTGAAACCAAAATAAGTGTTCTCTTAAGACTTAAGATTAAGCATTGTTGCGCTTACCAGGGGGTTATTTACAATAATTTGACAGCTGTTACGTTACATCGTTACCTTATTATTTTAACACAAACCATGATCATTTTTTCGAACCCCAAGCAATTCCGTTGCCTAAACCTAACCAATTGTTTCTCGATGCTAACGAGGTGGTGTTGTGCATCTCAGAGCGATATGAGGCTGATGAGAAACGCATTCATGGATCAGAAACATCAACATTCATCGTATCCGAGGTTTGGAGACACATACAATGCCAACATTTTTCCGGGTTGTTTCTTACACATACAACAGTGTCAATTGCTTAAAAGAAGTTGATGTTGTACTTCATGCAATCGTTGTGTCTTGTGTTCCAGTCGATATTGAAAGAAAATTAAAGAAGCTCCGCCAGAGAACTTGGAATCCCACTGTATGCAGATTTCATTTCAAGTATTCTTACCATCTCCACCATTGACAAAGACCCACACTAGCGTCAAGGCCCTATTGATGACAGCATTGGCTCAACACTTTGGTGCAGAGTGAATGTCTTGACAACTATCAAATGGACTGACGTTATATTTAGAACTACACAGCCACGAGTCTGAAGCACGTCAGCCCTTCACAATACACCACCGTCCTAAAAGACCATTTCTATCGATGCGTTGTTCTGCTCTGCGATATTTGTATTTGGTAAGTGTTATTTTCCTAAAATGAAGTGTTTTCCCCATGAGTATCATGGGTGCTGATAGTTTCAAGGTCCCCTTTGTTATTTCCTGTAACCCTGTTTATAATCATGGCCAGAACTCACTTTAGTCAGAGAGAATTCTTCAGCTTTGTTGTGAACTTCTGTCTCCACTGCGTGGTGAATAAAACTCATTTGAACCAGCCACAGAATTGGACCCGAAAGAAATCTTTCTTCAACAATATGGCGTTGTCGGCAGGATGTCGGCAGTTGAGCCCACATCTTCACAGAGACCCGGCTCCATCGGACAGCAGGACGGAGCACAGGACTCCGGTGGGACAAGAGATGGACTCTGTGTTTACATTATGATGCTCGGTGCTCGAACACAATCAAACATGATCGACAATGATTTTCCTCATGTTTGAACTTTTGTGAAGATGTCAGCAATATAATCTGCCCAGGGAATTGTTTTTGCTGCTGTTTAAGTTCCTTATGATGCAAAATAAAAAAAATGTACTCCAGGAATTTACTTCTGTTTTTATTTTGTTTGTTGTGTTACAAATGGGCTCCATCTGCATTTCATTGTGCATCCCTGTGTTGTATAACGACAATAAATGATCCTTGAATCCTTGAACTACAACCGGTGAAGTCCCTTGTGACAGGATCACTGCTCCTGCGGTTCCTTGATATTATGCACATAAGTCAACAGAGTCATGGCGACATCTGCTTCAATTGATGAGAGCCAGTCTCCCTTCACATGCCATTCTCCCTCATCAACAGACAAGACACAGGACAAGTCTATCTCTACAAACTCTCGTCACAGCCTGACAAGCACACAGGCCGAACATGGCCCAAATTCTACAAACTATTAATTGTGTGTCGATTCGTTCCTCAAGGCACCAACGGAGGCCTCCAAACCTGATGGCTTTGCCCATCAAAGACTGTGATCCATGCCGTCTAACGTTAGGAACTGTGATCAGTTGCCAACTATTTGACATTGATTGCCAAACCTGTCAGGTGAAACCTTTTGGTGTGTAATTGAGCTCAGTCACTCCCTGTAAGAGGTCACACCTTCATTGATTTAATTAATATTTGCTCTGTAAAACACACCTTTACTGAGCCAATAAAGACCCGCGACTACGGACTTGTGAGTTGGGCTCCCAGAATCTCATGGAGTTGCAAACAACCCTCAAAAACAGCTGATGCCTTAACCTTATCGATTAATGATTGTTGTGGCAATTTATCATGTTGTTCTTTGATATATAACTTTTATCGCTTTACCTTGAACAAAAGCAGAACTCACCAAACCCAAACAACAAATGTATCTCATGTCTGACTCGTGTCATCCTGACCTCACATCTAACCCTCTTCCATGAAAACAGCAGCACCTACCCTCCCCAACGCCATCCGAAAAAAGGACGCCTGCGGAGGGGGGGGGGGAGGCAATGTGCTCCAGTTTGTGTGAAGCATATATACTCTGTAAAACCTTTGACTTGATTAGACCTCTGAACCGTCCGTGAGGAAGGATCTCTATCTGTTCAGCTGAATTATTCCAAGTGTCTGTTCAACATAATACTTAAAGGCATTTGACAGATTTCTCATCACTCTTATTTCTCACAGGGAAATTAATAGGTCTGTCTCAGGATTGCTACGATAACACAAACTTTTCCAGGGTGGAACATATGGAGGCGCATAACGGCCATGGTAAGATGTTTAATCTGTGATGATAATATTCATATGTGCCTACAGTTTGGGCTTTTGACTACTGTATTAGCGTGTTATAATATGGAGACAAACAGCTACAAATAAAGACAAAGCTGCTTTCTATTCTGATCCAGCCTTATCTTAACAACATTTATTAATCATTTTTATGCTTTTGTCTTTTCCTGCTAGTTATCCCAGCACCAGTAACAGTAAATCGTTGAACTTCCACACACTCCTTGACTGCTCTCCCCATAACACCTCAAATGATTAACAGCCAGAATAAACAGATTTTGTTCCACTCTGGCATATTGCTGAACATCTGAACTGTGTGTCGTAGTATAATGAGTGGAGATTAACTGTTGTAGAGAAATGTTTTCTTGAGGTAGAATGTTTTCTTATTGGCATAGAAACCGTGGGAGGGGTAAAGTGAGGAGGGACGGAACAAGCATCCGTCCAAGCAGGTTCTTGTGAGTATAAATCAGATGTGTGTCAGTACTTACTGTCAGACTTAATTCCAGGTATGTTTCATAGAAATACTGCGATCACACTAACTCTCATTTGAAACTTGAGATTTTCCGACTTGCAAGAAATGGAGGAGCATATCGGCCATGGTAAGATGTTTAATGTAATCTGTGATGTTAATATTCATATGTGCTTACAGTTTGGGCTTTTGACTACTGTATTAGTGTGGCACAATGTAGACAAAGCTGCTTTCTATTGTGATCCAGCCGTATCTTAACAATATTTATTAATTATTTTTCCTGCTAGTTATCCCAGCACCAGTAACTACGAAGGGATCATTTGTGCATGGTTTGTCCTCTGAGAACTGTGGCATTGACATTCTAGACAATGGAAGGACCATCAGAGACTTCCTAGACAGTAAAATAAAAGAGCGTGGTTCAGCGGTGAGTATCAGAGACATCATGTCACCTAAGCGTTCCTAACAATGAATCTCTGTGTAATTGCCTCCATGTATCGTGTGATAGTTGAGCTTTCTTGAGATGTGAACTAAATGTTGACTTTGCTCTATTTGTTCAGGACAATGAAGAGCCATTCTATGTGGCAAGTCTGGATAGTATATTTGAAAGGCACCTCAGGTGGCGTACTAACTTACCTCGAGTCACGCCTTTCTATGCAGTGAAGTGCAACAACGATGCATCAGTTTTGAGGATGATGAGTGCTCTGGACACAGGTTTCGACTGTGCTAGCAAGGTACCGATGAAGCATTTGAAAGAGAATCCAGCTCTGTGTTTTCTTTGTTGTGGAGAAGCAGTTTGCTCATTTGAAACGCGCTTTGATCGATCACAGGTCGAGATACAGCAGATGCTGTCCCTCGGGGTGACACCTGACAAAATCATTTACGCACACACAACCAAACCACTGTCGCACATCAAGTATGCCTGTACTCATGGAGTCGATATGATGACTTTTGATAGTGAGGAAGAACTCCTAAAAATATCTCTTAGTCACACCAAAGCCAAGTGAGTGAACAACTACTGATATTTTCTGCTCCTTTGTTTAGTTGATTGTTGTTAAATTACCGATTAATACTTTTGAATCACTTTCTCCAGATTGGTACTCCGCATCGCAGTGGATGACTCTGCATCCAAGATAAGACTCAGTTCAAAGTTTGGCGCCAGACAGGAGTCAGTTGGTAAGCTGCTGGGATGTGCTGGAGAGCTTGGCTTGGAGGTCATTGGGGTCAGCTTTCATGTGGGCAGTGGGTGCACTGAAAGTTTGCCGTTCCAGCAGGCCATCACAGATGCCCGACGTGTCTTTGACATGGGGGTAGGTCATCGTCACAGCAATAGAACACAAATTTAGTTATGTCGTTAGTCCAATAAATATTTGATTCATGAAAGCTTGATCATTTGATTTGTGTGTATATGAAATAATAAGTCACTGTACACCGTGATAAGAACTCCATAGCAGCCCAGAGATTGAGACTTGAAGCTTTTCCTGTTTCCAAAATTGAGTATTGTCCTAAATTATATGTAAGTTATTTTCTTTAAATTATTTTACTTGAACTCATTGTGTTTTATGGCTGAAGCCATAAATGTGCCATGACTTTTTATACTAATTCATGGGTTTATGATCCATAATTAAGTTATTGATAACCATTATACTTGGATATTAATTAGTTATTATTTATTATTATTATGTGTTACAAGAAATAGCACTACAGTAAGTACAGTATAACATTTTGAATTGTATGACTGATTGATTAGAAACTTTTTCAGAATTTGCTGGGATTCCAGATGAGACTCTTGGATATCGGTGGAAGATTCTCTGCGATTGAGAGTTTTCAACAGAAATTTGAAGAGGTAATATTTTTCAAAAACAATACGATATACAATACGAGTGCTCATTAATGGATGTTCTGCATCTCCATTGTCCTGGTAAAACAAAGAGCAAAAGGAGCATAAACAACAAAATAGAATGACACGGATTACACAACCTTTTTCCTGTTTTACCTTAAGGGCTATGTAGACCAGGGGTGCCCACACTTTTTCGGCCACATATATATACTGAGTATACTTTATATTTACAATATATGTTGCATAACTGCATGAACCCTTATGGCACAATACAATTCTGTACATTTTTGGTCATTACCTTACTCTGATGACTTGCACTGAATGGAATTGGCCAGAGTTGCATTGTCCGTACAGTAGCTGCTGGTAGCCGCCTCAAGCAGACTTCAAATGATCATCAGTCATGGTGGAACGGTGTTTGGACTTAATGTTCTTCATGTGGGAAAAGGCTGACTCACATAAATGAGTAGAGCCGAATAATGCAGTCATAAAGGTATCACATGTCCTCATGTTTGGGGACTTTTCCTCTGTGAGAAAACTGTCCATGAGCCCTGGACTTCAGCTGAATGTCAGCTTGCAGTGTCAGAATCTCATCCTCCACTCCAGACGAGTTCAGGTGAAACAGCGTTAACATTTTTGATGCGAGTGAATCAACCTCAATATCTTCCCGAAATGTGCAGCACATAAGTGTAGCAACTGGCTCGAGTAAAGCAAAGTCTCGAAAGCGTTTGTCAAACTCTGACAGACACTTGTCAATCTGCTCTGTGTAGCGCGCACTGTCAAGTTACGCACACGCCTTCCGTTGAGTCTCCAGTTCTGATGCGAGGTTTTGGAAGGTTTCCCAAATCGTGGCGCTACAGCTTTAGCTTCTTTAGTACAAATAAATTGGAAGGCTAACTAATTAGCTCGCCGGAGTTTTGCAGTAGCTCGCGCGGTTGACCGCGCATACGTGGTGACCCGTGTGTTAGAAAATCAAGTGGCAAATGCCATGCGGACATCTCATTTTTTTTGAATGGCATGCGATCTACCCGCACTACCTCCGCGATCGACGTATTGGGCACCCCTGATGTAGACTGTCAAGGAACCTTTAAATGCATACTAAAGAGGCAAACTTAATAAGGAAATATTCAGAGGACTTGCACCTCGCTGCCCCTGGAGGAACTCTCAGGTCCACAGAACACGTCGTTGCCCTTTCATTCGCTCGCTGCTAGCACCACATTGTTTCTTATGCCGTGTTCACACCTAATTGCGTCATTCGCGCCGCCGGTCTCACCAGGGACTATTTGTGTTCATTCGCATGATTCGCGCTGGACGAGCCTGAGAGGGGGCGTGGCTTATCGCCCTGAAAGCCGCCATCAACCATGGAAAAAATAACCTATATTTCTGCTTAGTACGTATTGTGGAAGTCCCAGATATCACGGGAAACTAAACGCCGTCATGTCTTGGTTCATAACATAGTCCGGAGGAGCTCCATGTATTCATCCAACTCCATCTGTCATTCAAACCCAGCGAGGCATTCACATTAACTAGGCTCCTGGACTGTGTCAATGCCATCAGAGACTGGACGGCAGAAAACTGCTTGCAACTCAATGACTCTAAGACGGAGGTCCTAGTTATTGCTCCAGAGGAGTTTGTCCCCATGATCAGGCAGATTATTAGTCCACTCTCCTCTGCTGCCCATTGAAACCTGTGCAATCTAGGGATTTTCTTTGATCGATCCATGTCGTTTGACCCTCATGTTAAGCAGCTGTCCAGGTCATGTTTCTTCCATCTAAGAAATATCAGTAAACTGAGATCTGTAGTATCAACACCTGAATTAGAGATGATCATACAAACATTTATCTCTTCACGCATTGACTACTGCAACTCACTTTTCACATCACTCAGTGCATCTGCTCTTAACCGTCTGCGTTTTAGGTCTTCTGTCTGTCCCACGCACACGATTTAAGACCCGTGGTGACCGAGCCTTTGAGGCAGTAGCACCGAGGCTATGGAATGCTTTGCCTGCACCTCATCTCAACGCTGATAGGCTCTCGCGCCGCAGCGTCACGCCATTTTTCCGGCGAAGTTGAAAACTTTCAACTCACGCGTTTGGGGCGACTTCGCCCAAATTCGCGCCGCGCCATCGCAAATTCACATCACTCCAGTGATGGAGCGAATAATTCGCGCTGCATTTGGTGTGAACGCACCATTAGAAGACGTATATTGCACCATCACTGTGGCCATATGGTGGCGCTGTTAACAACTTTATTCAAAAGATTTGTCTTGATCGAAAGAATCCAGAGTGAAAAAAGAAAACCTCAGATTTTCACATTTAACCTTAATCTTTACTCACATACACATGTTGTTTGAAAGAGCAACACTTCACGTTTCTATCAGCACCAATTATTAAAACAATTCCAATTTCATTCATATATATATATTGTTAGATCCTGGGGTACTTCTGGCCCGATACGGGGCTACTTACTGACTCAGCTCTCTATTAAAAGATTGTCGAGCTGGTGTTCTTGCGAGGGAACTCGCCTGGCTCTTCTAACTGCCGTTACTCCCGACATCTACCCTGCTTCCTCCGGTCTGAGTGCACTCGGTCGAGGGGCCACCCTGACCCCGGGCGTTCCTACCAGTCGCGTCGGTTATGGCAGCTTCCCTCTTCTGGATCCGTGCTCTTGGTAAATGCCAGGTTTAGGTTTTAACGGCTAGGATTACTTCTAAAACCGTAAGGGATTGTTCAGTGGATTTTACTTTAAATGCAGATTAGATATTTATTGCAGGTTATATTTAGTTAGTTTGCAAGGGTTAAGCTACAGCTCACATAAAAATGTCACTACACTTGATTCGTGACAAATTTTCTTCTTAGGTTATACTCATTGGTTTTAGATGCCGAGACGGCTCGGTTGGAGCTGGATTTCCAAAGGTGCGATGAAAAGGTTCTTTTGGAGTTGTTAGGAGCGAAGGTCCGGCCGGACCCTCGGATTCCTCCTGCTCTTTGCAGCGGAGTTCGGCCAACAGTCCACAAGGCTCTGTACAAAGTCTTTCTAGGGTGGCGGCGTTCCTCCGTTGTTCAGTTGTTAAAGTCGAGCAGTGGGGAGAGGAAAATCTCCGTCTTTCAACTCTTTGTCCACGAACAGCGGTCTTCTTTCTGTGAACCGAGACGAAGTCCTCGAATACTTCAGTTGCAATCGTCCGTATCTTCTTCTCAGAGCGTCTGGACGGCTCGTGTAGAAATCCCAGTTTGGGGCTTGCAAGCATCTCCTTTTATCCTTGATTTGGGCTATTTGTTCTCCCCCCACCGATTCTGAACACATGATCTTCACCCCTCCCTTATGTGTGTGCGTTTGTTTCTGGAAAGTACCAGACTTCGTTTTGCTTCTATGAGTCATCTCTTGCAACAGAATTCCATGTCTCCTGACTGTTTTTCCGACCCACGCCCAAAAACATCTGTTCCTGACTCACTCAGTCTGCTGACACACTATGACACACTTTTTCCACATCTCAGCTCCGGTACACAGAACATTATTATAATCAGTTTTTACATTTGTGAAATCACTCTATGCATTAAACATTTGTTATATAATGATCATAAACCTTGTCTTTCGATTATACTTTAACTATTGATTTCTGAGTATATGCTTCGTGCTTTTATATCCTGTCTTTCCCCTGAATGTGTATGCATGTATCCAAGGCGGCTTTCTCTGTGAGCTCAACTCTTCTTGACAATATATAGATGTATATATATTCTAACAGTTGCTCAGTTTCAACCTTGCTTTTAAAAATGCAACCATACATTTCCCAAAATACTTAATTGAGAATGCAGTTTAGTTGTATAATATGGGAACATAATTTAGTATGAGTCCTTTCCAAGCTGATGCACAAAAAGCTTGTTCAGGAATTATTAACTAACACTCCATAAAATTACATTATATGATGGATACCACTGCTTGAAGTGTCTGAAGCTTGATCTTTCAACCATTTACCCATTAGATGTATATTATACACACCTGCATCCTTTCCATCATTGATGCGTGATATCTCTATCATCCTCTATTCTTAGCCTCTTAAATTACATCGGTCGTACTTCAAAGAAACACATGCAGAAACCTTTGTTGCCTTTACTGCCAGTGATACTGGCAACTGTAGGTCACTTTGTAAAAGGTGTATTACATGTGAAATATGCTGTTAACCCATTGTGTTTTTCCTATAGTTTTCAGAGGTCATTAATAGAACACTGGATGAACTCTTCCCACCTGACAGTGGGGTGCAAGTTATTGCAGAACCAGGCCGATACTACGTGGAATCAGCTTTCACATTGGCAGTGAATGTCATTGCCAAAAGAGTAATCGGTAATGTCTTTTGAAGCCACACGTATCCAGTAATAAGACATAACTTTGCTTGTATTTAAATATGTCTTGATTTTAAATACAAGGAGTGTAGGTGACAGCTATCAGAGGAGTCTGTTGGCACTACATGGCAATGCACCACGACATAAATATGTATCCTCAATAGACAGCCATGCTCTCTGCTCCTCTGAGTGAGCATAATGACTTGCAGGGTTGTAGATAATCACTTTCTGCAGACCCACAGATACCAGGTTGCATCTTTATAAACATATGGCATATTTGCCATTTTATTATTTGCATTTTTTCAGATAATGACAACTGCCCTGACAGAAAAATGACGTACTACGTCAATGATGGAGTGTACGGCTCCCTGAGTTGTGTTGTCAATGATGCTGCTCACTGCAACCTTCAACCATATCTTCACCGGGTAACTATCAACCACATAATGTCGCCACATAAGAAAGCCAATATTGGATGATTGCGCATGATTACGTCCAATGCCAACGGTGTATATACTGTGTATATATATTTATACATATGCATGTGAGCCTGCCTCACATTTTATACTGTACACAGGTTGTTGAGAGCAGAGAGCAGAGATACCGGTCTGTTATCTGGGGTCCAACCTGCTGCAGCTATGACAAAGTAACCAACAGCTGCTGGATTCCTGAGCTGCATGTGGGGGACTGGCTTCTCATCGACAACATGGGTGCTTATTCTGTTAGTTCGTCCAGCGACTTCAACGGCTTTGAAAGAGCACACATTTACCCTGTTGTGACAGCCGAGACATGGCACACCTTAAACCTTTCTGACATCTACGACATCCGCCAATGATCTGATCTCTTCTATTGGACAGTGGCTCAATACGCACCGTAACAAACATAGGCAACGATTATTATAGAGCAGTGCTTCTCAACTGGTCTGGCTGCGGGACCCACCATCACCCCTCAATGACAAGCCGTGGCCCAAATCGAGGAAAATTTTCAACTTCTCAAATGTATTTAATGAAAAGATGGTGCAGTTTGAACCTGAGCTGAAAATGTCGGAGAAAAAAAATGGCAATTTTGAATCAGCTTTTCACCACAACCGTTTTTAAATGCCTTTTAACCTGAAAAATGCTCACTCAACTTAGGAGATAAAGAATGGCAATTATTACAGATGGCAATTATTTTATTATTCTATTACGTGTCATGGCCACAGCCTCTCCCCACTAAAGAGTCACAAAGTGGGACACGTCATCGCTAACTGCTTAAGCCTCAAGAGCAAAGAGCAGCAGCAGTCTACACAAAGTGTGCCACCGCCAAAAGGTAAAGGATTGATTAAAGCCGAGCACTTGGCTCCTGATTCTGACAGAAGTGACAATATTGATGCTTGTTTCCCTCCACTGCCGAGCAGGCTGCTTGTGGTTGCGGATTTGTATTTACGTGGTGGTGGATGGATTATACTCCCAGGCCAGTGCATGGTGTGCATATTTAAACTGGTCAATGGTTTCTTTCATGTTGCTGTTTCCCCCCTTATTGTTAAATAAAGGTGTTACTCTTTTAATGCACAATGACATTGCTGGTGGTAAAGTACGAAAGCACAGTGAAGCGTCTTGCTCAAAGCTGTTAATCAAACAGCTTCTTTTATTCAGTAAATGATGTTCCCTGACCAAGAATCTAACCCAGAACGCGAAGGTGACCTAACCTTAAGACCACCAGGGAATGTGGTAACGGTTGTCCCGGTAACAGCCTTTCGACCTCTGTGCTCCGGTCTTGTGGTGTGTACGTGTGTGATGCCTTTCAGGTAAATTGTGGGTTTGAAGACTCGAAAGCTGATTGGTCCAGGTTCCTCCAGCCAGTGTCCTGATTGGGGGAAATGTTCTTGTTTTAGATAAGTGAAAGCCCAAACTTTTCATACCGTCTCTTTTGGTTACATTGGTATCTTTGATTTGAAAACAGGTACTCTTTTACCCCTGTTGTCCCTGTTATATCTAATTCACTTGTGTTTAACCAAAGAGCTCCTTTTATCTTGAATAAATGACTCTGTCAACCTTTAAACATCTGGTTTCATGTTACCTCCTTTTACTTAAACAAGCCCGGTGTAACATTAAGCAGCAATTCCAGCACAACATGAACAATGTTATTTGAATACAATTAAAATAGAAAAATACATGCTCATTGACAGTCTTTCTTTAATTGTTTTGTCAAAGCCACCCAGGAGCCTGTTTCAAATGGTCTGGATTTCTGTCTTAATGTCTTGTAAAACTAATTGAATCCTCGGCCCACATTAGCTTTTAAAGAGATCAGTTTTATGAAACAAAGCACAAATCCATAACTTCCAACTAAACCCTGGATCCGGCACTCAGCCCTAAAACCATTGGTCCCGACGGACGATGAAAATAATAAGAGCATTCGTGATCCATCTAAGAATGGGTCACGTATGGTCTCATTGTTATTATTTTAAAAGGTTCAGAAATGTCCTAAAACAGCTGGACTCTGTAGTTTGTTTACCAACCATTACTGTATTACAAAGTGTGTTTTTTGGGGAACTATTTTCAGATGTGGATTGATAAATAATTAGAGCACCAGTGAGTATTTACTGCAGCTAGATGGGTTATGTGGGATTAAGTCACAACTCGAGCTGTGACTATTGGTGAATTAATCGACTGGACAAACACAAAATGAATCAAACTATTTCAATAGAATCTTTAATCGTTAACAACTAGGGTGGGAAATGTATTTTCGCAAAAAAAAAAAAAAAAATGTGTTCAGATTCTCTTTACATCCCAACAGCAGTCAATAAAACAAAGCCCGTCCAAATAACGAAAAAGATCACCCAAATCAATCGCACAAGCCTCTTGAGAACAAATCTGTTCGTACGGGTGTCTCTTGCATGAACCTGCAGTGTGCAGCATTTAGAGGGATCCACTGGCAGAAATGGTAAGTATGTTTCCTTAAATGTGCTTTTTCGTTACCTTAGAATGAGCCATTTACATCTACATACGGAGTGGGGTCCTCTTCACAAAGCCGGCGGCCATTCCTCTGCTGTAGCCCACAGCGGACACACCAAACACCTGCTCTAGCTAGCGCCATGTGTGTGTTTCTCCAACACACTGAGTACACAGGACATTTCGGTTAGTCGCAATCTGCAATCAGAAACGGTTTATTGTCAAGTACGTTACACATTCAAGGAATTTGGCTTGGTGATTGGTGCATAAGGCAAGGCAAGTTTATTTGTATAGCACATTTCAACAACAAGGTAATTCAAAGTGCTTCACATAAAACCATTACACAACCATAACAATAAACACGGTGCAATAGTAAAATACATCATCTAAAATAGAAACATTTGCAATAAAATATGGTCAAAAATAGTCACAGGGTACTTCTCAAGTCTCTTAATTGCGTCCCAGTTTCCCTCACTTGCGTCCTTTCCTTGTGTCTTAGTCCCTCCCACCAGGGATGCATGGAGGAAACCATGCAAGGAGAGAGGAAGGAGGAAATATGTTTTAAGATACATGAGACCTTTCCTCAGTTGCGTCACGTGAAGTTGCGTCTGTTTCTGATGACGGTGGCTGATGATCACAGCTGGATCAGCTGTCAGTCGGCTTTAACAGCTGGAGAGGCTTTTGATAAGTTTGTGTCTGTTCACATGATCACTGTACTCAATAATAGCAGTGGTGTATAAAGTACCCAAAAGCCATACTTGAATAAAAGTAAAGATACCTTACTGGAAAACGACTCCAGTAAAAGTGAGTCACCTATTACAATACTACTTGAGTAAAAGTCTTAAAGTATCTGATATTTATTGTACTTAAGTATCAAAAGTAATTTTCTGATTTTAAATGTACTTCAGTATTGAAAGTAAAAGTACAAGTAAATGCTGTTAATAAAAAAGCAAAGGGTCAGAATTTTGAGAATTATGAACTTTATTCTTTTAAGTGCTGTGGCACCATGACCAAGGACATGGAGCTGTGTTGAACATAATTGGGTTGGCTGTGATCCATCCAGGAGCAACAATATTCAACATAATATATTGTACATAAGTATACGTTTGCATCTACTATGAACTTATCATCATAATTCTCCGAAAAGCAATATGACACTATGAAGGAGTTGTAACAGTGCGTTTATAAGTCTACTCATTCCGACGAGAGGATGTAGAGGGCCAATGCATAATATTGTGTTCAGCAAAACATATCCACTTGATGCATCAGGTCAGTGTTTAGAGAAAGGACACCTGCCTTGTAAACTCCTGTGGGCCTGAATTGAACACAATAGACAAAGGTTTTGCTCAAGATGAATCTGCAATTGGGCGACTGCTACCATCACAACTCCATCTGATCATCCACAAAATGACTCAAATATCAAAACATGATCAATTCTAAAGCTGCACTGAAAGGAACAACCCAGTCATTACTTGAAACTGAAAAATGTCCTGTTCATCTTCAAAAGAAGTTGGTTTCCAAAATTGCGAGAATTCAGTCTCGCTCTCCTCGGGCTGAAGACTAGTCCTGCGATGCTAAATAGCCTTTCACAGGCCGCTGAGGCAGGTAGAGGTGTGTTCAGCGTCACAGACAGCTTGCGCACAGCTGCGAAGGATTTCCCTAATGCTAACGCTAATGCTAACGCTGCGCTCTCTCGGCTCCCGTCAATCCTATGGTGTCAACTGTCAACTCTTCCTCAGCTCACTAACTCGCTAGAGATCCACTGGTGTTGGTCTTCGTCACCACCGTAGTTTGTTGCGGGAGTAGTAGGTGCTTCCATTTCTGCTTCCATCATGAAATCAGTCATCGTAGAGTGGAATTATACTCATGTAGTCGCCCGCTAGCTTATAGCATGTAGCATCCTGGGAATCAAAACACCGCAGCTTTGAGAGCACTTGTTTGCAATTGCGCATTAACGTAACCAATGATTTAACTTGCTGCTAGGACCACTGATTCACCAAACCTGCTTGCTTGCAGTCTCTGTTCCACCACAGTCCCCGACGCTGCTCTCATGATTCATTTTGTTTCTAAAGATAGATTTGATTTTGTAACGAGTAACGAAAGTTTCAGGGGAAATGTATCGGAGTAAAAATCGGTTTTCTTTGCAAAATGTAGTGAAGTAAAAGTAAAAGTCAACAGAAATATAAGTAGTAAAGTAAAGTACAGATATCCAAAAAAACTACTTAAGTACAGTAACGAAGTATTTCTACTTCGTTACTATACACCACTGTAAAAGGGTAACATTTAATTACAATGAAAACACAAACAACTGCCAAACAACACCACACCGTGGTAGAGAAGTTGTCACTCCGGCATTGGCTTCAAATGCCAATCTTCAAACCCGGAGGTTGCAGCCTGGTAGAAACAGAGACAAGAAAGAGAGTTGTGAGATCTCACAATTTACAAAACATAAATGGTAAATCTATCAATAACATTGCAAATCGTTCTCACTCCTTATGCATCAAATATCGTGTCTGTATATAATGTAATAAAATGTCTGACACCAGCAACGCCTGTGCGACACACTGTATGTGAAGCACCAGGCTTCCAACACAAACACACCTGCGTTCTTAATACAAGCTCAGAACTGACGTAGTGTAGAGTGTGAGATAGTCCACACAAGCCGGAGAGTGGGTCAAACAAACACAGGACCTTTGTCAAGGAGAACACTGTTGTAAAAATGCGTAACTAAGGTATTGTTAGTCAAGTGAGTCGTTATCATAAGTCACAATACTCAGACTCTCTTTTCCTAAACCAACAGTAAATAAGTGGTTTTGTTGCCTAAACCATACCTTCCTGTCGAGGTGGGAATTTCTTTTTTTGTATAAGACACGTATGCATGTAATGAGCATCCCTGACACATCCAAAACTGACACTAGAGGGGAACGTACAGTCATTGTTTGAAGCTTAGTAGCACTGACTGCGGTATTTGACACATTGGGGTGAGAATGTGTTGAGTATTGAAAGCACACTTACTAAGACTGTGGTTCAGGGGCCGCTTGCCTCAAGGCCCGCTCTCTTCTCCCTCCATCTCGATCGGATGCCAGCTGGAGCCATCGCTTTATAAAGCGCTCTGTTTCTCCATCACTTGCATTTGCTGTAACAGAATTGCGACGGACTGATTCTTTAAAAGGAAGAGATACACTGGTCACTGGCCATGTTCATTAAAAACTAGTCAAGTCAATCACATCAAAGTGCTATACTGTATGCTTTACATCAAAATAGACCCTAAAAGGACCAAAAGGAGTTTAAGAAACGTATAATGTAATACATTCAGTGCATAGTGTATCGTGTTGTGTCTGCCATATGACTAGAATAACATGTAAACTATAAAAAGTGATGAACCTTGTAAACGTTTGATATCTAAATACCCTATTTAGAGCTCAGACATGTTGAAAACTGGTATGTTGAGAGTCGAAAAGTAGAAATAATTAATTTCTAGTAATTAATTTCTTGGTGACTGCACTTATTACTACTACTCAATGCTGTGGAGCACTTCTGAATAGTGTTTAAAATGCATTGAAATAATCTTAATTTTATTTAAAAACCGTCATTTATTGATGTATTGACAGACTAGTGTCTGTTAAGTGTTAAAGATTCAGAATGAAAGAAACCAATAAATACTGACTCGAAACAACATCTTTCAAACCAAGGGACTCAAAGCCTGTTTTTCCATTCACCCCCCTCCAGTTGATTGTCTTTGCCAATGTGTTTGACACCATTTTGCCAAGGACTCTCCAGACTGTCTCTTTAATGGTCAACCCCCCAACAAGGCTAAAATAGGTGACCTGAAAGACAAAAATTAAAAAATAGGCAAACCCGAAAACAAGTAAGTATGATAAATTACAAAAGATTAACTAATAACGCAGGGCACATAGACAAAAACATTTTTTTGGTAATATTAACATAGAGGAACTCCAGTATATATATAACATCCAAAAATTCCACATCTGTCACATAAATTTGGTAAGACTTGACAAAAGTAGAGTAATATTGGCTTATAATTTATCTCCACACACATGTAGTTTTTGTAAAGGTCAGTATAGTCATGTTGGAATACTAAAATAAAATAAGTCACAAACTAAAGGGTCAAATATAAATGTAAGGGTCAATGGCAAGCCTCAATCGTAGTAGTCATGAAAGAAGACATACTTCATTGTCTCATAAGATATCAACATGCAAAATGTTAGTCTCGTGTGACGTCACAGTTTTAGCTGTCGGCCATGTTGGAGTACACACAAAGCCACTGGCATGCACGGCTGAGTCGCATAACCTATCGATCATGGTGAACTTTTGTGCTGTCTTTGGTTGTGGCAGCAGAGCTGATAGACAAGAAATCATTCTTTCGTTTGCCAGCGGTCATTACACATCAAGGAAATGACACGAAGGAGCTATCCAAGCGACGTCGCCAGAAATGGCTGTCACGCATCTCTCGAGATATAAAGAAATGGAATTTGGCGTACACTAGAGTATGTGCGGATCACTTTATAAGTGGTCAGTGATTTTATTTACAAATTCGTTTGTGAACAGTATTTAATAAAGGAAATATAAATTAAACTTGGACATGAGAAGGTTACCGAAGCTTCATCGGCCCGTGACAGCAGTCGGTACCAAAGACGTGTCGAGCGTGTACAACAGGCGAAACACAGAGATGCAGCCTCAGCATTGCTTGATATGAGTTTAACGTCAGATCATATATATATATATATATATGTGTGTGTGTGTGTGTGGGGGGGGGGGGATGAAGTTAGGGGTTAGTTGAAAGTGAATTCCTACACACACGCACACAATGACATGCATGTGCAATGTAAACAAACACACGTGTCTGTTTGCACTGAGTAAACATTGAATATTGCTAAATATCTGACCAGATCTGTATATATTTACTCTTCCAATGACGAGATGAGAATTCTCGACGACCGTTGCTTTGACGTCTCGGACCCATCCACTGACAAACTGATTATAAGCGTCGAGCCCTTTGTAGCACTCCAACTCGTCTTTTGTGTAAGGACTGGGGGTGTTCACGAGATACGTGTAGATGTTGGTGTAGTTTACCGATGGAAGATAAGTAGGATCGGCACTGAAACCATCTGCACTCATCGTATAGGGATCCAAGTTACCAATAACCTTCAATTTGGCCAGGTAGCGAACCTTTGATGCACTATCCAGTGATTCAAAGTATGGTATTTTCGCCGCACTTCCTTGTTTACTCGCCGCCATGTAGGATTTGTATGTACTCCAACATGGTGGACAGACCTCGTAACTAAGGAGATCGTGACGTCGGTGAGACCACTCTATTAAAACTACTAAACATTCAGTGTGTCCTACTAAATGTTTTTGCTTGGCAAAAAAAAGGGAATTATCTTTCATGAAGAATAATGAATTCAATTGAAACAAATATTTGAATGCTATTTTACAATTGCATTATGCAGTTTTGTGTTATAGCAGAATGAGCCAGCCATCAGGCTTTACTGCTGCACTTACTGTCTGTGATGGTTTGAAAGGAGAATGAGACACTAACTAAGGGGTACAAAGTTTTCTAAAAAAAAAATGATTTCAAATTCAAGAAGGGATTCATTCATAATTTGAGAAGTATAATAATTAAGAGAGAAACGGTTTCTTTGTGACCTTTGTGGTTTGCAAATAACATTCTCTTTACCACCCATTTACTTTCTAGCAAATAAAAGCAGTCAGTCATCGATATCTTGTGACTGTGGAGAGATCATCCCTTGTGTGAGTGTGAGCTTCACACCAAGCCTTTCCTCTGTCTTTCTGTGTGCAGAACGCTTTCACTCCGCTTCACATCGCCTGCAAGAAGAACCGAGTGAAAGTGATGGAGCTGTTGCTTAAACATGGAGCCTCTATCCAGGCTGTCACTGAGGTACTGAGCACTATTTTCTGCTTGACTCTACCTGTGAAGTGGTTTCTTCAAACTGCGCTGCACTATTTTATACATTGTGACTTGCTTTAATAGAGCTTGTCTTTGTTTGGACTTGTTTTGTCTACAGTCTGGTCTAACACCCATCCATGTGGCAGCCTTCATGGGCCATGAGAACATTGTCCATGCACTGACACACCATGGAGCCTCACCGAACACGACCAATGTAGTGAGTGGATGAATTCATAATGCACTGTTACATGTTAAAAGTACATGTTTCTGTTAAGTCCCACATCATCGCATGTGAAGAGCTCCCACTGAAAACCGTTTTCCGTGTTTCTTCCAGCGAAGAGAGACATCTCTCCACATGGCAGCCAGGGCAGGTCAGGCAGACGTGGTCCGATACCTGCTCAAGAACGGCGCCAAGGTGGAGACCAAGTCCAAGGTGAGAACATTGAGCCTCGTTATCAATCACTGTGTCGGGGAGAGAAACAAAATGAAACAAAACCAGGATAAAATACTGGGCCAAATGTCACTTTCTTCTTCTCCGCAGGACGACCAGACAGCGTTGCACATCTCCAGTCGGCTGGGGAAGGTCGACATTGTCCAGCAGCTGCTACGGTGCGGCGCCTCTGCCAACGCCGCCACCACCTCAGGCTACACCCTCCTTCACCTGGCTGCCAAAAACCAGCGTATATACAAGGCTCAAACATATGTAGCTCAAGCGCAAGTTCAATCAGGAAGACACTCACTAGTAATCGCTGTCTTTCCTCTCCTTGTAAGAACTCTATCAGCTGATTGGGGGCGTGCACGTTTAAGTAACCAGCCAGATTCGGCACACCGGGTCCTCAAGCCAATCATATCGGTGCTGTCAATCTTTAAATAGTGTTCTCCTCTCTGCTGCTGTCAGGTGTCATTTCAGCGACGCAGATGCAACCCTCCTCCACCCCAGTCGCCTCCAGTCAGCATCACAGTCGTGCTCCTGATGCATCATCAGATAGCAGCGACTCCTGTCATCACCACCACCAGTGTCTGGACTCCAAGGGGGGATTAGGCCTGTTGGACCTCAGTATCCCTACCCTCGGTGATAGTACTTCAGGATGGAGTCCAATCGCCAAAGACTTTGCACTTTTTCATATTTGACGCTTGTATAATAAATCATTGTTAAACTTATGAAACAAGTCTCTCCTGATTGAAGTTAAGTCACAGAGACGAGTCACTTGATTTTTTTAGTGCTCACATTCAGGTCAGTGGCAGTATTAGTGTTGACCTACTAATGTGAGACAGCACTTAAGTGTTTAAGTGCATATAGGTGCAGCCCAACATGGACGGATGATGTCAGTTTTTGGTGGTGCTGGTTGCACATGTGACTAATTGCACGGATCGAGGTCAAAAAGAGATTTAGAGTAGACTTCATGGAATTGGTTTGTGCATGTGTGTGCATGTATGTTGCTGTGGGCTGTCTTTGAAGGTGACCTCCGTCAGTGGAACAGATTAATGAACGTTAAACCCCATGGTGCCAGCGTTCTCGAACACACACACACACACACACACACACACACACACACACACACACATCTTTTGGGAATTCACTTGTATCAGCTGTTCGACAGTTGTTCGTCACACGAATCTTGGAAAAGAGGTGTTGTGGGATGGAAACCATGAATTGATCCATTTGTGATGCTTATGAAACAAAAGTGCCCGCATTTGAAAACATTTAAAACTAGTCTTTTCTAAAATGACCCTTTACCGTATGAGCTGTAAGAATATTAACCAATCACACAAATGAGGTCATGTGTTTCAGAGCGTGGAATGGGAATCTGTGGGAGTCACATTCCTCAGGAAAATATGACCTAATGTCTTAAAATATCGTCACGCACACACAGGAAGGAAGCCAGGATTAACATGATCACATTATTCAACAGACATTTATAGATCTGGAATACACAAGGAAATAGGGGCCTTTGCCTTAGTTTCTCAGGGTATCACACACCTTATTGTTAAAACTAACTCAGTAATGCACAGATAACAGTCATTTATAGATCATAGCAACGAATATT
The DNA here is from genome assembly GCF_949748355.1 of Melanostigma gelatinosum. Classification (NCBI taxonomy): domain Eukaryota; kingdom Metazoa; phylum Chordata; class Actinopteri; order Perciformes; family Zoarcidae; genus Melanostigma; species Melanostigma gelatinosum. The sequence continues at coordinate 998,826 of NC_136646.1, forward strand.
GCAGGACAACAATGCCTTTGAAGGATAATATCAGGGGTCTAATTTCATCCAAAGAAAAAACAAAGTGGACACTGAACTTAACCATCCAGATGAGCTATTTACAACTATGTGAGAAACTATGTTGTTATGAGGAAGAGCTTCACCCGGGCCAGCAAAGGCTGACCCAAAACAAAGTTCCATTCACTTCCTGTTTATATATCCGTCTCTGCTCCTCCTCTCCGTCTTTCCACTGTCTTTCATTTTGTTGATGTATTTCATTCTGTGTTCAGCAGAAAGGGTTCAGTCCCCTGCATGTGGCAGCAAAGTACGACAAGATGGAGGTGGCCAGTCTCCTCCTACAGAAGAGAGCTCCGCCTGATGCTGCTGGAAAGGTGAGATGTCTTTAAAGAGAGGAGAGGCTTAGTGCTTCCTCTAGCTGCTGCTTCCAGATTACAGCATGAAGTTTTTCCTCTGAACTGTCTGCTGCACTAACTATCTTTCATCAGTTTGATGTCCATCTTCCTTCATGTCTTTACATTCTGTTGGTTTGATGCTTTCATTTTACTTATAGGCGTGTTTGTGCTTACTTGTGTTCAACTTCTAACCTGGTGATGTGTTGCATGTGTGTGTGTGTGTGTGTGTGTGTGTGTGTGTGTGTGTGTGTGTGTGTGTGTGTGTGTGTGTGTGTGTGTGTGTGTGTGTGTGCGTGTGTGTGGGTGTTTTAGAGTGGGCTAACTCCACTGCATGTAGCCGCTCACTACGATAATCAGAGAGTGGCACTGCTGCTGCTGGATCAGGGAGCTTCCCCACACGCTGCCGCCAAGGTAGCCACACAAACACACATCAACACATGTACTGCAATGAATTCATCTGGCTTGTGCCCTCAGCTCCATCTCAGACCAGGTTACTGCTCTTGTTGAAACGTCTGACGGACACAAACACACATGCTCGGTGACATATGGTCAGGTTGTGACGTGTCTCCGGCTTTGGCAGTCTGTCTAAAGTATGAGCAGAATGGCAGAACTGCCAACCAAATTATGGCAGGAAGTGCCTGATTTTTGGCTGGACTGTCAACTGCAAGAGGAGACAAAAGCTTGTTAAGCTAGTTTATCCTTGCTTTCTGTCTTCTCTTTTTGTCACTGTCTCCTGCTAGCTCTCTCTCTCTCTCTCTCTCTCGCGCTCTCTCTCTCTGTATCTGTCTCTTTTTATTCCTTCGTCCCTCCCACACTCTTAGTCATTAGTTTCTCCCTCTATAAATTGTGTGTAATTCGGCTTTGTGCAAAAGTTGGTGTGCTTGGTCTAATTTGAGGGCTTTTGGAAAGGGATCAATCCTTAGGAATTGTCTAGAAGTGTCCACACACTCAGATGCGAGGAGTGCACGATCACAGACTTGTAGCAGCAGCGTGGTGCATGCATCGCATCTCTGTACTAAAGATAGAATGATCTGACATTGTGAAATTACAAAAACACTGAGCATAACAAGCCAATTTCTATTACAATATAATAGATACAACTAGAAAATGCATTTCCTGCTGAAAATGCGTTGGAATGCTGAAAGCTGAAATTAATTGTAAAGTCAGAAAAACCTTCTCATTGAAATGTCTAACTATGGTGTCTGTAGCTGAAAGTATGAGGAAGAAGAAGGCTTTGAAAGTTGAAGAAGTATAACAGGATTTGAAGATTTTCTCCATAGAGATCCCATTCAAAAGAAAATTGCAAAACGCTAAATTCAAAAAGTTTAAAGATTACAAATATGAAAAGTCAAAGCACCCCTCTCCTGAAAGAGCTGAACATTTTGATATTTGAACAATATCTGTAGCTTAAACAAATTTCAGAAGTAGTGATATTTGTAGTAATAGTAGTAGAAGTTGCAGTTGAAGTAGAAGTATTATTAGTCGTAGAAGTATTTGTAGCATTAGAATAAGTAGTAGTAGTAGCAGTAGTGATATTTGTAATAGTAGTAGTAGAAGTTGTAGTTGTAGTAGAAGTATCATTAGTAGTAGAAGTATTAGTATTTAGAAGAAGTATTAGTATTTAGAAGAAGTAGTAGCCTAGTATCAGTAGTAGTAGTAATAGCTGTAGTAGTGGTCGTAGTATTTAATATAACAGTAGTGGTAGTAGTAGTAGTGGTAGTAAAAGTAATGGCAGTATTTGAAGTAGCAGTAGTAGTAGTACTAGTAGCAGTCAAACTAATAGCTGTAGTAGTATTAGTACTGGTAGTTGCATGAATAGCAGTTGTAATATAAGTAATAGTAGTAGTGGTAGTAATAGCAGTAGTGGTAGTAATAATATTGATGGTAGCAGTAATAGCACTAGTAATAGTAGCAACAGGAAGAGTGAAGAGACGGACAAAGAGGTCACTGAGAGGATTCTGCACAATCAGCAGCAAAGTGTATTAGTCGTAACTGTTTCTATGCACAGTGAAGTAACTTAAAGATCAAGGGTGATTACATCATTGTAACTCATATTTTCCTTCTGGAACAGGTTTAAAGTTTCAGGGATTTATCCAGAAAAATGTAATATGTTTGAGAAAAAAATAATTTATTTTGGCAAAACTGAATGTTTCAGTTGTCCATCTTTTTTCCACATTTACAGAGTGCATCAGAAAAACACAAAATCAATGTCCCAGAGACCATGAATGAGTTCCTCGACATGTCCGACGATGAAGGTATGTGAAGAATGCTCAAATGACTGCTTCATTCTACGATGTTTCAAACATTTAGTACTAAAATTGCATTGATTAATACGTGCAAACCATTGCTGTGACTTCACGATTTGATTACAAAAAAGCAATGTCGATACCCTGCATGATTTCCGTACACTTGTGACTGTGCTATGTGATGTCGTTTTGCATTAACATGCACATGTTTCACTGTATGTGTACTCAAATCACACAGTCCGGGCAAGACATTCTCAATGAGGAGTCTTTTTCAGATGTTGATGAAGGTATTTGTCACCAGTTTGCCTCCACAGCTCTGTTTGTTTGCTTCGCTTTAATAGAACACACTACAGCAGAACTCACCTGTCTCATTGAACAGATATAGCCGCCAAGCCTTTGCTGTACTACGCTGTTCATCGTCAATAGAAAGTGTCCGGGCAAAGAATGAATTCTCAGCTGTTTCAATTTGTTCAAGAAAACAGTCAACAAACTTCAACATGTTTTAGCTGTTTTAGCCTTGAATCTGTTCTTGGGTTTCTGGCAGGATTCAGTGTCCTGTTTCTTTTCGCAAACTGACACTGCCGATGTTATTTTCGCTGCAACTTGAAAGCACATGTGTTATTTTTAACCACTCGCACATCATAGAGTCTCGTACTGCGTGATCGTCCTCATCGAAGACACTTTGTGAAGTGTCATCCGCTTGAAATCTCTTTGAAGGAGTTGCTGTGAAATAATGAAAACAAGGTCAATGTGACTCACTTTATGTTTTTATTCAGATGAGACAGACGATGAAAAAGGCCACATTGTAACAAGCCAAATTGTAACAAGCCACATTGTTACAAGCCACATTGTTACAAGCCACATTGTAACAAGCCACATTGTAACAAGCCACATTGTTACAAGCCACATTGTAACAAGCCACATTGTTACAAGCCACATTGTTACAAGCCACATTGTAACAAGCCACATTGTTACAAGCCACATTGTAACAACCCACATTGTTACAAGCCACATTGTAACAAGCCACATTGTTACAAGCCACATTGTTACAAGCCACATTGTTACAAGCCACATTGTAACAAGCCACATTGTAACAAGCCACATTGTTACAAGCCACATTGTAATAAGCCACATTGTTACAAGCCACATTGTTACAAGCCACATTGTTACAAGCCACATTGTAACAAGCCACATTGTAACAAGCCACATTGTTACAAGCCACATTGTTACAAGCCACATTGTAACAAGCCACATTGTTACAAGCCACATTGTAACAAGCCACATTGTTACAAGCCACATTGTAACAAGCCACATTGTTACAAGCCACATTGTTACAAGCCACATTGTTACAAGCCACATTGTTACAAGCCACATTGTTACAAGCCACATTGTAACAAGCCACATTGTAGAGGTGTGGAGTTTCTATGTCAGGTGATACAGCTAGAATCAACAAGTTACGTACTACACACGTATCAGGTGAAGAATGATGAGTTTGCGCCGTAGCTGCACGATGAAGATCCTCATTAGCGATACGATTCGATGTGTTATCGCTACCGCGCAGGAATTATAAATACGAGTCTCCACGGCCTCATGAACTCCACGTAAACTGTTTATACTGTGTGCATAATTCATCAGCATTGTAGTGGTGCAGCGCACACTTGGCTTTTCCACACTTGGCTAGTCCACTATCCCCAAGCGCCTGTGCTACCCACTGTTGCCAGGTCTAGATGGGACAAAGTGTGCATTCCAGGAATAGCAACACGACTCCAACCCCCAAACCCACCTGCTCCCCTCCCCCTCAGACAGGGTTTTTTGTTTTGTTTTCCCATTCACCTCTGCACCTTTAACTGTGACTGTGAGGGTTCTCATGCAGTAACAGTTTTTACACAGGAAACTACATGACTCATTTACCTATGAAGCATCTTTATAACTTGTTTGCTCAGCTCAAAGATGTCCTTTTGTCTATTACCCTTGCTCATCTCTTTCCCTTCTTATGTAACAAGACAGATGCCAGAGGCGTGGCTCTGCCAGACAGACGGACATATTACAAATAATTAACACCAGCACGTTTCTCCTCCCAGTCTGGGGGCAGCACTGACACAGCTTGTCCGTCAAGCACCATTGAAGAGAGGGAATGAGCATCCAGTTGATCTCAATGCCTGAGAAAGGGGAATATTTGTGAATTATAAAATAAAGCCATCCTGAAGCTGGTAGGGGAGAAGCAAGGAGGAGCATTGGGGAGAGGATGAATAGGGTCCTGTGCTCAGCCCCTTGGTGGACTGAACCCCTCTGTTTGCGCTTTTTTCGTCCTTGGCACACAGGGCTGCCTGTGAGGAGTGGGTCGGAAATAGGAAGTGGTTGTGTAAGGCGATCTGCAGATGCAGCACAGAGCCCCTTTTCTACGGCAGACCCCTTGGTCCTGTTCTGCACAGCGACACATCAGGTAGTCCTCCTGCTGCAGCCACAGCAAGACACAGGCCACACCCACATGGGACCAGTAGGCAGAGAGAGGCTAGAGATGAGAGGAAAAGATATGACAGGGGACAGGAAGAGGGGGAACACAAATAATGGGAATAATGCAGAAAGGAGATGGAGTGCAAGGAGTGGGCTTCTGCTACTCTTGTCACTAATCAGATGGGAAAAGATGTTTTCAGGAGCGCTGCTGAGGTCTCTGCCAGAATTTGACATGAATCCATGAAATCCTCTACTACAAAGCAATGAATGATGAAAATGATAATGTGGTTATTATTGTGACATCAGAGAAGGAAGATACATCTACAGGTGTACAGAAGGTTGAACTGCATCTGTCTGTCACAGAAAAGCTGCTGTTTTAACGCATTCTTGATCTTAAGTAGATTGGCAGTCGGCACTCAAAGCCCCAGGAGCTGGAATCTGTCTCCTCTCTGCTTGACTTCCTTATATCTCTCCTCCCTCCCTCTTTTGGACTTTTGGATATCCCGGGTGACCGAACTGATGTAGGTGAATTGCTGATATATCTGATTTCAGATTCAGTAACTGCCCAAGGTCCCCCCCCCCCCCCCGCTATTTATAGATTTTTGGAGCTGCACATAAAAAAGGGCCTCACTCACAAATGTGGCCCACTGATAAAACACTTTGTTTAATTAAACACTGAGCAGGATTATGAGGCACTCCAACTAGTCCATCACTTTCCCCTTCATTTAATTGTCTTGGTTATTTACAAATCATTACCATAAAGTGGTTTTGAGCAAGATGCATACCACCTCGTATCCCCCGCAGTGCAAAAATGAAGATACACAGTAAAAGGATAAAGTTAGAATCCTGCTGAAATTTCACTAAATGACAGCTCAACTGGGCTTCACTTGGTATGAATGAGGCTTTTGTTTGAACACGCTTCATTGTTATTGTTTCAAGCACAAATTTAGGCAGAACTGAAGTGGACCAAAGATCCGGTGCCTCAAAATAGAAACTATTATTTCATGGTGTTTGTTCGGGCAGGGCTGCTTTTGTGTGCGCCCATCACTGCCCAGAGTAGGAACATCAGTATGTACTTTGACTGCACTCTAGTAATGTAGAATGTATTACTGAAACCGCAGTTGCCGTTTGTATTTGTATTGTGTTGTGACATAGATTATTAAAGTGTGATGAAGTGATCTGGTCAGATGTACGTCTCTGGCAAATCGTTTAGGTCCAGTGAACCTTTGAAGGTCTGCCCAGGCCAGGCAAAGCTTTGAGAACCAAGACACAACATAGAGGAACACAGACACAGACAGAATCCAGCTCCCTTACCATTACGCTAATAAAACCAAACAGATGAAAAGCACGCTTCCCTACCACCAAAGTCCTGCTGTTTTGTCGCTATGTATATTTTTGAACACACTGTCACGCGTTGATGCGTGCTACTTAGGAAAGCCTGAGTCGTAATAAGGTCATTTGGACATTTCCTTGGACTATTTAAAGGGAGGCAGGCAGGGTGAATTTGGCAAATGCTGGCACTGACTCACGCACACTGTGCCTGGAATTCCCTCGTTACCATTGGCCAGGGGACTACTGATTTTGGCATTGGTGCAAATTCGACTGAAGAATTATAAAAAGGAGAGAAAAATATTGCTCAATGTTTTTATTTTCCTTTGCGACCTTTTCCACCCTTCTCTAACCTAACCCTAACCCTAACTCGCCCCAAAACACTTAACTCCAAATAACCTCAGCTCCTGATCTTATTCTTTGAGTTAGCTGTGTTGCTCCTAGCATTACTCCATGGCTGTCAATCATGCGCTCGCTCCGCTGAGGTTCATCTTAAATCTTCTACAAATGTTTTTACTTCCTCCCAGCGCTAACCCAATCCTGCCCCTCTGTTCCCGTGACCTAATGCCAAACTGAAGAGATTTCCTTTCATGCATGTGGGTTGGAGAAAGAAAAAAAGACGAAAATAACGAAAGAATGAAGGAAAAGAGTGAAGAGGCGGGATGATGCATCTGGCACTGAGGAACTTAAGAAGGTGTTGCTGATGAAGTTTTCAGGTCCTATTCTTTTCTCTGCCCCGCCCTTCTAGTTTTGTTATTGAGCTGTTTCTCTCGGCGTGCATCACATATTACCTGGTGCCAAGACTGTAGAAAATGACTCACTTCCTGTTACAAGTGTGCTCTTTGTTTGATTTAAATCTCTGTGTGCCAGAAAGACAGCAGTAAATTTGACTGGAACACTTTGATTCATCTACTCGGGTAACATTATACCCAGTACTCTATAAAAACCCACTACCAAACTGCAAGTCGGTCCCAAAATGTATGCTGAAATTCTACATGAAATCCTGCTGCACCAGCACACTCAAAACAGTTGCACGTATATACAATTATACCCAATTCAGTGTGCAAATGCATTCACGTGCACTCGTGAGTGCATTCGTGTAAAACCTGAGACTCTCTCCTCTCCTAACTCCAAACATTACTATGACTAAAGGTTCATTCAAATGTAGTGCTTTTGTATATCTGTCGGCTCTGTAGTCTCACAGGGAAATTTTGTTTCATGAAAATTAGCTTGTTACATTTGGCACTGTTATGCATTTATGTAGCCTACTTTCCTAAGGTTTAAGGAAAACCCCTTTCACAGTCACGTGTTAGAACTTGATTGTCTGGAGGTTTATGCATTGAAATCTCCCTCTAAATCTTACAAGCAAGGGTCTTACCTGAAGGTGGGAGGTTACAAGTCTAACATTCTGGTACGTTGAGTAGACTAATATTCTCTGATGCATTTTGGACACTCCCAAGCAGCCCGAGTGACACTTCATAATAATTATTTTTCAAATCACACCAGGGGCATACAGTATATATCACGAGCCTATCACTCTTTTTATTCCATACTTGCCGTAAAATAAAGTCCATCAAAAGGTGATGTTGTGGAGACTCATCAGCCCTAAAGCACAGAGTCACCGCTGTGTACATAAGAAACAAATCAAGCCAGGCTGTCACGTTTATTTGAACAATATTTTACTTTACATGGTCTGTTCTGTACTTGTAATTTATTTACAAACACATGAAATGCTTAAAATTACAAATGCTTGTAGGTTTGCATTACTATGCCGCCTTAAAAAAATCATTATCAAGCTTTTGTGACACTACGTCCTTCAGTCATGCTGTAGAAATAGGAGCATGTGTATTGCTGAATGAGTGTTTTGCCATGGATGCATTACGTATGATGATAAAGAAGCTTCTGTCAAGTGACAGGAGGACACAGTTATCTACTGCCTCTGCATGTTTGTCTTAGGTGTGTTTGCTCATTGATTGATGGGTTTGAGTCCCCCCAGGCCACTGACACTCAGGTCTCTGAGACTCGGCCTCTGCAGGCCCAGTCTCCTCTCTAGACTTTCACCTATGTGGTAGTGGGCCTGAACTCCTCTCACTGCCTCTGGCTTCCGTGTGGTAAAGAATATGTGAATGTTAATGGAGCAAAACATGCAGTTTCTACATAAATAAAAGGCTTCCTCTGTAATGCAATCCTAAATTCATCAATGGGATCTTGTGAAGTAATGCTTGTTGAAACTACTGAATAACTGGCAAACTGTGGAACTACAACAAAACATTGATTTATTAGATGAATATGAAGTTCATACTGTATACAAAGCTAACATGCTATTGCAGCCCTTATGTGCATGAGCTCCAGGGTTGTAAAAATGAAGGTGAGAAAGGGAGAGAAAATGTTACAATAACATTCGTCATGTGCAGATAAAAATTAACTTTGTCCAGACTGTGTTTTTATGTGGCAGTAATGGCAGTAATATGCTGCTGTGTCCAGCTCATATGTGTGCGGTGCAGAGGAGCTCCCTCTTGTGTTCGCTGTCAGGTATTGCGATAACATTGTCAATTAAAGCTACACAATATCAGTTATTTCTTATCTTTTCCATTCCTTTCTTGTGGATTTCATGCTGAGACTGTTAAGTTGTTCACAGCCGATGTCGTCGAGAGCTGTGGATCTACAAGATGGCCGCCAGAGTGCATGTTACATCACCTGAGACGTGCACCTAGCACAGGATGCCCCTACCAGTGCGTTTCTACTGCGCAGCCATAATAAATGAGCAGGGAGTAGGGCGGGACACTGTTGAGGGATTAATAATGAATGAACAGAGACAGACAGAAAGACGGAAAAAGATCACTGGCATCTTTCTCACACACACACACACACACACACACACACAACCATATACAAGCCCAGTTTCCATAACCGATCGAAATGCAATTTAAACCTGCTACACACTGCTGCTTGAAACAAAGTACTGTCAGATACCCAGTCACACCCACATTAATGGATCATATGTCACACCTGCGTTGAAATGATTTGCTGCTCAGCATTTAACTTATATTATTTTATTGCGTGTCAGGTAAAGTACCTGTCAGAAGATGAAATACCATTTGCATTCTTGTCGGCCTTTATATGAAAGATCAAAAGAGGAGTGTGTGTGTGTGTGTGTGTGAGAGAACGCGAGCCTCAGTGCCATCTGGTCAGTCTCCAGGTGATGAAGCTCCCTAGAGCCAGGCCGGTGATAAAGATGACGATGAGGCCGTAGCTGTGGGAGCTCAGCGACGACACACTCTGCACGGACGCCACCTCCAGCTCCGAAAAACTGTTGATCTGTGGAGAGACAGCTCCGATCACCTGGTGTGGAAAACATGCATCTGGAAAACATTCATGCCACTAAATGCCGATTACTTTTTTACAAATGTGATTGACTATCTGTCGTCCATGTGGCTCCGGAATGTTTTATTGTCGGTGCAGGAAGTGACAACAAACATGAGAAATATCCATCCGCCTTGCTATGCTGCTGTGCACTTGACGGTGAGCAGAACTGTGAATAAAGCTTCACAAGCTGAAGCAGCAGCTGCGTCAGCGATGTTCAGCCCCTCAAACTCCTTTGAAAACTTTTCAACCACCGGAACTTAACCCCTAACGTACTGCGCAGCCACTGTGTTGTCTCATGTGTGAACACTACCATCGTTTGTCAATCCCGTATCAGACTAATGCCGCGTCTCCACGGTACAGCTCTGTTCTCAGCTCTTCTCTATTCGTTTTCCACTGCGCACCCACCCCCAAGATCTGGGTCCAGTGAATACAAAACATATTGCGGTCGCTGTTGATGCTTGGCAATTTAAAAACAGCAGGTTTGTGCAGGAAGTGCCGTGTCGAGGTGGTGAAGGTTCTCTCTCATTAGCTGGTCTGCAGTGTTGTAAATCCACCTTCCAGTACAACGTACTAGCTACACGTGGAACTAATTTACATTTTCAATTGTGCCTGGTGATGCTAGTCAATGTCGTTTAGCCGGGTGCATTCAATTTCTGTGTATCAGAATGTAGCATCAATAAGACAACAGTTAGGACTACAGTATGTGATGGAGGGACACACACACACACACACACACACAGGTAACTTCTGCTGGGGTGTCAGACTTTGTGTATATCCAAGTAAATGACAAATACTAAAGTTACGTTGGCACGGCAGGTAGAGATAATATTAGCAAAGGAACGTTAGCGTGATCTTTTCTGGCTAACGATAATTCATCTTAATAATCTCTCTCACGTTACCACAGAGATCAGAGGAAGCTAACATGTCTGAATCTCACATTAACAGATCAACTTAGCTTTAGCCCTACATCAGCTAGTTAGCTAGCATTTCGCTAACATTAGCCAACTTAAGATGTGTCTACATACACAGTGAGCGCGTATAATAAAACTTCAGTTCCATAGTAATGCTACCTTTGAGCAGACGTAGCATATCGAAGTACAACAGGAAATGGGGAAATTGATTGGAGCACTGAGCAAACGGGCGGGACTAAAACACAGAAATGATTCAGCATTTTTGCACTTCCTGTTCAGTCGTCTCAAAGTCAATGGTTGTTTTGATGTGTTTTTGGTAGGGTGCCTGAAATAAGGTCTGTGGTTAACACAAGCTTATGATAGTTTACGCGTTGTTCTACAATATAAAATACATCAGCAGATACCCTTCTCGTGAATTTTGAGGCTTTTAGGTGTCTTAAGCCGGTTGCTAACATGTGGGTAAATGAGACTAAACGTGGATGGGAAAATCGAGATGCGGTCGGGGCGCGATCGCCGTGCCGTTGGCTTCGAGCGCGGCGTGCTGGGATGCTGGAGTCGCCGGAAGCCGGGCTGTCGGAGGTTTGTCCCCGAGCGCTGCGTCCGGAGCGAGCGGAGGAGGAAGGGGGGGACTTCCGCGTCCGTTGCCCGCGTTCGGGGGCAGCGGATCGCCGTCTGCCACGGAGGCGTGCCGGTGTGGGACTTGGTTCGCTGGACGATGACGGTCGGTCTGGGTCCCCGTACTGGCGGATTACCCGGAGGGAGGGATTCCGGTCGATGGATGTGACCGGTCCGCGGGTTCAGCTGCGTTGGGCCGCCGGGGCGCTCCCGGAGGCGATCGGTGGCGTCTGGAAGCCCTGCCTCGGTGGAGTGCGGCCCCGGGCTGTGCGGATGACGGCTGGGGAGGCAAACGGTTCTTCGTCATCGGGAGGCCCGGTTAGTAGCAGGTCCATGCTGGCGAGGTAAGGGGTTTATTTTCCTTCCCTGTTCGTTGTTTTTGCGGTGCGGCGGGCGTTCTTGCGGTTTGGTGCGAACGACCTAGCAGCCTTCTTCTTTTCTGAAGGTGTAGCAGCCTTACGGTTTGGTGCGAAAGGCGTAGCAGGCTGAGCTATGGTGGCCGTGGGTATTTGTAGGGTGTGGCCGGGAGTGGCCCCGTGCAGGTGTGGCCCTGCTCCTGAAATTCAGCTAAGGTTTATCTCCAATAGAAAGTGATGTTCTGTTGAAGTAAACCTCTGAGCGCTATGCGCAGAGCGAGCCAACTTTCCAAACCTAACGTTTGATAGGCATAGCAACAGTAACCAAGGGGGCCCCTTTGCTAAGCTACATGTAAGCACAATACATAATTATAATACTAACAGAGTAAACACGCATTTCTCTTCGACAGAATCATCCATAATTCAATGCTGTGTGTCTGAATGGCCTCAGGCCCACTTCCCCTTGTGTCAGCCTGCTCACCACAAACTCAAACCCAAGCCCACCAACCCAGAACACAACTTATTTGCATAATGACGACATTTCTTCCTTCTTTTATTTATTTGTTTATTTTGGCAGTACATAAAATAACCCAGCAGCATATCCTCGGCTCTCCATCAGTCTCACACATGCTGCAGAGTCAAACAGGGATTGAGGAGATACTGGATTATATTTAAACTTCAGGCAGTGAGAACGTCTGTGACCCGGCAGCCAAAACTAACCAACCAACGTCGGGATCTTGTTATGTCATTAGTGGCACTGAAAAGAGGCAGAGGAAGCAGATTGTTCCACAGGTTATCTGTCTCTACTGCCAGGATAGAGTGACAGTTTGAGCAATGATGACAAAAAGTTATTTTTTATAAACTGCCGCTCTAACAGGCTCCATATAGGAACAGGAACCAACACATCCAGCTGTTGAACCAACACATCCAGGTGTTGAACCAACACATCCAGGTCATTGTCCATCTATCAGGCCATGGCAGGCTACATGTTAAAGCATTGACTGGAACTTCTTTTAATTGTATTAATAAGTAGTGCTTGTATTAAGTGATGTGTTGAAATAATGAGAAATATATTTTAAAAAAAAGAAATGAGTATGTTATCACACTATAAAACATTTTAAGAAGGTAAAACATAAAATTGTTAAATTCCCCTTCTGCCTTGAAAATGTAAAGTAAATGAGGTGAACCTGGACCTGCAGCTGGAGGCCCATATGCACCAAAGCTGGTAGAAAGACAGCACGAGGCTGCTCCAGTGACCTTGCAGTAATGATTCTTTTCAGTGATGAAATTACAGAAAGTTATCACAGTAACCGGCAGATGGAGGGCGGCCACTGGTGAGCATTCATTCAGGGTTCGACCGCGTTGGATTTGGTGTGTGAACCCTGCGGGGAGATATGCTGACATGCTGATGTTTCTCTTGGAACATCATTTCATGAGTAAAGTGAAAACTCAGCATGTCATTCGAAGGCAAAAGATTCACATCAGAAGAACTCCTAAGTTCTCAAATCGACTGATGCCATGTGACAAACACATGACAAACAAAACGGACGTAGCTGTACATTCCTGTGAACAGCAGCAACAAAAACAAGTCTAATATGACCGACATCTTAACATTAAAAATCCAACCTGAGGAAAACATTGTCCCTCAACTTTGACTGTGTGAGCACCAAGCATGATGGTGTAAACACAGAGCCCACCTCCTCTCGTCCCACCGGAGTCCTGAGCTCTGTCCTGATGTCCACCTGAGTGCAGCTTGATCCGGGATGGACGATGGATCCAGGTCCCTGTGAAGATGTGGGCTCAACAGTCACTGATCTCCCGCTGCTTTCATCCATCTTATTGTTCTGCGACCGAACATCAGACAGCCAGCAGTAGGCTGGGTAGTGGAACGGCCTCTGGTCCTAGCTGGGTTAGCTTAGCTTCCATCTCGGCTCTCCTCCTGGGGCAGTTTTGTGGCGTTTGGTCTGATATAAGTTAATGTCAGTGAATTCCTGTATGGTGTTTCACAGTGTTAACGTATTTATCATAATGAGAAAAGGCGTACGTTAATACAAGAAAATGTTCTTGTTATTATGAAAATAACTTGATATTGGTGGCAGTAATATGCTGCTGTGTCCAGCTCATATGTGTGCGGTGCAGAGGAGCTCCCTCTTGTGTTCGCTGTCAGGTATTGCGATAACATTGTCAATTAAAGCTACACAATATCAGTTATTTCTTATCTTTTCCATTCCTTTCTTGTGGATTTCATGCTGAGACTGTTAAGTTGTTCACAGCCGATGTCGTCGAGAGCTGTGGATCTACAAGATGGCCGCCAGAGTGCATGTTACATCACCTGAGACGTGCACCTAGCACAGGATGCCCCTACCAGTGCGTTTCTACTGCGCAGCCATAATAAATGAGCAGGGAGTAGGGCGGGACACTGTTGAGGGATTAATAATGAATGAACAGAGACAGACAGAAAGACGGAAAAAGATCACTGGCATCTTTCTCACACACAGACACACACACACACATACACACACACACAACCATATACAAGCCCAGTTTCCATAACCGATCGAAATGCAATTTAAACCTGCTACACACTGCTGCTTGAAACAAAGTACTGTCAGATACCCAGTCACACCCACATTAATGGATCATATGTCACACCTGCGTTGAAATGATTTGCTGCTCAGCATTTAACTTATATTATTTTATTGCGTGTCAGGTAAAGTACCTGTCAGAAGATGAAATACCATTTGCATTCTTGTCGGCCTTTATATGAAAGATCAAAAGAGTAGTGTGTGTGTGTGTGTATGTGTGTGTGTGTGTGTGTGTGTGAGTGAGAGAATGCGAGCCTCAGTGCCATCTGGTCAGTCTCCAGGTGATGAAGCTCCCTAGAGCCAGGCCGGTGATAAAGATGACGATGAGGCCGTAGCTGTGGGAGCTCAGCGACGACACACTCTGCACGGACGCCACCTCCAGCTCCGAAAAACTGTTGATCTGTGGAGAGACAGCTCCGATCACCTGGTGTGGAAAACATGCATCTGGAAAACATTCATGCCACTAAATGCCGATTACTTTTTTACAAATGTGATTGACTATCTGTCGTCCATGTGGCTCCGGAATGTTTTATTGTCGGTGCAGGAAGTGACAACAAACATGAGAAATATCCATCCGCCTTGCTATGCTGCTGTGCACTTGACGGTGAGCAGAACTGTGAATAAAGCTTCACAAGCTGAAGCAGCAGCTGCGTCAGCGATGTTCAGCCCCTCAAACTCCTTTGAAAACTTTTCAACCACCGGAACTTAACCCCTAACGTACTGCGCAGCCACTGTGTTGTCTCATGTGTGAACACTACCATCGTTTGTCAATCCCGTATCAGACTAATGCCGCGTCTCCACGGTACAGCTCTGTTCTCAGCTCTTCTCTATTCGTTTTCCACTGCGCACCCACCCCCAAGATCTGGGTCCAGTGAATACAAAACATATTGCGGTCGCTGTTGATGCTTGGCAATTTAAAAACAGCAGGTTTGTGCAGGAAGTGCTGTGTCGAGGTGGTGAAGGTTCTCTCTCATTGGCTGGTCTGCAGTGTTGTAAATCCACCTTCCAGTACAACGTACTAGCTACACGTGGAACTAATTTACATTTTCAATTGTGCCTGGTGATGCTAGTCAATGTCGTTTAGTCGGGTGCATTCAATTTCTGTGTATCAGAATGTAGCATCAATAAGACAACAGTTAGGACTACAGTATGTGATGGGACACACACACACACACACACACACACACACACACACACACACACACACAGGTAACTTCTGCTGGGGTGTCAGACTTTGTGTATATCCAAGTAAATGACAAATACTAAAGTTATGTTGGCACGGCAGGTAGAGATAATATTAGCAAAGGAACGTTAGCGTGATCTTTTCTGGCTAACGATAATTCATCTTAATAATCTCTCTCACGTTACCACAGAGATCAGAGGAAGCTAACATGTCTGAATCTCACATTAACAGATCAACTTAGCTTTAGCCCTACATTAGCTAGTTAGCTAGCATTTCGCTAACATTAGCCAACTTAAGATGTGTCTACATACACAGTGAGCGCGTATAATAAAACTTCAGTTCCATAGTAATGCTACCTTTGAGCAGACGTAGCATATCGAAGTACAACAGGAAATGGGGAAATTAATTGGAGCACTGAGCAAACGGGCGGGACTAAAACACAGAAATGATTCAGCATTTTTGCACTTCCTGTTCAGTCGTCTCAAAGTCAATGGTTGTTTTGATGTGTTTTTGGTAGGATGCCTGAAATAAGGTCTGTGGTTAACACAAGCTTATGATAGTTTACGCGTTCTACAATATAAAATACATCAGCAGATACCCTTCTCGTGAATTTTGAGGCTTTTAGGTGTCTTAAGCCGGTTGCTAACATGTGGGTAAATGAGACTAAACGTGGATGGGAAAATCATGTACGCTGTCTTTGGTCAAGAGAACCACTGCTAAGCTAACTTGTGGGATTGCTCTACAAAATGACGTCATCCCTGCGGCACTCTATGGAGGAGGGTCCCCCCCTATTTATTTTAAAAGAGCAACGGCCAACGGGGAAACTCCAAAAACTATACTCCGTACATCAGGGCCAGACGTTGGCATTTATAGGGCTGGCCCCGCCTTGTTGCAGTCCCACCAAGAAGGAAACGCAGAGAGCTTCATCTATACAGCTGTATCATCTCATACAGAGAGGCTAACTGAACAAAGGTCGCAGTGTCGCTGCGTTCCGCAGAACCACAGAACCAACATGGTAGAGAGGAAAGTGCTCTGAGAGTAAGCACATGGAAGAAATGAAGGCCCAACATACCCATCCTCCATGATCCACAATCCAGCCCAGCAGAGTGTTCCTGAAAAACTCCACGGTCCACTTCAGGATGTCCCTCACTGACTGAGGGAGGTGAGCCTCCACCATCTGATGGACAGCAGAAACACAAAGAGGTCCATACACAAAGAGACGATGCTGCCAAATTCAATAACATGGCTGGATCAGTGAACATCAGACTGTTGTCTGATATGAGATATATATGTTCATATATATATTCATATATATATTCATATATAGATATATAGATAGTCACGTCTGGTGCCTGACATGACTTTGGGAAGGTTTGGAGGAGTTGGCACGGTGTGCTTTGTTGCGTAGACTCTCTTTTCCCTTTCTTCTCTCTTTCCTTGTGGTGGTGGAGGGGGACGCTGTGAACCTGGCAACCTGGAACGTCGAGGCCGGCGGGGCGGGGCTTGGTGGTGCGTGATTGCGTCACTTACGGCGCGCCCGTGTGTTGATGGAAAGTCCGTCGCTGCGTGGCGAGGTGTCATGGCGGCTGCGAGGAGTTGGAGCAGTGTCGCTTTTTTGTCGCGGCGCTTGTGGGGGATCCCCCTCTCCTGCGCTACGTTAACAGGCGCGCTACGGTCCAGGCCGCGATCCTGGGCGGGTCGGTCCCGCTGGGAGATGCGGTCGGGGCGCGAACGCCGTGCCGGTGGCTTCGAGCGCGGCGTGCTGGGATGCTGGAGTCGCCGGAAGCCGGGCTGTCGGAGGTTTGTCCCCGAGCGCTGCGTCCGGAGCGAGCGGATGAGGAAGGGGGGGACTTCCGCGTCCGTTGCCCGCGTTCGGGGGCAGCGGATCGCCGTCTGCCACGGAGGCGTGCCGGTGTGGGACTTGGTTCGCTGGACGATGACGGTCGGTCTGGGTCTCCGTACTGGCGGATTGCCCGGAGGGAGGGATTCCGGTCGATGGATGTGGCCGGTCGGCGGGTTCAGCTGCGTTGGGCCGCCGGGGCGCTCCCGGAGGCGATCGGTGGCATCTGGAAGCCCTGCCTCGGTGGAGTGCGGCCCCGGGCTGTGCGGGTGACGGCTGGGGAGGCAAACGGTTCTTCGTCATCGGGAGGCCCGGTTAGTAGCAGGTCCATGCTGGCGAGGTAAGGGGTTTATTTTCCTTCCCTGTTCGTTGTTTTTGCGGTGCTGCGGGCATTCTTGCGTTTTGGTGCGAACGACGTAAAGGAGTTGTACCCCAAACCGGACAGTTTTTAGCTAATGTTTCAATACAATTCACTTACAATGTTGATAAAAATGATCGTGTAATGTTTTCAGTTGATTTAATGGTGTTAAACTGAAGTTAAACTTCGTACCTTTCAAACTAAATGTTGTTGTAATTATTACAGTTAGCTTTGCCTTCACCAGAGTCGTTAAAACGATGCTAACACGGGTGAATTAGCCGTGCACTGCTCTTGGCCTAATCCGTACGGACTTCTATCCTCGTTGTAAACACTGGCTGCTGCTGGTTTTTCGGGGATATTCGATTGTTCCAGGGTCGCAAAAATGATCATCAATGCTGTCAACACATCCGGGACCGTAGTTCTGCCCTTCACAATAAGATATCACGCTTCAACAACTCCAAATGATGCAACAAAAGCTCCTTAATTTCCGTTCGAGCTGTTTAAGCATCGCCCGAGCGTTCTTTCTGCTTTTTCTCATCAAAGTCACTTTCCTATAGTATTTAGACATATAAACGTCCATATATATTCATGAAATTTGACACGTAGATTATTTGATATGTATGAATTAATATTATTTACGTTTGGTTGGCGATCGCCGAAGAAAATGACAGCGTAATGACCGGAAAGGGCGTCACGATGGAATCGTTCGAGACAGGCCAATAGCAGCTAGCGCCGACCGAGGCAGGCCATCGTTACGTTAGCAGCCTGACTCTTTTCTGAAGGTGTAGCAGCCTTACGGTTTGGTGCGAAAGGCGTAGCAGGCTGAGCTATGGTGGCCGTGGGTATTTGTAGGGTGTGGCCGGAAGTGGCCCCGTGGAGGTGTGGCCCTGCTCCTGAAATTCAGCTAAGGTTTATCTCCAATTAAGCTCCAGACAAAGTGATGCCTCCTTTTATTTGACTTTATGTGATTTTTACAGCAGCGTAGAGCTCCACTATGACAACAATACTATTGTTGTGGCTTTAAAGAGAGCGATATAACGACTTTAGTTCCACAAAGGACTGACGTGAGGTAAAGCAGCTGAAGAACGTACTTCAGCCAACTGACAGAAAGGAGACTCACTCTTTGATCAGGGCCTCTCCGATCCTCGCGTCTGTGGAGGACCAGAACAGCATCAGTGGGTTACTCGCGTTAAATGACACAAGGCAGCGTTACAACCTCCATCCAGGGGCGGACTGGCCATCAGGGATCCCCCGGTATCCCCGGTAGGCCGACGGGGTTTGGGCCGGTCCAATACCGGACCACCTCCATCATCAACCGGCCCTCGCTCTGAGATCGCCGACCCCGACTGTATTCTATGCTTCACAGAACACGTTAAATTTACTCTAATACTTAAAGATCATAATCGCTGACTGATATTTATACTACTCCTCGCGATCTGTATTCACACTCGTGGTTTCCATCTGTGAGCCGGCAGCACCCCTACACACACCCAGCATGCAATCTGCCCCAAAGAGGCGGGTCTATGAAGCAGTTTAGCCAATGATGCTTTAATGCTGATTAAAGATATAAATGAGTGAAATGCAATTTAGCCAATCAGCATCCTCAAATAGATTCAGCGCCGGAGCCGGCATTCTGGTCGATAGTAGTTCACGGAGCCGCCTAAGCCCCGCCTCTTCACGTTTAGAATGCCACATATAGATGGTGACATATCTGCTATATGTTATCCTTCCACAATTAATTCTAGATCACTACAGCCTTTTATGTAGATTTCTTTTGTATTTATCATATTACTATTTTATTTTGGGGGGAGGGGATTAGTAATGTAATACCGATTCAGCAGCATTAACTAAGGTACCACACTTTTATCTTATTGCTCTCTTGAGTGAAGCGGACTAAGAGTTTGGACTTCCACGCTTCAGGCGACATCCTGCCAGCAACGAGGGGTTTTCTTTCATTTCATTTTTCCAACTTGTGTAATTAAAGGTAACCTGAATATAGTTCGATTGTATCGTTTCCTGCAGTGGCGGCTGGTGGAAAATGTTCTAGGTTGGGCCACCCTATCAATTTCAGCAAACATCCCAGTATGATTTAATGCAAAAAAAAATGTAAGTATCAAACACGTATTATTACTTGGCAGTTAAATATTTAACATGTATTCCAACACGAAAACAATCAGTAAATAACACTTATATAATATAATATAACATGTTCATTTATTGAGATGCCCCTATGGACCTTGTTATAGGAGGTAAAGATCAGGAGAAGTAAACATGAAGTGTAATTATGAATACTGATGTTAAATTAAGCTAGGATGAGTTTTCACTGTTAATTTAACATCTCTATTACATGTTGATGCCTCCATGACCAAGTTAAGCAGATGAGACTGAGGACAACTATGTAGAATAAAAGATGTTCACTTTGTCTAACATGTAGCTTGACAGAGTTCTCCATGTGTGTCCTGGTGTTCTCATGTTTCCTTACCTCCTCATCCCTCACTCCCGTAACTGTCCGTGCTGGATCCGTCCCCGTTGTTTTAAAAAGCTAAATACGTTATTAACATGACGTCATCCAGCTAGCCAAACCTGTCTGGTGTACAGCTAGTACAGAAGCTCCGCATGTACTGCTTCCCTTTCCCGCGAGTCTGCTGTCTGATTGTGAGGTCAGGCTGATCTGATATCAGCTCTTTGGCTGCAGAATCTCCGCCAAAGTTCTCCTCTCAAACGGGTCTTGGAGGAGTAGCGCTGGCGCGGGCACCTGTAGAGACTTCTCCTGACGAGAACGCGCAATGACGAGAGCTGAATCTATTTGAGGGCGCTGATTGGCTAAATTGTATGTCACTCATTTATATCTTGAATCAGCAATTCGCTAAACTGCTTCATAGCCCCGTCTCTTTTGGGCCAAAACGATTAGGCCCCCCAAGCTGCGCGTTCTCAGAGTGTCGTGCACACAGACAGAGAGCACGAGCAGAGAGCACACAGGCAGAGAGCACGAGCAGGAAAGGCATATATTTTGCGCAGATATCATACTTTACACACATTACTGGGTACATTCCATAGTTCAAAAACACAAATATTGACAATTTATATAATTTATGATTATTATAATTTTTTTTTTTTTTTTGCGTGGCTCATGGTGGGGCCATGCCCCTGTATTGACCAGCCGCCACTGGTTTCCTGTTAAAGGGAATTATTACGGTAACCCTCAAGTTATTAAAGGGAAATAGAAAACAGCCCTACCTAGAACATGTGCACCAGCTGCCACTGCGTATAACCATATTCATCTAGCAAACGATACCTACCTTGGATTGTTACAATAGCCAGTGTCATTTTATTCAATGT
The DNA here is from genome assembly GCF_949748355.1 of Melanostigma gelatinosum. Lineage (NCBI taxonomy): Eukaryota > Metazoa > Chordata > Actinopteri > Perciformes > Zoarcidae > Melanostigma > Melanostigma gelatinosum. The sequence goes on from NC_136646.1 coordinate 1,019,800, forward strand.
GTCCATCTGGGCAAATTGGTGGATCCAAATGTTATAAAAAAAAACATGTATGATGTAATTTCTTTGTAATCATCCAAAATAATGTTAAGTGTATGTTATTTTTCCAAGTAGGCCACTGACTGGTCGATACGTGCGATGCATTGAGTGGGCAACGCGCCGTGTATTGAGTGGGCCGGTCTGACAGTAACTCCCGGGCCACTTTTTTCCGCCAGTCCGGCCCTGCCCCCATCTACATGTTCACAATGGTGTCACTGTGCGGGATACAGCCAGGCGATGTACACAAATACAGCCATGATAAATAGGAATATGCAGTTTAACTCGAATGGACGTCTTTAAGTGTGCGTTGAGCTTACCTGACATGCCGCTACCTTCACACGCCATGGCAACCAACTAGAAACACTTCTAAAGTTAACGTTAAGTGAACTCTTCTTCCCTCAGAAACTCCGCCTCCTTTCCTTCACTGTCGGATAAACGCTCCTTTAAAAACTGTATCCGGTGATTAAACACGACTCATATGATGCGTGTGTAATTACAACAAACACACATTCACTAGCTTAGGGCCCCACCTCGGCGATTTGGCCGGCTGGAGAGTTTTAGGGATGGTTGGTGGAGGGTAGCCTGAGCGAAGCGGTTTGGGGAAAGGCTAGTTTGAGGGTCCACTGCGGCTCCCGGGCCTTGCACACCCCCCCAGTCCATGTGGGACAGTAGTGGCTGTGGAGGCAGGTGGCCTTCCGCGAGTAGTTTTAAAGAGGGGCGGGAGGGTGGGGTGCGAAAGGCGTAGCAGGCTGAGCTATGGTGGCCGTGGGTATTTGTAGGGTGTGGCCGGGAGTGGCCCCGTGGAGGTGTGGCCCTGCTCCTGAAATTCAGCTAAGGTTTATCTCCAATTCACTAGCTTAGGGCCCCACCTCGGCGATTTGGCCGGCTGGAGAGTGTTAGGGATGGTTGGTGGAGGGTAGCCTGAGCGAAGCGGTTTGGGGAAAGGCTAGTTTGAGGGTCCACTGCGGCTCCCGGGCCTTGCACACCCCCAAAAGCCTGCCTACGGGAGCAGTGCCGCCTGCCCGTTGCGCATGTCGGTGGCACTGTGGCGAGTGTAGAGTTGGTAGGCGGGGGAGGGCCAGCGGCCCAGGCTTTGATGGTGGTCTGGGACTCCTCTGCGCGCTGTGGTGGAGTGGCCGGGGGAAGGAGCCGGGATTGATCCCGGAGATGGTTAGGATTCCCCTGAAGTGCCAGAGGAACCAGGCCGGTCTGACAGTAACTCCCGGGCCACTTTTTTCCGCCAGTCCGGCCCTGCCTTCACCTACATGTTCACAATAGTGTCACTGTGCGGGATACAGCCAGGCGATGTACACAAATACAGCCATGATAAATAGGAATATGCACTTTAACTCGAATGGAAGTCTTTAAGTGTGCGTTGAGCTTACCTGACATGCCGCTACCTTCACACGCCATGGCAACCAACTAGAAACACTTCTAAATAATAATAATAATAATAACTTTAATTTATATAGCGCCTTTCAGGGGACCCAAGGCCGCTTTACAAGAGTAACAAAACAGTTTAGACAAACAGTCAGAAAAACAAAACAAGTAAACTAGGGGCCGAAAGCCTTGGCGAACAGATGGGACTTGAGGGCCCTTTTGAAGGCGTCCAGAGTGGAGATGTTGCGAATCACCGCAGGGAGAGAGTTCCAGAGGGTGGGGGCTGCCACACTGAAAGCTCTGTCCCCGAAGGTTCGCAGTTTGGTGCGGGCGGTGGTAAGCAGGCCAGAGTCTGAAGACCGCAGGTTCCGGGGAGGGGCATGTGGGCGGAGGAGGTCCGATAGGTACTGGGGGGCATGGGCATGGAGGGACTTGTAGGTGAGGAGGAGGATCTTGTATGAGATGCGGGACTTGACCGGGAGCCAGTGGAGGTTGATGAGGGTTGGGGTGATGTGCTCCCAGGGCTTTGTGTGCGTGAGAACCCTGGCAACAGAGTTTTGTACATACTGGAGCCTGTCCAGGGTTTTGTTGGGTACCCCGAACAGGACACCATTGCAGTAGTCCAAGCGGGAGGTGACAAACGCATGGACCAGGGTTTCAGCAACAGACTCCGAGAGTGACGGTCGGAGTCTGGCAATGTTCCTGAGATGGAAAAAGGCAGTTTTGGTTACGGACTTGATGTGGGACTTGAAGGAAAGGGTGGAGTCCAGGATGACACCCAGGTTGCGGACTTCAGGAGATGGGGAGATGGAGCAGCCGTCAACCTCGAGGATGAAGTCACCAACCTTCCGGAGCAGCGCCTTGGGTGCCACAACCATGAGCTCTGTCTTCTTGGTGTTGAGTTTGAGGAGATTTGATGACATCCAGGTTTTTATTTCATACAGGCAGTTGACAAGGGACTGAGGGGGGAGCTGTGAGGATGGAGTAGTACTGAGATAGATTTGAGTATCATCAGCATAGCAGTGGAAGTTCAGTCCGTGATGGCGGATGATCTTGCCGAGGGGGAGCATGTAGATGGTGAAGAGGAGGGGGCCAAGCACAGAGCCTTGGGGCACGCCATGATTGACTGGGGCTAGGGGGGAAATAGAGCCGTTGATGGAAACAAACTGTTCCCTGTTATGGAGGTAGGATGTAAACCAGGAGAGGGCGGTGCCAGTGACCCCTAGAAGGTCAGATAGGCGGTTGAGGAGGATGGTATGGGAGACAGTGTCAAATGCTGCAGAGAGGTCCAGGAGGATGAGGATGCTGAGGCGGCCAGAGTCAGCAGCAATGAGGAGATCGTTGATGATCTTAATGAGGGCGGTCTCCGTGCTGTGTTGGAGTCTGAAGCCGGATTGGAGGGGCTCATAGAGCTCATGTTTGGACATGTGGAGATGGAGTTGGCCGGCGACTACTCTTTCCAGAGTCTTACTGAGGAAGGGAAGGTTGGAGATCGGCCGGTGGTTGTGGAGGTCATCAATGTCCAGGCCAGGCTTTTTGAGGATGGGGGTGAGTGAGGCAGTTTTGAAGCTGGTAGGGACAATACCAGATGCCAAAGAAGCATTGATGATGTCCACCATGTAGGGGCAGAGGGTGGGTAGGCAGTCCTTGACCAGGGCTGTAGGCATGGGGTCCAGGGAGCAGGTGGACATCTTGGCTGACCAACTTGGCCACTTGGGGAGCATCCACAGGGGAGAAGGAGGAGAGGTCACAAAGGGAGAGGTGCGGCGCTGAGGGGGCGTTGCCAGGTGGCTGAAGTGCGGGTGGAGGGGGAGGGGCTGGTGTCAGGAGCTGCTGGTGGATGGAGTCGACTTTCGCCTGGAAGAAGTCGAGGAATTTGGAGCAGAGATCGGGAGCACCAGAGGGATGGGGGTGTCAATGGGGCGGAGTAGGCGGTTGATGGTGGAGAACAGTGATCGAGGGTTGCTTTGCTGGGCACCGATCAAACGAGAGTAGTATACTAAAGTTAACGTTAAGTGAACTCTTCTTCCCTCAGAAACTCCGCCTCCTTTCCTTCACTGTCGGATAAACGCTCCTTTAAAAACTGTATCCGGTGATTAAACACGACTCATATGATGCGTGTGTAATTACAACAAACACACATAGAAAGTGATGTTCTGTTGGGGTACGTTGCTGTGTTCCGTCGTTGCAATGCATGGCTGCTGCATTCTGCCGTTGCTGTATTCCGTTCCGGTGTTGCTGCGTTCCGTTCCATTCCGGCGTTGCTGCGTTACGTTGCTGAGGTACGTTGCTGTGTTCCGTCGTTGCAATGCGTGGCTGCTGTGTTCTGCCGTTGCTGTATTCCATTGCGGCGTTGCTGCGTTCCGTTCCATTCCGGCGTTGCTGCGTTACGTTGCTGCGTTACGTTGCTGGGGTACGTTGCTGTGTTCCGTCGTTGCAATGCATGGCTGCTGCGTTCTGCCGTTGCTGTATTCCGTTCCGGCGTTGCTGCGTTACGTGGCATGGCTGAGTCGTTCCGTGGCTGCGTCATTGCACTCCGTGGCTGCGTTGCTGCGGTCCGTTGCTGCGTTGTTGCGTTGCTGCGATTCGTTGCTGCGTTCTGTTCCTGTTGCTGCGTCCCGTTGCCTGCTGCGTTCGGTTGCTGCATTGTTGCGTGGCTGCGGTCAGTGGCTGCGATGCGTGGCTGCTGCGTTCTAGCGTTGCGTAGCATGGCTGAGTCGTTGAGTGGCTGCGTCATTGCACTCCGTGGCTGCGTTGCTACGTTTCGTTGTTGCTTGGTATCTGCATGGTGGAGAAGCAGAATGGGGGAGGGGGACAGAGGAGACTTCTGAAGTAGGATCCTGCGGAAGTAGTGAGGGAGGGAGAGTTGGCATTCCGGAGCGGCCATGAATCGGGGGGTTTGCATGGGATGGTGGAGGGGGACGCTGTGAACCTGGCAACCTGGAACGTCGAGGCCGGCGGGGCGGGGCTTGGTGGTGCGTGATTGCGTCGCTGGCAGCGCGCCCGTGTGTTGCTGGAAAGTCTGTCGCTGCGTGGCGAGGTGTCATGGCGGCTGCCAGGAGTTGGAGCAGTGTCGCTTTTTTTTTTTTTGTCGCGGCGCTTGTGGGGGATCCCCCTCTCCTGCAGCTCCGTTAACATGCGCGCTACGGTCCGGGCGGCGATCCTGGGCGGGTCGGTCCCGCTGGGAGATGCGGTCAGGGCGCGAGCGCCGTGCCGGTGGCTTCGAGCGCGGCGTGCTGGGATGCTGGAGTCGCCGGAAGCCGGCTGTCGGAAGTTTGTCCCCGAGCGCTGCGTCCGGAGCGAGCGGAGGAGGAAGGGGGAGACTTCCGCGTCCGTTGCCCGCGTTCGGGGGCAGCGGATCGCCGTCTGCCGCGGAGGCGTGCCGGTGTGGGACTTGGTTCGCTGGAAGATGACGGTCGGTCTGGGTCCCCGTACTGGCGGATTGCCCGGAGGGAGGGATTCCGGTCGATGGATGTGGCCGGTCGGCGGGTTCGGCTGCGTTGGGCCCCGGTTAGTAGTAGGTCCATGCTGGCGAGGTAAGGGGTTTATTTTCCTTTCCTGTTCGTTGTTTTTGCGGTGCGGCGGACATTCTTGCGGTTTGGTGCGAACGACCTAGCAGCCTTCTTCTTTTCTGAAGGTGTAGCAGCCTTACGGTTTGGTGCGAAAGGCGTAGCAGGCTGAGCTATGGTGGCCGTGGGTATTTGTAGGGTGTGGCCGGGAGTGGCCCCGTGCAGGTGTGGCCCTGCTCCTGAAATTCAGCTAAGGTTTATCTCCAATAGAAAGTGATGTTCTGTCGAAGTAAACCTCTGAGCGCTATGCGCGGAGCGAGCCAACTGTCCAAACCTAACGTTTGATAGGCATAGCAACAGTAACCAAGGGGGGCCCTTTGCTAAGCTACATGTAAGCACAATACATAATTATAATACTAACAGAGTAAACACGCATTTCTCTTCGACAGAATCATCCATAATTCAATGCTGTGTGTCTGAATGGCGTCAGGCCCACTTCCCCTTGTGTCAGCCTGCTCACCACAAACTCAAACCCAAGCCCACCAACCCAGAACACAACTTATTTGCATAATGACGACATTTCTTCCTTCTTTTATTTATTTGTTTATTTTGGCAGTACATAAAATAACCCAGCAGCATATCCTCGGCTCTCCATCAGTCTCACACATGCTGCAGAGTCAAACAGGGATTGAGGAGATACTGGATTATATTTAAACTTCAGGCAGTGAGAACGTCTGTGACCCGGCCGCCCTGCTGGAAACAGTGGAGCCAAAACTAACCAACCAACGTCGGGATCTTGTTATGTCATTAGTGGCACTGAAAAGAGGCAGAGGAAGCAGATTGTTCCACAGGTTATCTGTCTCTACTGCCAGGATAGAGTGACAGTTTGAGCAATGATGACAAAAAGTTATTTTTTATAAACTGCCGCTCTAACAGGCTCCATATAGGAACAGGAACCAACACATCCAGCTGTTGAACCAACACATCCAGGTCATTGTCCATCTATCAGGCCATGGCAGGCTACATGTTAAAGCATTGACTGGAACTTCTTTTAATTGTATTAATAAGTAGTGCTTGTATTAAGTGATGTGTTGAAATAATGAGAAATATATTTAAAAAAAAAGAAATGAGTATGTTATCACACTATAAAACATTTTAAGAAGGTAAAACATAAAATTGTTAAATTCCCCTTCTGCCTTGAAAATGTAAAGTAAATGAGGTGAACCTGGACCTGCAGCTGGAGGCCCCTATGCACCAAAGCTGGTAGAAAGACAGCACGAGGCTGCTCCAGTGACCTTGCAGTAATGATTCTTTTCAGTGATGAAATTACAGTAAGTTATCACAGTAACCGGCAGATGGAGGGCGGCCACTGGGGAGCATTCATTCAGGGTTCGACCGCGTTGGATTTGGTGTGTGAACCCTGCGGGGAGATATGCTGACATGCTGATGTTTCTCTTGGAACATCATTTCATGAGTAAAGTGAAAACTCAGCATGTCATTCGAAGGCAAAAGATTCACATCAGAAGAACTCCTAAGTTCTCAAATCGACTGATGCCATGTGACAAACACATGACAAACAAAACGGACGTAGCTGTACATTCCTGTGAACAGCAGCAACAAAAACAAGTCTAATATGACCGACATCTTAACATTAAAAATCCAACCTGAGGAAAACATTGTCCCTCAACTTTGACTGTGTGAGCACCAAGCATGATGGTGTAAACACAGAGCCCACCTCCTCTCGTCCCACCGGAGTCCTGAGCTCTGTCCTGATGTCCACCTGAGTGCAGCTTGATCCGGGATGGACGATGGATCCAGGTCCCTGTGAAGATGTGGGCTCAACAGTCACTGATCTCCCGCTGCTTTGATCCATCTTATTGTTCTGCGACCGAACATCAGACAGCCAGCAGTAGGCTGGGTAGTGGAACGGCCTCTGGTCCTAGCTGGGTTAGCTTAGCTTCCATCTCGGCTCTCCTCCTGGGGCAGTTTTGTGGCGTTTGGTCTGATATAAGTTAATGTCAGTGAATTCCTGTATGGTGTTTCACAGTGTTAACGTATTTATCATAATGAGAAAAGGCGTACGTTAATACAAGAAAATGTTCTTGTTATTATGAAAATAACTTGATATTGGTGGCAGTAATATGCTGCTGTGTCCAGCTCATATGTGTGCGGTGCAGAGGAGCTCCCTCTTGTGTTCGCTGTCAGGTATTGCGATAACATTGTCAATTAAAGCTACACAATATCAGTTATTTCTTATCTTTTCCATTCCTTTCTTGTGGATTTCATGCTGAGACTGTTAAGTTGTTCACAGCCGATGTCGTCGAGAGCTGTGGATCTACAAGATGGCCGCCAGAGTGCATGTTACATCACCTGAGACGTGCACCTAGCACAGGATGCCCCTACCAGTGCGTTTCTACTGCGCAGCCATAATAAATGAGCAGGGAGTAGGGCGGGACACTGTTGAGGGATTAATAATGAATGAACAGAGACAGACAGAAAGACGGAAAAAGATCACTGGCATCTTTCTCACACACAGACACACACACACACATACACACACACACAACCATATACAAGCCCAGTTTCCATAACCGATCGAAATGCAATTTAAACCTGCTACACACTGCTGCTTGAAACAAAGTACTGTCAGATACCCAGTCACACCCACATTAATGGATCATATGTCACACCTGCGTTGAAATGATTTGCTGCTCAGCATTTAACTTATATTATTTTATTGCGTGTCAGGTAAAGTACCTGTCAGAAGATGAAATACCATTTGCATTCTTGTCGGCCTTTATATGAAAGATCAAAAGAGGAGTGTGAGTGTGAGTGTGTGTGTGTGTGAGAGAATGCGAGCCTCAGTGCCATCTGGTCAGTCTCCAGGTGATTAAGCTCCCTAGAGCCAGGCCGGTGATAAAGATGACGATGAGGCCGTAGCTGTGGGAGCTCAGCGACGACACACTCTGCACGGACGCCACCTCCAGCTCCGAAAAACTGTTGATCTGTGGAGAGACAGCTCCGATCACCTGGTGTGGAAAACATGCATCTGGAAAACATTCATGCCACTAAATGCCGATTACTTTTTTACAAATGTGATTGACTATCTGTCGTCCATGTGGCTCCGGAATGTTTTATTGTCGGTGCAGGAAGTGACAACAAACATGAGAAATATCCATCCGCCTTGCTATGCTGCTGTGCACTTCACGGTGAGCAGAACTGTGAATAAAGCTTCACAAGCTGAAGCAGCAGCTGGGTCAGCGATGTTCAGCCCCTCAAACTCCTTTGAAAACTTTTCCACCACCGGAACTTAACCCCTAACGTACTGCGCAGCCAGTGTGTTGTCTCATGTGTGAACACTACCATCGTTTGTCAATCCCGTATCAGACTAATGCCGCGTCTCCACGGTACAGCTCTGTTCTCAGCTCTTCTCTATTCGTTTTCCACTGTGCACCCACCCCCAAGATCTGGGTCCAGTGAATACAAAACATATTGCGGTCGCTGTTGATGCTTGGCAATTTAAAAACAGCAGGTTTGTGCAGGAAGTGCCGTGTCGAGGTGGTGAAGGTTCTCTCTCATTGGCTGGTCTGCAGTGTTGTAAATCCACCTTCCAGTACAACGTACTAGTAGGGCTGGGCGATGTGGCCTAAAAACAAAATCTCCGATTTTTTTACAAAAAATCCGATTCACGATTTAAATCGATTTTTTTCCCCCAAAAAAATTTGCAGATGACAGAAGCTGTTGAAAACAATTTTTTATTTTATTTTGTGATGATTTTCCCTCGTAGGTTGATAAAAATAAAGTGCAAACAAAACCTGAACATTGTAGAAAGGTGCCTGTAGTATACAAAAAGTATTTGGTCACTCTTTTGTTTCCCTGAATCATTTAAATATACAATTTAATTAAACATAACATTAAATGGCATTAAATAGTAGCCTTCCATTGTAAACAACTGTGCAAATGTAACTTTTTACAGTAAGCTTTTCTAACTGAATACACTGATACAAACACAGCATGAAATAAAATGTATGTGACCCTTTAACATTCACATTTTCAAAAGTGCAACATCTGTTCTAACATCAACATAACATATTTTGCACAGTAAATAAGTGCATGTAAACAAAATCAAGTGCATTCACAACATAACCAACAGTATTAAACAGTAGTGCATGTTTTTTCTAAATATTTTTTGCCAGGAAGACAAGCCTGTCTACTACCTCTGGCTTCAGGCATGCACGGTGGCATGTAACAATGCCCCCCCACACACTGAAAAGCCTCTCAGAGGGGGCACTTGTAGCTGGCACAGAGAGGTATTTCTTTGCTAAAGTACTTAGCCTTGGAAAGTTACGTTGGTGACGCTTCCACCAGTCAAGTGGATCGGTGTCTGGGTCAACCTGCTGGACCACAGGTCAGTTGTTGCGGAGTAGAATGACATCCCCTCCAGCTCCGCAGAGATCCTTTGGCGTGTACTATTGTACAGCCGAGGCAAGGCAACGTCAGAAAAATGTTTACGGCTTGGTAGCACGTACCTGGGGTCCAAAGCTTTGAGAAGGTGAATAAACCCCGGCTTTTCCACGGTGTATATGGGCACCATATCTTTTGCGATATACATCGCGACTGCATCCGTGATGGCTTTCCACCGGGCACTCTTCTTCTCATGCGGAGTACAGTTGGTGAATGTCTCCAAAATGCTGGGTTGTTGTTGTGAGGTGGCGGCGGCGGCGGCGGTGTCGCTTGTGCTCCCGCGGTCCTGCTCCCTCCTCAGGGCAACAACACTTCTCCCTGCATTAAACTTCTCCGTGCTGCATTAAATTTGTTGTGCTGCTTGATTTTGTAGCAATAGCTTTTAGACAGACCTTACATCGTGGTGCTGTTTGTTCTGTGTCAGATGACACGAACCCGAACCATTTCCAGACCACCGAAGACACATTCTTGCCTCTCTTAAGAACGAGAGCTTCACTGCTAGCCGCCATTGTTTTCGTTTGTAAACAATGCGCGCACACTCTACTACGGGAACCCAACGGGGGGGAGGGGTGGGGGCGATTTTCTCGATTTTCAATAAAACACATCGCCTTAAAGCACACATTCGAATTAATCGATTAAATCGATTTATCGCCCAGCCCTAATATATACATATATACATATACATATATATATATATATATATATATATATATATATATATATATATACATATATATATATATATACATATATATATATATATATATATATATATATATATACATGTATATATATATATACGTATATATATATATATATATATATATACGTATATATATATATATACGTATATATATATATACGTATATATATATATACGTATGTATATATATATATATACAATGAAATAAAAGATTGTGTTTTTTATTGATTAAAACAAACCTTGTCATTAGTAGTTTGAATGATGTATTATAAGCTGTTCAGAGGTTTTGTAAACAGGTCATGATTCCCCTTTTAATATCTATTTAATATTAATGTAAAAAATCTCCTTCAAACAACTGGATTGTCAATGGAAACTACATTCTATTTCATCCTTACTGACCGCCAGAGGCAGTGCTTAACACTGAATGTATTCCGTCGCGCGCACGCGCAGGTCGAATATTTATATCAACAAAGTCACGTGTGACCTCGGATGACCACCGTCATCTATAAGTTCCGGTGTCATCCTGAGCTCAGTCCTTTTTTTCTTCTCGCGTCGCAGGTTAGCTACCATGGTAGCTTAAACAAGGATGTGTCTACGATCAAGACATATTAGAGCTCGTCGCTGTAGCCTTGTGACTACCGGTCGGAGTTGCGGTTCTCTCGCCCTCCAAAGGCTGCGACGAGCTGTCCCTCTTCGGAGGGAACGGTGTGTTCGCCGTGCGGACATCAAGCCCCGGACTGGTGGACGCCCCTATCATCGGTCGTCACCAGTCTGATAAGGGCAGCTAAGTCGTGATGACAGCAATCGGTAAGATCGATTAACATTGTTTTCTATAACAGTTGTTTGTTCCACGGTTGGCAGAGCGCTTCCGCTCTAGTAATCGAGTGGCGCGCTAACGAGAGCGTAGAATTACGCTGTCGGCCCGCCCTTCACAGTGTTACGGCTATCACAGTTAGCAGAGTGTTCCTGCTCAGGCAAACTTTGGGAGACACTAGTCCGCATTGGCGTTGTGTACATGGAGATTTAATCTTTACATCTGACGTAATTCGCAGTTAGCAGTGTCTTCACTCAGGCTAACTTGGATGCTAGCTGGGACTGCGTCCATCAACTTTGTAAACCTTACGGCTGTCACAGTTAACAGAGCGTCCTCGCTCAGGTTAACTCAGTGGAAAACTAGCTAAACAAAGCTGATACTGGGGCTGTAGCCATCAACTTTGTATCCTTACAGCTGTCACAGTTAACAGAGCGTCCTCGCTCAGGTTAACTCAGTGGGAAACTAGCTAAACAAAAGCTGATACTGGGACTGCGTCCATCAACTTTGTATCCTTACGGCTGTCACAGTTAACAGAGCTGTCACAGTTAACAGAGCGTCCTCGCTCAGGTTAACTCAGTGGGAAACTAGCTAAACAGAGCTGATACTGGGGCTGTAGCCATCAACTTTGTATCCTTACAGCTGTCACAGTTAACAGAGCGTCCCCGCTCAGGTTACCTCAGTGGAAAACTAGCTAAACAAAGCTGATACTGGGGCTGTAGCCATCAACTTTGTATCCTTACAGCTGTCACAGTTAACAGAGCGTCCTCGCTCAGGTTAACTCAGTGGGAAACTAGCTAAACAAAAGCTGATGCTGGGACTGCGGCCATCAACTTTGTATTGGCCATCAACTTTGTAGCATTACAACGATCACAGTTAGCGGAATGTGCTCGCTCAGGCTAACTCGGTGAATGCTAGTTAGACTAAATCAACATCGAGGTTGTGCCCATTGATGGTTTTTACGCATTACGGCTGTCGAGTTCGCTCCGGCTAACTAGACTAAGCTAATACTCGGTGGGTCCATTGATTGTTGTAAACATTATGGACATATCGGTAGCGGATATCAGTTAGCAGAGTGCCCTCGCTCAGGCTAACTGGTAGCACACCAAGAGTTACAGCACCTGTCCAAGTGGAGAGTGTCCTTGCACTGTAAGGACTGTGGTTTTTTTTGTCCGTTTTCACAGTAGCAGAGTGCTCTCGCTCAAGCTAACTGGTGGGGCACCAATATCTGCAGCAACTATCCGAGTGAAGAGTGTCCTCGCTCCCCTCTCACTATGAGGACTGTTTTCCTGACCTGTTCCACAGTGGCAGAGTGCTCTCGCTCAAGCTAACTGGTGGGACACCAATATCTGCAGCAGCTGTCTTAGTGAAGAGTGTCCTCGCTCCCCTCTCACTGTAAGGACTGTGTTCTTTTTGTCAGTTTTTCACAGTAGCAGAGTGCTCTCGCTCAAGCTAACTGGTGGGACACCAATATCTGCAGCAACTAGCTTAGTGAAGAGTGTCCTCGCTCCCCTCTCACTATAAGGACTTGCCTGGCCTGTTTCCACAGTGGCAGAGTGCTCTCGCTCAAGCTAACTGGTGGGACACCAATATCTGCAGCAATTAGTTTAGTGAAGAGTGTCCTCGCCCCTCTCACTATAAGGACTTTGCCTGACCTGTTTCCACAGTGGCAGAGTGCTCTCACTCAAGCTAACTGGTGGGACACCAATATCGGCAGCAACTATCTTAGTGAAGAGTGGCCTCGCTCCCCTCTCACTGTACGGACTGTGTTCTGTTTTGTCCGTTTTTTACGGTAACAGAGTGCTCTCGCTCAAGCTAACTGGGGGGACACTAATATCCGCAGCAACTATCTTAGTGAAGAGAGTGGGCTTAGAGAGTGCCCTCGCCCCTCTCACTATAAGGACTTTGCCTGACCTGTTTCCACAGTTGCAGAGTGCTCTCGCTCAGGCTAACTGGTGGGTCACCAATATCCGCAGCGGCTGGCTAAGGGAAGAGTGTCCGAAGGATCACTCGCCACTGACTGCCCCCTGCCTGTTCTCTTAACATTCAGCAGAGCGCTCCCGCTCGGACTGATTTGGAATTCCGCATAAACTAGTGGGACAAGGGTTCCACCAGAATCGCGGCCATGTTAAACTCTCCCGGCTGTAGGACCTGTATAGCTCCTCTTCAGCCGGAGGACGGCCCTGACCTCTTGCCCTGGCAGGGAGAACCCAGGCAGGACCTGCGGCATCACGCCTTGAGCAGTAAGGTCTGCTAGGCTGGCCGAAGTGGAACACCTGATGCGGGAGGGCTACCTCCCCCTGTCAGGGCAGCTGAATCCAGACCAACCTACCCTGGTCATTTGTATGGCGCTTGCACGCCGGGCATACACAGCAGCTGGAACATCCACCTGTGAGTGCCTTCTTCAGGCACCTTCCCGCCCTCACCACCTTTTCTTCCTCCCTCCGAGGAATATCTGAGGGAGTTGCGTGCATGGTGGAGACACCAGGGCTCTCTCCCGCCTTACATCAGACCATGCAGGAGGTGGCAAATCTGGCCTTGCACGTATGCCAGCCAGTTAGACGACTATGGCGTCCATCAGTTTCCCCTGAGGAGACTCTGAGGCCCGATGCCAGGTGCCCTCGACCCAATGTCGGGTCAAAGATGACCTGCTATCCAGGGCTTAGGACACAGCAGCGCTGTGCACCGTATCGACAACTCCCTCTCCCACCTCATGCTTTCCCTCGCAGATTCTCTGCAGCGGGCTACTTCGACGCTTCTGCTCAGTGATGCTTCATTGCAGGCGTTTGCGTTCATATCGAGGGAACGTGGATGTATGATGTCCACCCTGGTTCAGACTCGCCGCCAGGTTTGGCTGGCGCAGTCACCCCTATCTGAGACATGTAGGAGGACCCTCCATACTGTCCCAGTGGAGCCTGGTGAGCTGTTCGAGTCAGCTGCTGTACAGGCGCTTCAGCGGACTGTTAGAGCTAGCCAGACCTGGCAGCAGTTCTCTGGTCTTTGCAGGGACATGCCTGCACCCCCAGACCTAGGGGTCCCATTTTTGGCCCACAAGGCCGTTTCTCAGCCTCCAGCTTACCCTAGTAGCGCAACAGGCCTCGGCGTCCTGCTGAGAGGCCGGACCGCTACCTATACAACCCTACTTACGTCCCCGTCCCCCCCGGCAGGGGTGCCAGGAGATGTCTCCAGGCCGGCTGTCAGGGTTCTTTCTCCCATCAGCGGATTTCCAAGGGAGAGTGCTTCACGTCTATCGACGCCTGTTCCCATGGTGCGTCACCACAACTTTCAGTCCTGGGTGCTTCCATTCGGACTCTCCCATCTCCCCATGGGTGTCCACAGTGTGTTACTGCTGTCCTTTCCCCCTGCAATCGCAGGGCGTGAACATACTGCCGTACTTAGACGACTGGCTGACCTAGGTGCCGTCCCGGCTTCAGGCGCCACAGGACACTGCTCGCCTTCTCTCACGTGGCCCGGTAGGCCTCAAGGTGAACATGGAGAGGAGCTACCTGAGCCCTTCTCAGAGCATAACCTTCATTATGAGGGCCTGTCTGTCGCCCCAGTGCGGATGGCTGAACAGCCTTCACTTGGATGCCAAGTGGCACAGATACAGGGCAATAATATTATCGAAACAGTGTCTATTCATCTATTCACTATCCCCATGGAGGGAGTGCATATCTGGCGAACAGTGTCCCAGGAACCGAGCCCCAGGGGCTCGGTTCCATTCCACCAGGAGATTGTCACAACAGGTACCTGCCTCTCAAGGCGGGTGCAGGGTGACAGAACGGGACAGCCTGGGGGCAGTTGTCTGCTGAAAGACCGCAGGTCCAGGTTCTAGAGCTAGCGCTCGAGCACTTCCTTCCATGTTGAAGGGAAAGCATGTGCTTGTCCGGTGGACAGCACCTCTGCTGTGATTTCCCATGAACTATCGATGGGGCACCAGATCTGCAGAAGTTGCTACGGGGATCACCGTGGCCTTCTGACTTGGGAGGCCCCTCGCCTGACCAGCCTGTGGGCAATGTACCCACCAGGGGAATGGAACAAGGTTGTGGTTTTCCTGTTCTGTTACAAGCCTCCACCAGGAGAGTGGCGGCTGCATCCAGACGTGTCGACCCACTGCCCCCACTGGGTCTCCCTGACGGAGAGGACCAGCCCTCTGGGTCAAGATGCCCTGGCTCACACGTGGCCAGAGGATCTTCTTTATGCCTTTCCACCAGTCCCTCTGCTTTTGCTATAAGCTTGTCAGAGTTCTTCCCCGACAGGAGGGATCTCCTGTCGCAACTAGAGGGTCGGATTTGGCATTCCAATCCCTGCCGCCTTCAATTAGGGGTCACGGGGGGGCCCGACCGGATGCTGAGTGGCTGCATAGAACCAGTCTGACGGACTATTCTGAATGCCAGTGCGCGGTCTACCTGCCTGCAGTACAAGAGACAGGTGGAAGCTGTTCTCCGACTAGTGTGCGGCTCGGAACAAGGTCCCAGTACAGCGCCCCGTGCCTGCTGTACTGAGTTTCTACAGTCTCTCCTGGATAAGGGCCGGTCTCCCCTGCATGGGACCTACCCTTGGTACTGGACAGCTTATGCTTGTCCTTTTGAACCCCTGGCACAGGCGGAGCCTAGATGGCTATCAGCAAGACGGTTTTCTCCTTGCTGTCAATTCAGCTCAATGTGGGGGCGAGCTGCATGCCCTATCAGTGGAAGAATCATGTCTGAGGTGGAACTCAGATGGCTTGGGTGTCACTTTCTGGCCTAAGGCAGTGTTTCTCCCAAGGGGGTGGATACGTTCACATATAAACCGGCCTATTCAGCTGGCAAAGTTGACCCCCCCCCCTCCCCCATCGGGAGAGGAGAGGTCAAGGCTGCTGTGCCCAGTGTGGGCCCTCAGAGCTTATATGGCAGCCACCGCCTGCATAGTCAGTTATGGTGAGCCTAAGAAGGGCTGTGCTCCTTTTTAAGGTAAAAAAGGAAAAACGGCACCTGTCCCACTGGATAGTGGAGGCCATTGCCGATACATACAAGGCGAGCGGCTGCGCTCGGCCATCCGGGGTGAAGGGTCACTACCAAGAGTGTCTCCACACCGAGGGCAAGCCTGAGTGGTGTGCCTGTGGGGGATACATGTGCGGCGGCCTCATGGGCATCGCCGAGCACATTCACCAAACACTACAGAGTTAACGTTGCCGGCCCTCACCCACTGGGGAGGGTTCTTGGCCAATTTTCTCTGCCGGAGCTATAAGGGGTAGTTACTGTGCTTCCTCGTGACTCTTTTGGTATAAGTCATCCAGTGTTAAGCACTGCCTCTGGCGGTCAGTAAGGATGAAATAGAACGAAAGTTACGGACGTAACTACGGTTCTATGAATCCTGGATGACCGCCAGAGTTCTTGGTCACTCGGAATCCCGTGAACTCGCGAGAAGATTCCATAGGACTGAGCTCAGGATGACACCGGAACTTATAGATGACGGTGGTCATCCGAGGTCACACGTGACTTTGTTGATATAAATATTCGACCTGCGCGTGCGCGCGACGGAATACATTCAGTGTTAAGCACTGCCTCTGGCGGTCATCCAGGATTCATAGAACCGTAGTTACGTCCGTAACTTTCGTTTTACGAGATCACACGTGAACACATCATGGTAACGTTATAATTCACTTTGGCCTCAAGGTCGAACCAGTTCTCCCCACTGGTTCTACCAACTCTCCCCTCTGGTAGGCTTCTCTTGAAGTTCTGAGTCGGAATAAGCAAATACTAGCGATTGATGGGCATTTTTTTTTTTTTAATGGCATGAATTGAATATTTTAGGAACTATTTACTTCGCTTCACTCTTAAAACACCAGAACAAAGTCTGAGGACATGGCAACACATCGCCTGTCGAATGTAAGGGTGTGAGTGTGGAGGCAATGTCAGACTGAGAATGGAAAGAGCAAGAGTGTGACAAAATGACAATTCTGTCTGATATCAGGCAATCGTTTTGTTTATTATGTTAAACATTCTGCAAAGGCTTTCACTTGGTCTTGTGGAGTGAACTCTTGAGGCAATCCAACCTTCCATGACATCATGAAGATGGCTCTGCTACATAATCAACTGATAGAGAATGGACATCAATTGTTGTGTGCGTCACATTTTGTTTTTAAAGTGAAGATTCTAGAGGGGTGTGTTATTTTAAATGGCTGGTCTGATGTTTTACCTCTTTGGTCGGCTGGTTATTTGCTTTCCGCATACCCGGCTTCTGGCGCCTGAAGTCTTTAGCACATTCTTCTTGTGAACCAAAAGCATTATAGGGAGGAGCCTCCTGTAGATGGATTCATAATAGAAATACAAATTGTAGCATATCAAATATTTTCAACACCCGTTCAAGAATACTACACTCGAAGGCCAATTCTTATGGGAGCCAGCCTACTATTCAACACAGCGCTGGGCTGTAGACAGTGTGAGATATAGAGGTGGACAGAATAGATAATAAAACGTCACAGCAGCTACAGACACATCAGTACACAACAGTAAAACACACACATATTCAAAAATAAGTTCAATATTTAGCTGGTCAATATGTACAATAAATGTACAATGAATAAACATGTAAACATGGACAGATGAGGGTAATGAAGGACAAAACATCATCATCTATCGCGACAAAAAGTCACCTATCCTCAGGCAATAGAGATGATAGAGTTTCAGATGAAAAATACATTTCCGGTTCTTACCGTCTTCTTCTCCTGAAGCAGGTCAGTTTTTTTTGGTACCTCTAGGGTTTCATCTCCAGGTCAGGGTGATTCTTTTGGTAATACTCTTTAGTGAAGCCGTCGCAGTCATACAGCAGGAAGCGACGGCTCAGCAGCTCTATCCTTTCTCCCACCTGGAAGTCTTTGGGGGAGTAGTACTCGTCTACCTCCGCTGCTGAAACCTCCAGCACACAGTTTGATGTAAATTGTGTTCATGTGATGCTGGTTTTAAGATGAGAGACACTTTCTAGGGTCATTCGCTCTGATGACGTGACTGGATACAAAGAGGCTCCTGAACCAAAGCACCGCGTCAGATCCAGTTATATACAAAGCTGAACGTGACAGAATCACAACGTTGCATTTTACCAGGCGGTTTCCTTGTCTTGGGCAACTTCAGTCTGCGCATCAGGACAGGGAAGTGTAATCGTCCACAGTTGCGTACGTAGACCTCATTGATCTCCACCGTGTCATCCACAAGGTAATACTGGATGGTAACAGGCCTGGTCTCCCCGAACAGATTATCCGTATCCTCCCACAGAGCAAAGAAACGCAGCACCTGACCAAGAAGAGGTTAAAAGCCTGGATTAGAATTAGAAAGTCAAATGCAAAATGTCACGGTACAAACACCCGGTTAACGATGCAAGATCACTTCAAAAGATCACTTATATTTGAAAAATGTCAGTGGTTTAGTACAAAACTTATCCTGAGTTTTACTTTGCTTTTGTAGATGATTTATACTGTAAGGTTAAATTAACTTAAAATTGGCTTCACTATTACTGTATATATTGGCCCGATCCTAACTAGAAGAAACGCAAACTTCACAAATTTCCTTTACCATACAATCCATGGTCAGAAACTTGTGCAAGTTGTCAAATCCAGAGGCTTTTGTGAAGGCAGGCTGAGGGTTTTTGCCACGTTTGCTGTAGGGATCCACAGGGATTGGCTCAGGCTCGTTTAAAACAATGCCCTCACTTTCCATGAAGTCCTACATGTGATGAATGAGACACAGCATATATATACATACATGAACATATTGTTTTGTAAGACATGCATAGAAGATAACGAATATGCATGACACACTTCAAGAGCTTTCCTATAAGTGAATGTTGTACCTTTGTAAAAGTGTCACACTGTGTGATGTGGTACTTGACCCCGTACACCTCCAAGTCCATGCCAATATTGAGGTCTTTCCATTGGTAATGCTCTCCACGTTCATTCTTGGGCAGCCGCTGGCGTTTGAGCCGTTTTCCCTGAGATAATCCAGAATTCTCCACTATGGGCTCAAAGATGGACATGCAGTCATCCTCGAGGTAGTAGTTAATGACCACGGGACGCACCCAGCACTCCTCTTCAGGGGAATAATGGATATTTTCCTAAAAGTATGCATTGTAGCGCAGCACCTACAAGACAAGAGGGTGGTACAAAACAAACAAACAAGCAATTAATTGGATGGTGTATTGGACAGCAACAACAATCCAAATAAAATGAATGAATAGATAATATTATTGTACCTTTTTGTCAAGGGCCACGTGAGCTGGGATGAAGACTTTGACTGTGCTCTGGTCAGAGGAGCCATAAGTAATGTCTGGCGTCTCAATAGACAAATGACTGATCTCCTGCTGAAGCAACTGTTCAGATAAAAGAGGGTCCTGTCCAATACCCACAGTGGGGCGAGGGGCCAGAGCATAGCCTTTGTTGTACTTCAGTGTCTGGGGACGATGGAAGGTTGACTTCTGCACAGAAAGACATTAAAGGTCCCATGTTGTAAAAAGTGAGTTTTCTTTGTCTCTTTTTATTAAAAAGCAGGTGCTATGTAAATACTGTGAAAGGCCATGAATAAATACGTATACATATATATATACTAGGGCTGGGCGATATGGCCTAAAAAAAAAATCTCCGATTTTTTTACAAAAAATCCGATTCACGATTTAAATCGATTTTTTTCCCCAAAAAAAATTTGCAGATGACAGAAGCTGTTGAAAACAATTTTTTATTTTATTTTGTGATGATTTTCCCTCGTAGGTTGATAAAAATAAAGTGCAAACAAAACCTGAACATTGTAGAAAGGTGCCTGTAGTATACAAAAAGTATTTGGTCACTCTTTTGTTTCCCTGAATCATTTAAATATACAATTTAATTAAACATAACATTAAATGGCATTAAATAGTAGCCTTCCATTGTAAACAACTGTGCAAATGTAACTTTACAGTAAGCTATTCTAACTGAATACACTGATACAAACACAGCATGAAATAAAATGTATGTGACCCTTTAACATTCACATTTTCAAAAGTGCAACATCTGTTCTAACATCAACATAACATATTTTGCACAGTAAATAAGTGCATGTAAACAAAATCAAGTGCATTCACAACATAACCAACAGTATTAAACAGTAGTGCATGTTTTTTCTAAATATTTTTTGCCAGGAAGACAAGCCTGTCTACTACCTCTGGCTTCAGGCATGCACGGTGGCATGTAACAATGCCCCCCCACACACTAAAAAGCCTCTCAGAGGGGGCACTTGTAGCTGGCACAGAGAGGTATTTCTTTGCTAAAGTACTTAGCCTTGGAAAGTTACGTTGGTGACGCTTCCACCAGTCAAGTGGATCGGTGTCTGGGTCAACCTGCTGGACCACAGGTCAGTTGTTGCGGAGTAGAATGACATCCCCTCCAGCTCCGCAGAGATCCTTTGGCGTGTACTATTGTACAGCCGAGGCAAGGCAACGTCAGAAAAATGTTTACGGCTTGGTAGCACGTACCTGGGGTCCAAAGCTTTGAGAAGGTGAATAAACCCCGGCTTTTCCACGGTGTATATGGGCACCATATCTTTTGCGATATACATCGCGACTGCATCCGTGATGGCTTTCCACCGGGCACTCTTCTTCTCATGCGGAGTACAGTTGGTGAATATCTCCAAAATGCTGGGTTGTTGTTGTGAGGTGGCGGCGGCGGCGGCGTCGCTTGTGCTCCCGCGGTCCTGCTCCCTCCTCAGGGCAACAACACTTCTCCCTGCATTAAACTTCTCCGTGCTGCATTAAATTTGTTGTGCTGCTTGATTTTGTAGCAATAGCTTTTAGACAGACCTTACATCGTGGTGCTGTTTGTTCTGTGTCAGATGACACGAACCCGAACCATTTCCAGACCACCGAAGACACATTCTTGCCTCTCTTAAGAACGAGAGCTTCACTGCTAGCCGCCATTGTTTTCGTTTGTAAACAATGCGCGCGCACTCTACTACGGGAACCCAACGGGGGGGAGGGGTGGGGGCGATTTTCTCGATTTTCAATAAAACACATCGCCTTAAAGCACACATTCGAATTAATCGATTAAATCGATTTATTGCACAGCCCTACGTACTAGCTACACGTGGAACTAATTTACATTTTCAATTGTGCCTGGTGATGCTAGTCAATGTCGTTTAGCCGGGTGCATTCAATTTCTGTGTATCAGAATGTAGCATCAATAAGACAACAGTTAGGACTACAGTATGTTATGGAGGGACACACACACACACACACACAGGTAACTTCTGCTGGGGTGTCAGACTTTGTGTATATCCAAGTAAATGACAAATACTAAAGTTACGTTGGCACGGCAGGTAGAGATAATATTAGCAAAGGAACGTTAGCGTGATCTTTTCTGGCTAACGATAATTCATCTTAATAATCTCTCTCACGTTACCACAGAGATCAGAGGAAGCTAACATGTCTGAATCTCACATTAACAGATCAACTTAGCTTTAGCCCTACATTAGCTAGTTAGCTAGCATTTCGCTAACATTAGCCAACTTAAGATGTGTCTACATACACAGTGAGCGCGTATAATAAAACTTCAGTTCCATAGTAATGCTACCTTTGAGCAGACGTAGCATATCGAAGTACAACAGGAAATGGGGAAATTGATTGGAGCACTGAGCAAACGGGCGGGACTAAAACACAGAAATGATTCAGCATTTTTGCACTTCCTGTTCAGTCGTCTCAAAGTCAATGGTTGTTTTGATGTGTTTTTGGTAGGATGCCTGAAATAAGGTCTGTGGTTAACACAAGCTTATGATAGTTTACGCTTTGTTCTACAATATAAAATACATCAGCAGATACCCTTCTCGTGAATTTTGAGGCTTTTAGGTGTCTTAAGCCGGTTGCTAACATGTGGGTAAATGAGACTAAACGTGGATGGGAAAATCATGTAGGCTGTCTTTGGTCAAGAGAACCACTGCTAAGCTAACTTGTGGGATTGCTCTACAAAATGGCGTCATCCCTGCGGCACTCTATGGAGGAGGGTCCCCCCCTATTTATTTTAAAAGAGCAACGGCCAACGGGGAAACTCCAAAACTATACTCCGTACATCAGGGCCAGACTTTGGCATTTATAGGGCTGGCCCCGCCTTGTTGCAGTCCCACCAAGAAGGAAACTGTTATGGGAAAATATGTCAGTCTACTGCTTTAGGGTTAAAGAATGTAAGTTTTAGAAGTTCAGGCACTAAACCTTGTTTATCTTGTTATCTGTTTGTTCCTGTGCATTGTTTCTGTCTTTAAAGACGGGGACACACACAGGGGTCATGATTGCGGTATTTCCCTTGATGGGCATCAGCTGAAGGGCATGACCCTCTGCAGGCATATATGATGTGTGATGGTTCACAGCTTTATTCCGTCTCTGCAATACTGTGACTTAACTCTTTGCCCAGGTCACAGTGACATCAAAGGACGCATCTGACTGGGTGTATCCATGGTTTATTGTGGGGCAAACTGATAACACAGGGATTTGTAAACAGGCCATAAAGTGCCTTCAGGGTATCGTAGACAGGACACTATGCTTCAAAGAAAAACATCTGCCTTGACTGGTTTCCTTATTCTGTTTATTCTTGTTTGCGAACCAAGATAACAGCATTCTAGCTGAGTATAAATGTCCATGCATTTGAATGTGTCGTCAGAGCACCTCTTGCAGATGACGGTGATGTATCTGTGAGACTGTGTTCTCTTTGCTTGCAAGCAAATAAATTGACTATTACAACTTTGATCGTTCCTCCAGACTCTGTTTCATTTGACATTGATTTGATAACACTTTGACACTCTTCTCCCGACTATTCATAGAAATATTCCACAACAATTTGGCGTTGTCGGCAGGATTCGCTGACTGTCTATCAGAGCTCCAGAGGGACTGACCGGAGGAGAAGGCCTCTCCCAGGAATCCAGAACTGAAGTTTCCTGTCTTATACCTCATTAGACAAGAGAGAGAAAGAACCGGCAGACCCGAGGGAGTTTCTGATTGACGGCACGCGAATCCAACGAAAAAGAATTAATTTCTACAAACGGGTAAGAAAGTTAAAATTCCAATTGTAAAAGTAATGGTAAAATTATACTAAGGTCATATGATTTAATAGACACAGATGAATGGTCAAGTAGTCATTTTATACATTGTTTTTATTATTTGGGTAACAATTGTTTTTGACGTTCGTGGTTTCGTTTTACGAATGTGGTTCATGTAAACTCCCTTTTTCATTTTCTGGCATATCACTATTTGCACGCTTTTCAGTAGAAGACAGGATTGTGTTATACGGTGATCGTAGACACAGATCGCTTGACTACAATTGGTTTGTTGTAAGACCGTGGTTAAAATGATCAAATACGTGAATTCTATACTGATAGTAGGGCTGGGCGATAAATCGATTTAATCGATTAATTCGAATGTGTGCTTTAAGGCGATGTGTTTTATTGAAAATCGAGAAAATCGCCCCCACCCCTCCCCCCGTTGGGTTCCCGTAGTAGAGTGTGCGCGCATTGTTTACAAACGAAAACAATGGCGGCTAGCAGTGAAGCTCTCGTTCTTAAGAGAGGCAAGAATGTGTCTTCGGTGGTCTGGAAATGGTTCGGGTTCGTGTCATCTGACACAGAACAAACAGCACCACGATGTAAGGTCTGTCTAAAAGCTATTGCTACAAAATCAAGCAGCACAACAAATTTAATGCAGCACGGAGAAGTTTAATGCAGGGAGAAGTGTTGTTGCCCTGAGGAGGGAGCAGGACCGCGGGAGCACAAGCGCCGCCGCCGCCGCCGCCGCCGCCACCTCACAACAACAACCCAGCATTTTGGAGACATTCACCAACTGTACTCCGCATGAGAAGAAGAGTGCCCGGTGGAAAGCCATCACGGATGCAGTCGCGATGTATATCGCAAAAGATATGGTGCCCATATACACCGTGGAAAAGCCGGGGTTTATTCACCTTCTCAAAGCTTTGGACCCCAGGTACGTGCTACCAAGCCGTAAACATTTTTCTGACGTTGCCTTGCCTCGGCTGTACACGCCAAAGGATCTCTGCGGAGCTGGAGGGGATGTCATTCTACTCCGCAACAACTGACCTGTGGTCCAGCAGGTTGACGCAGACACCGATCCACTTGACTGGTGGAAGCGTCACCAACGTAACTTTCCAAGGCTAAGTACTTTAGCAAAGAAATACCTCTCTGTGCCAGCTACAAGTGCCCCCTCTGAGAGTCTTTTCAGTGTGTGGGGGGGCATTGTTACATGCCACCGTGCATGCCTGAAGCCAGAGGTAGTAGACAGGCTTGTCTTCCTGGCAAAAAATATTTAGAAAAAACATGCACTACTGTTTAATACTGTTGGTTATGTTGTGAATGCACTTGATTTTGTTTACATGCACTTATTTACTGTGCAAAATATGTTATGTTGATGTTAGAACAGATGTTGCACTTTTGAAAATGTGAATGTTAAAGGGTCACATACATTTTATTTCATGCTGTGTTTGTATCAGTGTATTCAGTTAGAAAAGCTTACTGTAAAAAGTTACATTTGCACAGTTGTTTACAATGGAAGGCTACTATTTAATGCCATTTAATGTTATGTTTAATTAAATTGTATATTTAAATGATTCAGGGAAACAAAAGAGTGACCAAATACTTTTTGTATACTACAGGCACCTTTCTACAATGTTCAGGTTTTGTTTGCACTTTATTTTTATCAACCTACGAGGGAAAATCATCACAAAATGAAATAAAAAATTGTTTTCAACAGCTTCTGTCATCTGCAAATTTTTTTGGGAAAAAAATCGATTTAAATCGTGAATCGGATTTTTTGTAAAAGAATCTGAGTTTTTTTTTTAGGCCATATCGCCCAGCCCTAGTATATATATATGTATACGTATTTATTCATGGCCTTTCACAGTATTTACATAGCACCTGCTTTTTAATAAAAAGAGACAAAGAAAACTCACTTTTTACAACATGGGACCTTTAATGTCTTTCTGTGCAGAAGTCAACCTTCCATCGTCCCCAGACACTGAAGTACAACAAAGGCTATGCTCTGGCCCCTCGCCCCACTGTGGGTATTGGACAGGACCCTCTTTTATCTGAACAGTTGCTTCAGCAGGAGATCAGTAATTTGTCTATTGAGACGCCAGACATTACTTATGGCTCCTCTGACCAGAGCACAGTCAAAGTCTTCATCCCAGCTCACGTGGCCCTTGACAAAAAGGTACAATAATATTATCTATTCATTCATTTTATTTGGATTGTTGTTGCTGTCCAATAAACCATCCAATTAATTGCTTGTTTTTTTGTTTTGTACCACCCTCTTGTCTTGTAGGTGCTGCGCTACAATGCATACTTTCAGGAAAATATCCATTATTCCCCTGAAGAGGAGTGCTGGGTGCGTCCCGTGGTCATTAACTACTACCTCGAGGATGACTGCATGTCCATCTTTGAGCCCATAGTGGAGAATTCTGGATTATCTCAGGGAAAACGGCTCAAACGCCAGCGGCTGCCCAAGAATGAACGTGGAGAGCATTACCAATGGAAAGACCTCAATATTGGCATGGACTTGGAGGTGTACGGGGTCAAGTACCACATCACACAGTGTGACACTTTTACAAAGGTACAACATTCACTTATAGGAAAGCTCTTGAAGTGTGTCATGCATATTCGTTATCTTCTATGCATGTCTTACAAAACAATATGTTCATGTATGTATATATATGCTGTGTCTCATTCATCACATGTAGGACTTCATGGAAAGTGAGGGCATTGTTTTAAACGAGCCTGAGCCAATCCCTGTGGATCCCTACAGCAAACGTGGCAAAAACCCTCAGCCTGCCTTCACAAAAGCCTCTGGATTTGACAACTTGCACAAGTTTCTGACCATGGATTGTATGGTAAAGGAAATTTGTGAAGTTTGCGTTTCTTCTAGTTAGGATCGGGCCAATATATACAGTAATAGTGAAGCCAATTTTAAGTTAATTTAACCTTACAGTATAAATCATCTACAAAAGCAAAGTAAAACTCAGGATAAGTTTTGTACTAAACCACTGACATTTTTCAAATATAAGTGATGTTTTGAAGTGATCTTGCATCGTTAACCGGGTGTTTGTACCGTGACATTTTGCATTTGACTTTCTAATTCTAATCCAGGCTTTTAACCTCTTCTTGGTCAGGTGCTGCGTTTCTTTGCTCTGTGGGAGGATACGGATAATCTGTTCGGGGAGACCAGGCCTGTTACCATCCAGTATTACCTTGTGGATGACACGGTGGAGATCAATGAGGTCTACGTACGCAACTGTGGACGATTACCCTTCCCTGTCCTGATGCGCAGACTGAAGTTGCCCAAGACAAGGAAACCGCCTGGTAAAATGCAACGTTGTGATTCTGTCACGTTCAGCTTTGTATATAATTGGATCTGACGCGGTGCTTTGGTTCAGGAGCCTCTTTGTATCCAGTCACGTCATCAGAGCGAATGACCCTAGAAAGTGTCTCTCATCTTAAAACCAGCATCACATGAACACAATTTACATCAAACTGCTCTTAATTGACTTTTGGTTATATATATTGTTGTCAAATATTGTTTGCAGTGCAGAAAAAAAAACCACAATTGTATTTTTTTTAAAAGAGACAACGTAAAAAGATTTCTAAGCGAATTAACAGCAATGACGATACTCGTATTTCCATCCAGAGCTCTTTCCCAGCTGTGTGCTGGAGGTTTCAGCAGCGGAGGTAGACGAGTACTACTCCCCCAAAGACTTCCAGGTGGGAGAAAGGATAGAGCTGCTGAGCCGTCGCTTCCTGCTGTATGACTGCGACGGCTTCACTAAAGAGTATTACCAAAAGAATCACCCTGACCTGGAGATGAAACCCTTAGAGCAGGCATGTCAAACTCAGTTTGGCTCGGGGGCCGGATCCAGACTTTCTGTTCTCAGGTGGGCCGGATCAGTAAAAGAATGTCAACTCCAAATATTTAGCTTTGTTTTTCAGTACTATGCTTTATCATTCAGCCTACATTTGTAGCCCACCCTACATATTATAATCACGGATGACAAGGGATCTTTTCTAAGCACAACACATTTATTCACAAACAATGGAGAAAAAAATGATTTTCATGTTTGGCTGTGAATGTGTTAACAACTGGTTTATTTGACAGTTGAGTGAATGCAGTTTTACACCTGAACCAACTCACCACACTAAACAAACTCAAGTGGGAGCTATGAAAAAAATATTTTTGCCTTATGTCATACTGCTTTGAAATAAATAAAATACAAAATAAAAGTTATAGCAGTGCATGGGCAATAAGATTACATCAGATCAAACTAGTAGGCTCTGAAGATGAGAATATACTGCACATTAGATTATGCAACAGGGATATAATTACATCCAGTGTAATGGTAGGGAAAACACAGAAACAAGTCTTTTGAGAGCTTTTTGCTCTGCTGCCTGCACTTCCCAACAACAACAGCAGCAGCAGCAGCAGAGAGTTAGTTCAGGACCTTGGAGTCTGCACCAGCCACCTGAGAGCTGTTTATCATGACACTTCAAAGCAGACTTTTAAGTGGCACAAGATATTGATAAAACGTATCCAATCCCACAGACCCAAATTTATCCTTCATAGCAGAATCGCACTGCAAGTCAATAAGCTCGAGTTGAATGTCAGCTGGCATATCAGAAGGCTTCACTGTAAATGGCGAGCGAAAAAAGCCAAGTTTGTTCTCAAGTTCACTGAATGCCTGAAACCTCTGCTCAAACTCTCGCAGCAAATCTGTTATGTTGTCTTTATATTTATCCAAATCATTATCGTGACGGTCCGGTGCCTTCGGACGCACAGCTGTGAGACAAGAGAAATGCGCGGTGTCGCCGTTGGATAGCTGCGTCTCCCACAGTGACAGTTTCATCTTGAACGCACTTATGCTGTCGTAATATTGAGTGACAACCCTGTTACGGCCCTGCAATGTAGTGTTAAGTGTGTTGTGTAATATCAACCATAAACGCAAGATCCTGCACCCATTCCTTGCATTTAAGTTCCTTTACTGGGCGTCCCTTCTTCTCCATAAATTGTCCTATTTCCCCTCGCAGCTCAAAGAAGCGCTTGAGTACTGCACCTCTGCTTAACCACCGCACCTCAGTGTGGTATGGGAGGCCAGCATGAATGTCATTATCACTGAGAAATGTGTCAAACTGATGGTGATTTAGACCACGCGCTCTGATGAAATTGACAGTTTTCACAACCACACTCATAACATGGTCCATTTTCAGTGTTTTGCAACATAACGCCTCCTGATGCAAAATGCAGTGAAATGCCCAAAACTCTTGTCCTCCATTTGACTGTACTTTGTCACGGAATTTTGTGGCAACACCTGCCTTTCTCCCGACCATTGATGGCGCACCGTCGGTAGCCAGGCTCACGGCACGGGACCAGTCCGCTCCCACCTTGTCCAGCGCTCCAACGAGAGCGCTGAAAATGTCATCTGCTGTTGTGGTGTCATTCATGGGCACCAATTCAAGCAGCTCCTCGGTGATGGTCAAAGTTTCATCAACACCTCTAATGAATATGGCCAGTTGAGCAATATCTGTGACATCGGTGCTCTCATCTATTGCAATTGAAAATGCGATAAATGACTTGATTTTCTCTTTCAGTTGGCTGCTCAAGTCACTTGAGAGAGCTGTCACCCGATCTGCGACAGTGTTCCTCGTTAGACTGATATTGGCAAAGGCAGGTCGCTTTTCAGGGCACACGACTTCTGCAGCCTTCAGCATGCATGTTTTTACAAACTCCCCATCAGAAAACGGCTTGGATGCCTGCACCAGCTCGTTGGCAATAATGTAGCTGGCTCTTACAGCCCCATCAGAGATATCGCGGCTGCGCGTAAAAGTAGACTGCTGTTTCTTCAGACCAGCGACCAATTTGTTTATCTCGTCTTTCCTTATTTGTCCTTTCAAGTGGTCATACTTTTCTTTATGAAGAGTCTCATAGTGGCGCTTAATATTAAACTCTTTGAACACTGCAATAGGCTGATTACATACCAGGCACACCGGTGTTGCATTCACTTCTGTGAATAAGTAATTCTCAGTCCATTTTTCCTGGAAAACTCTGCACTCCGTGTCCACTTTTCTTTTTTTTGACAGTGCCATTTTGGGAAGGGTGTGTTGACAAGTGTGTTAGTGGTGAATGGTGAAGCAAGATTGCCGGTTAGTTTTTACCTGGACACATCAGGGGGCGGTGCCGCATGCTGGACGTGAGCTCCTTTACATTTGCTGCCCTCTAGTGGCCGGGGGGAGCATTTGATTTGTATTTATTATTTTAAAAAATCACAACTTTTGATAGAAATGAGCTAGAGACTCGCTTTTTTTTTGACATTCTCAGAAATTTATGCCGGGCCGGATTAAATCATCCAACGGGCCGGGTCCGGCCCGCGGGCCGTATGTTTGACATGCCTGCCTTAGAGGTACCAAAAAAAACTGACCTGCTTCAGGAGAAGAAGACGGTAAGAACCGGAAATGTATTTTTCATCTGAAACTCTATCATCTCTATTGCCTGAGGATAGGTGACTTTTTGTCGCGATAGATGATGATGTTTTGTCCTTCATTACCCTCATCTGTCCATGTTTACATGTTTATTCATTGTACATTTATTGTACATATTGACCAGCTAAATATTGAACTTATTTTTGAATATGTGTGTGTTTTACTGTTGTGTACTGATGTGTCTGTAGCTGCTGTGACGTTTTATTATCTATTCTGTCCACCTCTATATCTCACACTGTCTACAGCCCAGCGCTGTGTTGAACAGTAGGCTGGCTCCCATAAGAATTGGCCTTCGAGTGTAGTATTCTTGAACGGGTGTTGAAAATATTTGATATGCTACAATTTGTATTTCTATTATGAATCCATCTACAGGAGGCTCCTCCCTATAATGCTTTTGGTTCACAAGAAGAATGTGCTAAAGACTTCAGGCGCCAGAAGCCGGGTATGCGGAAAGCAAATAACCAGCCGACCAAAGAGGTAAAACATCAGACCAGCCATTTAAAATAACACACCCCTCTAGAATCTTCACTTTAAAAACAAAATGTGACGCACACAACAATTGATGTCCATTCTCTATCAGTTGATTATGTAGCAGAGCCATCTTCATGATGTCATGGAAGGTTGGATTGCCTCAAGAGTTCACTCCACAAGACCAAGTGAAAGCCTTTGCAGAATGTTTAACATAATAAACAAAACGATTGCCTGATATCAGACAGAATTGTCATTTTGTCACACTCTTGCTCTTTCCATTCTCAGTCTGACATTGCCTCCACACTCACACGCTTACATTCGACAGGCGATGTGTTGCCATGTCCTCAGACTTTGTTCTGGTGTTTTAAGAGTGAAGCGAAGTAAATAGTTCCTAAAATATTCAATTCATGCCATTAAAAAAAAAAAAATGCCCATCAATCGCTAGTATTTGCTTATTCCGACTCAGAACTTCAAGAGAAGCCTACCAGAGGGGAGAGTTGGTAGAACCAGTGGGGAGAACTGGTTCGACCTTGAGGCCAAAGTGAATTATAACGTTACCATGATGTGTTCACGTGTGATCTCGTAAAATGTAGTTTCCATTGACAATCCAGTTGTTTGAAGGAGATTTTTTACATTAATATTAAATAGATATTAAAAGGGGAATCATGACCTGTTTACAAAACCTCTGAACAGCTTATAATACATCATTCAAACTACTAATGACAAGGTTTGTTTTAATCAATAAAAAACACAATCTTTTATTTCATTGTATATATATATACATACGTATATATATATATATATGTGTATGTATGTATGTATGTATGTATGTATGTATGTATGTATGTATGTATATATATATATATATATGTATATATTAGGGCTGGGCGATAAATCGATTTAATCGATTAATTCGAATGTGTGCTTTAAGGCGATGTGTTTTATTGAAAATCGAGAAAATCGCCCCCACCCCTCCCCCCGTTGGGTTCCCGTAGTAGAGTGCTTCACAGCTAGCAGTGAAGCTCTCGTTCTTAAGAGAGGCAAGAATGTGTCTTCGGTGGTCTGGAAATGGTTCGGGTTCGTGTCATCTGACACAGAACAAACAGCACCACGATGTAAGGTCTGTCTAAAAGCTATTGCTACAAAATCAAGCAGCACAACAAATTTAATGCAGCACGGAGAAGTTTAATGCAGGGAGAAGTGTTGTTGCCCTGAGGAGGGAGCAGGACCGCGGGAGCACAAGCGCCGCCGCCGCCGCCGCCGCCACCTCACAACAACAACCCAGCATTTTGGAGACATTCACCAACTGTACTCCGCATGAGAAGAACAGTGCCCGGTGGAAAGCCATCACGGATGCAGTCACGATGTATATCGCAAAAGATATGGTGCCCATATACACCGTGGAAAAGCCGGGGTTTATTCACCTTCTCAAAGCTTTGGACCCCAGGTACGTGCTACCAAGCCGTAAACATTTTTCTGACGTTGCCTTGCCTCGGCTGTACACGCCAAAGGATCTCTGCGGAGCTGGAGGGGATGTCATTCTACTCCGCAACAACTGACCTGTGGTCCAGCAGGTTGACCCAGACACCGATCCACTTGACTGGTGGAAGCGTCACCAACGTAACTTTCCAAGGCTAAGTACTTTAGCAAAGAAATACCTCTCTGTGCCAGCTACAAGTGCCCCCTCTGAGAGTCTTTTCAGTGTGTGGGGGGGCATTGTTACATGCCACCGTGCATGCCTGAAGCCAGAGGTAGTAGACAGGCTTGTCTTCCTGGCAAAAAATATTTAGAAAAAACATGCACTACTGTTTAATACTGTTGGTTATGTTGTGAATGTACTTGATTTTGTTTACATGCACTTATTTACTGTGCAAAATATGTTATGTTAGAACAGATGTTGCACTTTTGAAAATGTGAATGTTAAAGGGTCACATACATTTTATTTCATGCTGTGTTTGTATCAGTGTATTCAGTTAGAAAAGCTTACTGTAAAAAGTTACATTTGCACAGTTGTTTACAATAGAAGGCTACTATTTAATGCCATTTAATGTTATGTTTAATTAAATTGTATATTTAAATGATTCAGGGAAACAAAAGAGTGACCAAATACTTTTTGTATACTACAGGCACCTTTCTACAATGTTCAGGTTTTGTTTGCACTTTATTTTTATCAACCTACGAGGGAAAATCATCACAAAATAAAATAAAAAAATTGTTTTCAACAGCTTCTGTCATCTGCAAATTTTTTTGGGGGAAAAAAATCGATTTAAATCGTGAATCGGATTTTTTGTAAAAAAATCAGAGATTTTTTTTTTAGGCCATATCGCCCAGCCCTAACTGATAGAATAAAAATCGTGATAAATAACTAACGTGAACTTCAAATAACATTTGAAATAAGGTATTCGTGATTTTCCAACATAGCGTGAGTTTCAAATAAATTTGAAATAAGGTATTCGTGATTTTACAACAAAGCGTGAGTTTCAAATAAGTTTGAAATAAGGTATTCGTGATTTTCCAACAAAGCGTGAGTTTCAAACAAGTTTGAAATAAGGTATTCGTGATTTTTCAACATAGCGTGAGTTTCAAACGAGGTTTTTTGCAAAAAGTTTTCCTTCGATAGAATAAACATACGCTGTATGGTGACGACTGTATTGTAAAGGTAACGTTAACGTATCCACGCCTGAAAGATGGGTGGAAAAAGTAGTAAAAGCGCAGAGCCCTCGGGCCCAATAATTGATATGATGCAACAGAAATATGGAAACGGGTGTTTAGAATACCTCACGTACTGGTCAAAGGAGTTTGGTTTTCCTGAAAACGGCTCATTGAGCGCCGCTAAGCTCAAAATGTTAAGAGGGGATTTAGAAGGTAAATTGAAACAGATTAAATGTACGAAGAAAGACCGAGTCAAAGACTTAGAAATAAAAGTGAAACATTTGGGAATGATAAAAGTCATAGAATGAGTCTGAGCAGCCCGATGCCAAGGTCTTACCTCCGATAATAAATGAATGTGGGACAAGGACAATCAGACTGCCAAATAATTAGAAGAATGAACAAAATTGGGATTCCCTGAAAGAGGCAGTTTTAGCCTACGATTAAAATTTGATTAACTCAAAACGTGCTTGGAGCAGAGAAAAAGGTGAAGCAGATACAAATAAGTTGATGTCCAAGAGGAATGCAGGGGTGAGACACACCCACACACACACACACACACACACACAGACACCATACTCGCTCGCAGCAGCTGAAAGAGGGGTCACACACACACACACACACACACACACACACACACCCACAGAGGCACGCACACACAGAAACACAGAGATCTAAGAATTGTATCTCTACATGAGACAACGTTGTCTAACATTTGCTGCTGAACTTTCGGCAGCTGTTTTGTTTTGTTTGTTTTGTTCATTTTTAGTCCTTGGTCTTGATCTGGGGATTCCGCTTCCTGCTGTATGCTCCCCAGCCACAAACAACTTGAACGACACCCACCACTCAACACGTCGAGGATGAAGAAGACGAACGAGACTCGTCAAAATCTACAGGTACCATGTCAATGCTCACAACTACAGAAAATATCTGCGGCATTCAAACCTGCAGTGAGTGCATACGACAATGGTGAAAACTGGCCGTAGCGTATAAACATGCGGTGACAGCCCTGACTGAACTTTGTAAGAAGGCTTTCCGCCATCCATAAGCCTGGAGAACATCACACAAGAGAGTTGTGTGACATGCAGCATGCTGAACATGAGGATCAGTTCTACAACGGACAACAGAGAAGTTTCGTCAGCACAGATGCAAGCATGCCCAACTGATAATGTATCAGGGCATGAGAGGAAGCTGAAAGACACTTTGACACACACCAACTGAAGACTTTGTGTGCCATACATGTGGCAGCTTGAACATTGAGGAACAGATGCTCACGCTCCATGAACAAGGAGTGGTGGGAGGGCTCGACAATCAGCCATCAGGGGGGGTGCAGCAGGGACCGGAGTGAGACCAGAGCTGGACCAACGACCCGCACACAAATACAACACAGAGGGTGAGTTAACTTTAGATTCTTTAGATGACAAACGTGTACATTTAATACACACATTAGAAACTAGACAAACACCACTCACACCCACATATGTATTCGAATGAGATTGAAGAATTTAGAAAGATACAGCAAGTCACGTTAACTGTTAAGAAAAAAAAAAAAAAAAAAAGTTTAGACTGTCACATGCAGGCTGATTCACTTCACTGCACAGCACATGGGTTACGTGAACGAGATGCAAGGTTAGAGGAAGTATGATTTAGAGAAGTGGAAATGATATAATGGTATAATAAGAGTTTGTTGGACAAAAAAGTACTGCTGCTGTCTGTTTCTCTGTGTCCCACACAATCTGAGTTTGTAAAGGGGGAGGATTCCAGAGGATTCCACATGTTTCCACATGGTACAAGCCCAGGACTGGTGTGAAGGACATGTCTGACTGGCAGCAAGTCAGACTCAATTCACTGACTTCAGAAATAGAGGATCCTGGTAATGTACAGTAACTGAGCAGAACTGTGAATAAAGCTTCACAAGCTGAAGCAGCAGCTGGGTCAGCGATGTTCAGCCCCTCAAACTCCTTTGAAAACTTTTCCACCACCGGAACTTAACCCCTAACGTACTGCGCAGCCACTGTGTTGTCTCATGTGTGAACACTACCATCGTTTGTCAATCCCGTATCAGACTAATGCCGCGTCTCCACGGTACAGCTCTGTTCTCAGCTCTTCTCTATTCGTTTTCCACTGCGCACCCACCCCCAAGATCTGGGTCCAGTGAATACAAAACATATTGCGGTCGCTGTTGATGCTTGGCAATTTAAAAACAGCAGGTTTGTGCAGGAAGTGCCGTGTCGAGGTGGTGAAGGTTCTCTCTCATTGGCTGGTCTGCAGTGTTGTAAATCCACCTTCCAGTACAACGTACTAGCTACACGTGGAACTAATTTACATTTTCAATTGTGCCTGGTGATGCTAGTCAATGTCGTTTAGTCGGGTGCATTCAATTTCTGTGTATCAGAATGTAGCATCAATAAGACAACAGTTAGGACTACAGTATGTGATGGAGGGACACACACACACACACACACACACACAGGTAACTTCTGCTGGGGTGTCAGACTTTGTGTATATCCAAGTAAATGACAAATACTAAAGTTACGTTGGCACGGCAGGTAGAGATAATATTAGCAAAGGAACGTTAGCGTGATCTTTTCTGGCTAACGATAATTCATCTTAATAATCTCTCTCACGTTACCACAGAGATCAGAGGAAGCTAACATGTCTGAATCTCACATTAACAGATCAACTTAGCTTTAGCCCTACATTAGCTAGTTAGCTAGCATTTCGCTAACATTAGCCAACTTAAGATGTGTCTACATACACAGTGAGCGCGTATAATAAAACTTCAGTTCCATAGTAATGCTACCTTTGAGCAGACGTAGCATATCGAAGTACAACAGGAAATGGGGAAATTGATTGGAGCACTGAGCAAACGGGCGGGACTAAAACACAGAAATGATTCAGCATTTTTGCACTTCCTGTTCAGTCGTCTCAAAGTCAATGGTTGTTTTGATGTGTTTTTGGTAGGATGCCTGAAATAAGGTCTGTGGTTAACACAAGCTTATGATAGTTTACGCTTTGTTCTACAATATAAAATACATCAGCAGATACCCTTCTCGTGAATTTTGAGGCTTTTAGGTGTCTTAAGCCGGTTGCTAACATGTGGGTAAATTAGACTAAACGTGGATGGGAAAATCATGTAGGCTGTCTTTGGTCAAGAGAACCACTGCTAAGCTAACTTGTGGGATTGCTCTACAAAATGACGTCATCCCTGCGGCACTCTATGGAGGAGGGTCCCCCCCCTATTTATTTTAAAAGAGCAACGGCCAACGGGGAAACTCCAAAACTATACTCCGTACATCAGGGCCAGACGTTGGCATTTATAGGGCTGGCCCCGCCTTGTTGCAGTCCCACCAAGAAGGAAACGCAGAGAGCTTCATCTATATAGCTGTACCATCTCATACAGAGAGGCTAACTGAACAAAGGTTGCAGTGTCGCTGCGTTCCGCAGAACCACAGAACCAACATGGTAGAGAGGAAAGTGCTCTGAGAGTAAGCACATGGAAGAAATGAAGGCCCAACATACCCATCCTCCATGATCCACAATCCAGCCCAGCAGATTGTTCCTGAAAAACTCCACGGTCCACTTCAGGATGTCCCTCACTGACTGAGGGAGGTGAGCCTCCACCATCTGATGGACAGCAGAAACACAGAGGTCCATACACAAAGAGACGATGCTGCCAAATTCAATAACATGGCTGGATCAGTGAACATCAGACTGTTGTCTGATATGAGATATATATGTTCATATATATATTCATATATATATTCATATATAGATATATAGATAGTCACGTCTGGTGCCTGACGTGACTTTGGGAAGGTTTGGAGGAGTTGGCACGGTGTGCTTTGTTGCGTAGACTCTCTTTTCCCTTTCTTCTCTCTTTCCTTGTGGTGGTGGAGGGGGACACTGTGAACCTGGCAACCTGGAACGTCGAGGCTGGCGGGGCGGGGCTTGGTGGTGCGTGATTGCGTCACTTACGGCGCGCCCGTGTGTTGATGGAAAGTCCGTCGCTGCGTGGCGAGGTGTCATGGCGGCTGCGAGGAGTTGGAGCAGTGTCGCTTTTTTGTCGCGGCGCTTGTGGGGGATCCCCCTCTCCTGCGCTCCGTTAACAGGCGCGCTACGGTCCAGGCCGCGATCCTGGGCGGGCCGGTCCCGCTGGGAGATGCGGTCGGGGCGCGAGCGCCGTGCCGGTGGCTTCGAGCGCGGCGTGCTGGGATGCTGGAGTCGCCGGAAGCCGGGCTGTCGGAGGTTTGTCCCCGAGCTCTGCGTCCGGAGCGAGCGGAGGAGGAAGGGGGGGACTTCCGCGTCCGTTGCCCGCGTTCGGGGGCAGCGGATCGCCGTCTGCCACGGAGGCGTGCCGGTGTGGGACTTGGTTCGCTGGACGATGACGGTCGGTCTGGGTCCCCGTACTGGCGGATTGCCCGGAGGGAGGGATTCCGGTCGATGGATGTGGCCGGTCGGCGGGTTCGGCTGCGTTTGGGCCGCCGGGCCGCTCCCTGAGGCGATCGGTGGCGTCTGGAAGCCCTGCCTCGGTGGAGTGCGGCCCCGGGCTGTGCGGGTGGCGGCTGGGGAGGCAAACGGTTCGTCGTCATCGGGAGGCCCGGTTAGTAGCAGGTCCATGCTGGCGAGGTAAGGGGTTTATTTTCCTTCCCTGTTCGTTGTTTTTGCGGTGCTGCGGGCATTCTTGCGTTTTGGTGCGAACGACGTAGCAGCCTGACTCTTTTCTGAAGGTGTAGCAGCCTTACGGTTTGGTGCGAAAGGCGTAGCAGGCTGAGCTATGGTGGCCGTGGGTATTTGTAGGGTGTGGCCGGAAGTGGCCCCGTGGAGGTGTGGCCTTGCTCCTGAAATTCAGCTAAGGTTTATCTCCAATTAAGCTCCAGACAAAGTGATGCCTCCTTTTATTTGACTTAATGCGATTTTTACAGCAGCGTAGAGCTCCACTATGACAACAATACTATTGTTGTGGCTTTAAAGAGAGCGATATAACGACTTTAGTTCCACAAAGGACTGACGTGAGGTAAAGCAGCTGAAGAACGTACTTCAGCCAACTGACAGAAAGGAGACTCACTCTTTGATCAGGGCCTCTCCGATCCTCGCGTCTGTGGAGGAACAGAACAGCATGAGTGGGTTACTCGCGTTAAATGACACAAGGCAGCGTTACAACCTCCATCCAGGGGCGGACTGGCCATCAGGGATCCCCCGGTATCCCCGGTAGGCCGACGGGGTTTGGGCCGGTCCAATACCGGACCACCTCCATCATCAACCGGCCCTCGCTCTGAGATCGCCGACCCCGACTGTATTCTATGCTTCACAGAACACGTTAAATTTACTCTAATACTTAAAGATCATAATCGCTGACTGATATTTATACTACTCCTCGCGATCTGTATTCACACTCGTGGTTTCCATCTGTGAGCCGGCAGCACCCCTACACACACCCAGCATGCAATCTGCCCCAAAGAGGCGGGTCTATGAAGCAGTTTAGCCAATGATGCTTTAATGCTGATTAAAGATATAAATGAGTGAAATACAATTTAGCCAATCAGCATCCTCAAATAGATTCAGCGCCGGAGCCGGCATTCTGGTCGATAGTAGTTCACGGAGCTGCCTAAGCCCCGCCTCTTCACGTTTAGAATGCCACATATAGATAGTGACATATCTGCTATATGTTATCCTTCCACAATTAATTCTAGATCACTACAGCCTTTTATGTAGATTTTTTTGTATTTATCATATTACTATTTTATTTTGGGGGGAGGGGATTCGTAATGTAATACCGATTCAGCAGCATTAACTAAGGTACCACACTTTTATCTTATTGCTCTCTTGAGTGAAGCGGACTTATGCTGCGTTCACACCGGTCGCGTTGATTTTTTGATGCACTGCAAAAAAGCGTCCAACGCACTGCACAATCGCGTCCAACGCGCCGCCGGTCGTGTTCACACCAGACGCCGCAAAATCTCGTAGCTCCGGAGAGGGGGCGTGGTTTATCGTCCTGGAAGCCTCCATCTGGCCGCCATTTATTTCCGCTGTTAACCGTGAAAGGAATAAGGACAATTGCTGCTTTGTACGTGTTGTGGAAGTCCCTCAAACATCGGAATGCCAAACGCCGTCATGTCTGGTTCATAATATTGTTCAGAGGAGCTCCGTGGATTGTATCGAGCTGTATTCACTGTGTCTAGCAAGCCACCGGTCGCTGTTTACTACAGCTGTAGGAACACAAAATAAACTGATTTGGCTGTGATTCAACGGCAATAAACCGACAAAAAGGGACTCCGAAATAACTACGTAATGATGCCGATTTGTACTTGTCTTCTCCGACAAAAAGGGACTCCGAAATAACTACGTAATGATGCCGCCGATTTGTAGGTTACTGGTCTTCTCAATGGAGCTCTGATGGATCGGTGCTAGGCTATGCTAACATCGTAGCAGCTCCACCAGCACTCAATAACGTCACGTAGACGTAAATACGGCAGCGTCTATTCATTGTTTGTATCGTATGGTTTACACAAACACATGTATACACATAGTTTGGTCCGGTCTCTGTTGATATGAGGTATCGTAGAGCTCTGGGTGAACACATACGGCTACAGGATTTATTTCCTGATTCAACAACGGCAGGAAGCCAGTGATGACAGGGGGAGCAACTCAACGCTGATAGGCTATCGCGCCACAGCGTCACGCGATTATGTCGCTGAAGTTGAAAAATTTCAACTCGCGCGTTGGCGATTTTGCGGCGTCCAACGCGTCCACCGCACTGCAATAACGCGTCCAACGCGCCGCGCCATCGCAAAATCGCGGCGCGCCAGTCTCATCGCGTCTGTGCATAGACTTTGTATGTAATCTCGACGCACGTCAAAAAATCAACGCGATCGGTGTGAACACGGCATAAGAGTTTGGACTCCCACGCTTCAGGCGACATCCTGCCAGCAACGAGGGGTTTTCTTTCATTTCATTTTTCCAACTTAATTAAAGGTAACCTGAATATAGTTCGATTGTATCGTTTCCTGCAGTGGTGGCTGGTGGAAAATGTTCTAGGTTGGGCCATCCTATCAATTTCAGCAAACATCCCAGTATGATTTAATGCAAAAAAAATGTAAGTATCAAACACGCATTATTACTTGGCAGTTAAATATTTAACATGTATTCCAACACGAAAACAATCAGTAAATAACACTTATATAATATAATATAACATGTTCATTTATTGAGATGCCCCTATGGACCTTGTTATAGGAGGTAAAGATCAGGAGAAGTAAACATGAAGTGTAATTATGAATACTGATGTTAAATTAAGCTATGATGAGTTTTCACTGTTAATTTAACATCTCTATTACATGTTGATGCCTCCATGACCAAGTTAAGCAGATGAGACTGAGGACAACTATGTAGAATAAAAGATGTTCACTTTGTCTAACATGTAGCTTGACAGAGTTCTCCATGTGTGTCCTGGTGTTCTCATGTTTCCTTACCTCCTCATCCCTCACTCCCTACCCTGGTGTTCTCATGTTTCCTTACCTCCTCATCCCTCACTCCCGTAACTGTCCATGCTGGATCCGTCCCCGTTGTTTTAAAAAGCTAAATACGTTATTAACATGACGTCATCCAGCTAGCCAAACGTGTCTGGTGTACAGCTAGTACAGAAGCTCCGCATGTACTGCTTCCCTTTCCCGCGAGTCTGCTGTCTGATTGTGAGGTCAGGCTGATCTGATATCAGCTCTTTTGGCTGCAGAATCTCCGCCAAAGTTCTCCTCTCAAACGGGTCTTGGAGGAGTAGTGCTCGCGCTGGCGCTGGCATCTGTAGAGACTTCTCCTGACGAGAACGCGCAATGAGGAGAGCTGAATCTATTTGAGGGCGCTGATTGGCTAAATTGTATGTCACTCATTTATATCTTGAATCAGCAATTGGCTAAACTGCTTCATAGCCCCGTCTCTTTTGGGCCAAAACGATTAGGCCCCTCAAGCTGCGCGTTCTCAGAGTGTCGTGCACACAGACAGAGAGCACGAGCAGAGAGCACACAGGCAGAGAGCACGAGCAGGAAAGGCATATATTTTGCGCAGATATCATACTTTACACACATTACTGGGTACATTCCATAGTTCAAAAACACAAATATTGACAATTTATATAATTTATGATTATTATAATTTTTTTTTTTTTTTTTTGCGTGGCTCATGGTGGGGCCATGCCCCTGTATTGACCAGCCGCCACTGGTTTCCTGTTAAAGGGAATTATTACGGTAACCCTCAAGTTATTAAAGGGAAATAGAAAACAGCCCTACCTAGAACATGTGCACCAGCTGCCACTGCGTATAACCATATTCAGCTAGCAAACGATACCTACCTTGGAGTGTTACAATAGCCAGTGTCATTTTATTCAATGTGTCCATCCGGGCAAATTGGTGGATCCAAATGTTATAAAAAAAAAACATGTATGATGTAATTTCTTTGTAATCATCCAAAATAATGTTAAGTGTATGTTATTTTTCCAAGTAGGCCACTGACTGGTCGATACGTGCGATGCATTGAGTGGGTGTATTGAGTGGGCCGGTCTGACAGTAACTCCCGGGCCACTTTTTTCCGCCAGTCCGGCCCTGCCTCCACCTACATGTTCACAATGGTGTCACTGTGCGGGATACAGCCAGGCGATGTACACAAATACAGCCATGATAAATAGGAATATGCACTTTAACTCGAATGGACGTCTTTAAGTGTGCGTTGAGCTTACCTGACATGCCGCTACCTTCACACGCCATGGCAACCAACTAGAAACACTTCTAAAGTTAACTGAAGTGAATTCTTCGTCCCTCAGAAACTCCGCCTCCTTTCCTTCACTGTCGGATAAAGGCTCCTTTAAAAACTGTATTAAAACTGATTAAACACGACTCATATGATGCGTTTCTAATTACAACAAACACACATAGAAAGTGAACCTCTGAGCGATATGCGCGGAGCGAGCCAACTGTCCAAACCTAACGTTTGATAGGCATAGCAACAGTAACCAAGGGGGGCCCTTTGCTAAGCTACATGTAAGCACAATACATAATTATAATACTAACAGAGTAAACACGCATTTCTCTTCGACAGAATCATCCATAATTCAATGCTGTGTGTCTGAATGGCGTCAGGCCCACTTCCCCTTGTGTCAGCCTGCTCACCACAAACTCAAACCCAAGCCCACCAACCCAGAACACAACTTATTTGCATAATGACATTTCTTCCTTCTTTTATTTATTTGTTTATTTTGGCAGTACATAAAATAACCCAGCAGCATATCCTCGGCTCTCCATCAGTCTCACACATGCTGCAGAGTCAAACAGGGATTGAGGAGATACTGGATTATATTTAAACTTCAGGCAGTGAGAACGTCTGTGACCCGGCCGCCCTGCTGGAAACAGTGGAGCCAAAACTAACCAACCAACGCCGGGATCTTGTTATGTCATTAGTGGCACTGAAAAGAGGCAGAGGAAGCAGATTGTTCCACAGGTTATCTGTCTATACTGCCAGGATAGAGTGACAGTTTGAGCAATGATGACAAAAAGTTATTTTTTATAAACTGCCGCTCTAACAGGCTCCATATAGGAACAGGAACCAACACATCCAGCTGTTGAACCAACACATCCAGGTGTTGAACCAACACATCCAGGTCATTGTCCATCTATCAGGCCATGGCAGGCTACATGTTAAAGCATTGACTGGAACTTCTTTTAATTGTATTAATAAGTAGTGCTTGTATTAAGTGATGTGTTGAAATAATGAGAAATATATTTAAAAAAAAAGAAATGAGTATGTTATCACACTATAAAACATTTTAAGAAGGTAAAACATAAAATTGTTAAATTCCCCTTCTGCCTTGAAAATGTAAAGTAAATGAGGTGAACCTGGACCTGCAGCTGGAGGCCCCTATGCACCAAAGCTGGTAGAAAGACAGCACGAGGCTGCTCCAGTGACCTTGCAGTAATGATTCTTTTCAGTGATGAAATTACAGAAAGTTATCACAGTAACCGGCAGATGGAGGGCGGCCACTGGTGAGCATTCATTCAGGGTTCGACCGCGTTGGATTTGGTGTGTGAACCCTGCGGGGAGATATGCTGACATGCTGATGTTTCTCTTGGAACATCATTTCATGAGTAAAGTGAAAACACAGCGTGTCATTCGAAGGCAAAAGATTCACATCAGAAGAACTCCTAAGTT
This sequence comes from Melanostigma gelatinosum, assembly GCF_949748355.1. NCBI lineage: Eukaryota > Metazoa > Chordata > Actinopteri > Perciformes > Zoarcidae > Melanostigma > Melanostigma gelatinosum. The sequence goes on from NC_136646.1 coordinate 1,062,529, forward strand.
CTCAAATCGACTGATGCCATGTGACAAACACATGACAAACAAAACGGACGTAGCTGTACATTCCTGTGAACAGCAGCAACAAAAACAAGTCTAATATGACCGACATCTTAACATTAAAAATCCAACCTGAGGAAAACATTGTCCCTCAACTTTGACTGTGTGAGCACCAAGCATGATGGTGTAAACACAGAGCCCACCTCCTCTCGTCCCACCGGAGTCCTGAGCTCTGTCCTGATGTCCACCTGAGTGCAGCTTGATCCGGGATGGACGATGGATCCAGGTCCCTGTGAAGATGTGGGCTCAACAGTCACTGATCTCCCGCTGCTTTCATCCATCTTATTGTTCTGCGACCGAACATCAGACAGCCAGCAGTAGGCTGGGTAGTGGAACGGCCTCTGGTCCTAGCTGGGTTAGCTTAGCTTCCATCTCGGCTCTCCTCCTGGGGCAGTTTTGTGGCGTTTGGTCTGATATAAGTTAATGTCAGTGAATTCCTGTATGGTGTTTCACAGTGTTAACGTATTTATCATAATGAGAAAAGGCGTACGTTAATACAAGAAAATGTTCTTGTTATTATGAAAATAACTTGATATTGGTGGCAGTAATATGCTGCTGTGTCCAGCTCATATGTGTGCGGTGCAGAGGAGCTCCCTCTTGTGTTCGCTGTCAGGTATTGCGATAACATTGTCAATTAAAGCTACACAATATCAGTTATTTCTTATCTTTTCCATTCCTTTCTTGTGGATTTCATGCTGAGACTGTTAAGTTGTTCACAGCCGATGTCGTCGAGAGCTGTGGATCTACAAGATGGCCGCCAGAGTGCATGTTACATCACCTGAGACGTGCACCTAGCACAGGATGCCCCTACCAGTGCGTTTCTACTGCGCAGCCATAATAAATGAGCAGGGAGTAGGGCGGGACACTGTTGAGGGATTAATAATGAATGAACAGAGACAGACAGAAAGACGGAAAAAGATCACTGGAATCTTTCTCACACACACACACACACACACACACACACACACAACCATATACAAGCCCAGTTTCCATAACCGATCGAAATGCAATTTAAACCTGCTACACACTGCTGCTTGAAACAAAGTACTGTCAGATACCCAGTCACACCCACATTAATGGATCATATGTCACACCTGCGTTGAAATGATTTGCTGCTCAGCATTTAACTTATATTATTTTATTGCGTGTCAGGTAAAGTACCTGTCAGAAGATGAAATACCATTCAGTTAGGTTTGAGTAACAGATCCACAAGTTTAAAGGCTTGTCGGATCATAAACACTGCACAGCAGTTTGTAATACACAGAGAAAGGATTTAATCCTCCATCAAAGCCATGTAGACCATTCACAGTAAAAACAGATCAAAATTCCTTTCAAGGATTTTCATTCAAAATGTATAAAACCTGATTTTGTGGACTCTTGTGAATGCTTGAATGCCCCTGCAGAGCATTTGTGCGGGGGGGGGGGGGGGGGGGGGGAGTATATTTGAACAGACTTTGATATCGGTGGATTGACCAGACGGTTCAGTATCTTGGGTCGCAGTTAGCCTGCTGACAAAATGGGGGAATATTTGATCAATTTGATTTCTCAAAAGCAAATATTAAACAACAAATACTGTAACGACTGCCTCGACAACCAAATAAAGGAAAATATATGGCTTGAGAGAGACCATACGTTATATGTCGGTCGCAGAACAGGGCTAGCCACAACAGCTAGCATTAGCATCAAATTTGGGGTGCGATTATTTGATGTTTTGTGTGGTTAATGTTAGCCCCTTAGACATGCTGTCTGGATAGGTGTGTTTAATTGTTTGTGGACACAGGGACTATGAAGGAGGAAACTCATAGGATGTAGTCATGAAACCTGCAAAGGTTTACAGCTAACAGTTAGTTAGCTTAGCCCAAAGAAACAGCCAGCCTGGCTCTGTATGAAGGTGATTAACCGTTCTACTTTCTACCAGTAAATGGAATAAAGCAATGCAGATTATTCGCACTGGAGCCGATGCGCATAGTTGTCATGCGTGAACTGTGCAGATTTGACTAAATTCCCGCACTGCATTTTGGGATTGCACTGGTGAAAAATGGCCTTAACTTCCTTGTTGGGGACCTTTGATCTCAGAAGAGCTACTGCGTCAATACATTCTCATTGAAACGCCTGAGTGATATCTTTGGTGTAAATGTATGAAAGGATGGTCTCACCTGTTACTATTGAGGAAATACATTCTCTAGGAGTCTCCAGGAGAAGATTTGATGTGAAGTAGGATGTTTTTCTCTATCTGACTATTGTCTGTTGCACTCATGTCCATTCTGATGTGCTCTGTAATACAATACTAGCCCTTAACAGCATTGAACACGGAAAATCTGACTTTCTGTAAGCTCAACACCTCCATCCATCAATCAATCCCTCTTTTGCTCATCCCTTGTTACCGGCTAATTCATAAAACCACCCTTCCCTGCTAATTGTCTACCGGTTATAGGACCACAAGAGACACCGGGGAGCAAGACAGAGAGGGAGGGAGAGAGAGAGAGAGGTAGCGGTGTCATGGTATAATTATGTTAAGCCAAGTCACACATGAACTTGATAGAGCTTATTCTTAGCACAGGGAATGTAGGGGAAGTGACAGGAAGGAAGAGGAGGACTCCAGGTTATTTCAGTTCAAAGAGCATTTAACAACAACACTGATATAGTGGACTTTGTAAGGAAGACTGTAAAGTACAACCTGATCAGTCTCTGGCCTCTCATCCAGAGGCCTGCAGGTTCAGTCCATGTCACTGAGACTTCTGTTCTGTAGATGTGGGCACTGGGTTTTATTAGCCAGCAGTATGGCTCGAGGGATGGCAGTTTAATTCAGACTGAAATAACAAACAACTGTTGGATGGATGTCTTGAGATGTGTTCCAGGGAGTGTGTGTGTGTGTGTGTGTGTGTGTGTGTGTGTGTGTGTGTGTGTGTGTGTGTGTGTGTGTGTGTGTTTGTGTGGGAGAGAAAATAAGTAAGTGATGAAGAATGAAGCAGGCCTGAAGGTAAAAGTTATTATGATTTCTACAGAACTAGAAGCTGTGGAGAAGTTGCACAATAGAAAACATCAGCAGAGCCGCTGAGCTGCAGCTCGTCTTCAATGCTCACACAACCAGCACACAGCTCCCAGGGGCGGATAGACACAGGAGGGGCCTGATCGGTGGTGAGACAGACAGATTGAGTGTCATGCGTGAGGGGAAAATGGGCAGCAACACCGGCTGACACTGTAAATAGTTAATTAAATCTCATTTAATTGTTACAGTCTGGAGTGAGTTGAATTGATTTTGACACCTCTCGCACGATATGGATGCACTGCGTCCTGCCGATAAAGCAGCTGCTGAACTAAACGGAGACGGACAAAGAAAGAAAGAAGCAGACAGAAAGATAAACTGCAAATGAAATGCACGATCAGGATGTCATGCTGTAGCCAGTAGGGTGAGGTTCTGTCTCCTGTACAAGACAAATAAACAGCGGCAGGAGAAGAACTCAGATCTTACACTGAAGTAAAAGCAGCAATATCACTGTGTGGAAATACTCTTGTTACAAGTAAAAGTCCTCCATTCAAAATTCTCAAGTACCAAAAGTAAAAGTAGCATTCAGCATGAAGCATTCATGTGTAAGTATTTTCTTTAATGTTGCAGCGAGAGGTGAAGCTAATTGTAAAGAATGTTATCACCTTATCGTTTATTAGTTTATTGTGTTTTGGATTAAAAATCAAAATCTGCGAAGTAACAGATAAATGCAGTGGAGTAAAATGTACAGTATTTGCCTCCAGAATGTATAAATTAATCGGTTGACGTACAAGAACCTCAACCTTGTACAGTCAGTGCTTGAATAAACAGACATCAGATATGTCTTTATATTCTCTTGTTTCAATGTCCCGACACTCTTTTCTCAAATAAATCCTGAAACTAAAGAAACTGCTCTGAATACAAGTGAAGAAAAGTATTTTGTTCAGAAGAATATACTGGGAAATACTCACTGTAAAGGGTCAAAACTCAGACTGCAGTGTAAAGTACAGCTGTACTGTTTTGTGAGACCAACACGAATCAGCTTGTAGCCTTGATGAAGCTCATCTATCATCCCGACATGAAGACAGGAGACTGTAATCAAGGAGTGCAATATAATATGTATTTTACAGTCACTGCTATATCAGTTCATCATCACCCATAAACAAACCACCTCCATGCAAACAACACTGAGACGTTCTTCAGAGAATTGTAAAAGTCACCTGAAATACATTGTAAAAGCAGACGAACAATGGTGTTTTGTGAGAAATGTCTTTCCCAAGTTTATAACCTCTGTCTCCACAATGTCTGGAGTCTCCACCCATCCTATGTGTGCAAGGTTAGGACATACGCAGCCCACACACTTTCAATCAAGCTCTTAACCCTGCACACACACACACGCGCACACATACACACACACACACATACACACTTCTACGGCTATCATTATGTTGTAATCAGTGGTCTTAGTGACACAGGGATAATGATTATATTTATGGTTTTCTTTTGATATCTTGCCTCAGGAGGTCAATGCCGTGTCATCATCTGCGGGAAGATGCGTCATTGTTCACAATCCTCTGTTTTTGGGAAGAGTGAAATGACATAAAAGCCTTTTTTATCAACATGACGTTTTTGTTTTTGTTTTTTTTGGTGTTTATGTATTTATTTGTCAAAGAAATGAGCTGATTTTAGATGATGTACAATGATTAACCACAGTCTGTACGTTTCTATTTACACTATGGCTGTGGCCCTGTTGCAACACTGTCACACGTGCCTCGAGAGGAATTGTTTGGAAAATGACAGCCACTCATTTGGACATGAAATATGACTTCACGAACACAGCCCTTTAGAAAACCTGTTCAGATAAGGCTGTGTGTGGACTTTTGTCACAGGCAGGGTTAACACTATTTAGTTCTCTGTAATAATGAGTGCTTCTTAACACAGATGTCGAGATACTCTGCAGACTGCGTGTAGTCGTTTTCCAGTCAGGTGCCATGTGTGGTGTGTGTGTGTGTGTGTGTGTGTGTGTGTGTGTGTGTGTGTGTCTGTGGATATGTTATGGCTGGACTGTTCACCTGATTACACACCAGCATTATGAGAACTTAGTTGGTATATGCGGACCATGCTGAGGTCCTCATAAAACAAAGAGTGTAAACTCCGTTATAAGTGTCTAAATAACATACAATCTCTTTTTCGTGGAAAGTCCTTTTTTACCAGCAGCCCTGATTTCTGATCCTCATAAAACAAAGAGTGTAAACGCCTTATAAGTGTCTAAATAACATACATTCTCTTAAGTCCACCTTTACCAGTTGACCTGATTTCTGTGTATCCCTGTGTATAGAACAGCGCCTGCTATCGGCTTGACCATGCTGGTGCAGTTTCATACACATTTTGATACACAAGTTAAATTTCGCGGGCTGGTTTTACGTCGAGGTACGTCGGAGTGACGTAGGGACGTCACGTCCTGGTTTTCCCGCGAGGGAGGGACGTCGGAGCGATGTAACGTTACGGACATCAAGTCCAAGGAGCCCTTTAATCACAGACAGGCATGGAAGAGACGCATGGACTCATGGAGGATTAGACACCACCACCAGGTAAGCATTTTTATTTGTATGTATAAAACGGAGCTCGCAACAGGTGATTCGGTTAAGACTGGAGGAGATGAGACAGTGTGAGGTGAGATATGATGGCATGCTTTGTGATTTTTAAGGGCAGTTGAGTCATGTGGTGTGCTAGCTAGCATTAGCGAACAAGCTAACATTAGCTGACAGACGATGTAGCGAACAAGCTAACATTAGCTGACACACGATGTGGCTCAACACTGGCCTTAACAATGACAACGCACGAGCTAGCGAACGAGCGCAAACTAGCGTGTTAGCGAGCTAGCGAGCGAGTGTTTTATTATAAAGTCTAATGGCAGAGGGCAGGAATGTTTTTCTGAATCTGTCCTTGTGACAGCGGAGCTGGATCAGTCTGTTGGAGAAAGTGCTCCGCTGTCTCTGCAGGAGCTGATGGAGAGGGTGGTCCGGGTTATCCACTATGGATAATAGTGCGATAGTGCGTTTACTCTGTGCCTGCAGAGAGGACAGTTAATCTTAGATGGTCTAATGATATTCTTAAAAAGTGAAGCAGTGTCAATTACAAATATGAATGGAGCAGTTATGCATTTTCTTCATATTTTTTAAGATAAAATAATCCTTTATTCGTCCCTCAGTGGGGAAATTACAGGATTACAGCAGCATTGCTCACAAGTAAATAAAATAAAAGATACAAATCAATTAATATAATAAACTAAACAGTAAAACAGTAATAAAATAAGACAGTAAAGAAGAGTATTAAATATACCAGTATATACAGAATATACAGACGGATCAGGTAAATACTTAAACATATTGGATATTGCACGGATTAGATAAGATATTGCACCAGGTGAATGAATTAAAGTGTTCGTGTTCAGTGTTCGTGTTCAGTGTGTTAGTGGTCCACCGAGAGCAGTTTGTTGTGCAGCCTGACAGCAGCGGGGAGACTGAAGGAGCTGTGCAGAGCTGCGAGAGTGTCCTGCATGGGGTGGGAGGCGTGGCTCATCAGGGATGAGAGCTTCGCCATCATCCTCCTGTCTCCCACCACCTCCACAGTATCCAGTGGACACCCCAGCACGCTGCTGGCCTTCCTCACCTTTATCCCAGTATATTACTGGTTTAAATGGCTATACAATGTTTTCTGAACATGCATGTTCTACAAATAAAGATGATAATCCTGACAACCATCTTCTTTGGTAATTTCAGCAAAAAATATGCAACGGCGAAGACGTATAAATCCAAAGGATGATGCAAAATTCTACACTGACACTGACACTGGCAAAGTGGGACTTGATGTCAAATACATCAATGCCTTCAAAGGTAAGTTGAATGTTCTGATTTTGTAATCATGATTTAAGTATGAATAAACTTGACGGATATTTTTCTGTGTATGAAATAGGTCGCGGCATCTTCACCTGTACTCCATTTGAAAAGGGAGAATTTCTCTTAGAATATAGAGGTGAACTGATAAGCAAGCAAGAATGTGAGCGGAGACAGAGAATCTACCACAACAGCCTTAAGGTTTTCATGTTTGAGTTCCATTTTAATGGCAAACTATGGTGGTGCGTATTATGTCAATGCTTAGTCCAATCAAAATTAAATGACACATTGCCTTTATTTTATATATTTACTGTTGTGAAACTAATATTCACTTGTATTTTTGTAGTGTTGATGCAGCAAAAGAGGATGGGTCGCTTGGAAGGCTTGTAAACGACGATAATCGAAACCCTAATGGCAAGATGAAGTACGTAACCATCAAAGGGAAGCCCCATCTGTGTTTGTTTGCAGCACGAGACATCAGTCAAGGAGAGGAGATCACCTATAATTATGGTGACTCAGACTGGCCGTGGAGATGCAAGGTAGTCCAAATTTGACTTTAACACAACTCGTGCATTCTTCTTGTGACTGTGCGTCTTGAGGCTCATACGTGACGTCATTCGTTGCGATCCTAAAGCTGCGTTCACACCAAACGTGACGCGAACGCACCTTGAGAACATTCCTCAGACCGACATCTTCCACAACACTAACCTGCAGTTTGTATCCACTTCTCTGTAGCATTTGTTAGCTTGTCTTGCTTTAGTTTATCTATACTTTTCCCATATAAGAACTATGAAGGCAAAAACAGTCATAACTTTCACATAATGTTACACAAGAAGCACCCAGTCTTCAATAACTATAGATATGATAAGACCTTTTTTTCAGGGTCTTGATAAGGGAATGCCTCTGGAAATGTTTGGTGGCCAAAACATAGTTTTAGCAACAGTAGGATTGTTTCTCTCATTAAAACTCCAAATAGTGTCTGTAATGGTACATTACAGTTTCTCTCTGTTCATTGTCCTCCTTTTTTGCCTGCTACAGATGATAACTGAGAGTGAGCTGATTGAGACTGCTGAGAGTGAAGCGACTGACAAGATTGAGACCTCTGAGGATGGCCTGACTCAAACATGTCCACAACTTGATCCCCTCCACAGGGTTGAAAAGGTAAACTTAAGTTTAATTACATTATTTATGAAAAAACATGAAATCATGTTTCATTAGTGTGTGTGTGTGTGTGTGTGTAGTCTCCTCTTATGGTTTATAGAGACGGGTGGTATATGAGGACATGAGATATTGTCTAAATATACCAATATGTTGGGTGGGTGTGTGTGTGTGTGTGTGTGTAGTCTCCTCTCATGGTTTATAGAGACGGGTGGTATATGAGGACATGAGATATTGTCTAAATATACCAATATGATGGTTGTGTGTGTGTGCAGCTGCCTGACTGTCGTATGTTTTATTGGGACAGCCATCTCATTAAATGCTTGTCCAAGTGTAAGTCAGTATTGTTTGTGTGTGTGTCAAGCACTTTGTTTTTTAAGAATATTTGCACAACCTGCATGTGATATGTATATCTGTTTAACTAATCAATCACAGCTAATATAAGAACTATGAAGGCAAAAACAGTCATAACTTCCACATAATGTTACACAAGAAGCACCCAGTCTTCAATAAATATAGATATGATAAGACCTTTTTTTCAGGGTCTTGATAAGGAAATGCCTCTGGAAATGTTTGGTGTCCAAAACATAGTTTTAGCAACAGTAGGATTGTTTCTCTCATTAAAACTCCAAATAGTGTCTGTAATGGTACATTACAGTTTCTCTCTGTTCATTGTCCTCCTTTTTTGCCTGCTACAGATGATAACTGAGAGTGAGCTGATTGAGACTGCTGAGAGTGAAGCGACTGACAAGATTGAGACCTCTGAGGATGGCCTGACTCAAACATGTCCACAACTTGATCCCCTCCACAGGGTTGAAAAGGTAAACTTAAGTTTAATTACATTATTTATGAAAAACATGAAATCATGTTTCATTAGTGTGTGTAAGTGCAGTTGCCTCATATGGTGTATATGGAACAATTACAGTTCCTAAAAGAAAAATCTGATTCAGAAGGTCAATTGGAAAATGTAGTCAACTTAGTAGATGTCAATGTAAAACTGTCAGAAATAAATTATACTTAATTTTAACAGTGTCAAAATCATCGCCTGGTGTGCGCAACAATATCCTCCTTGGACAAGTGTGTTCATTGTGTGGGACCTGTATCCTCCTACAAGTGGATTGGCTATGAATGCAGAGGTGAGATATTTATTGAATTGGTACAGAGTTTGTCTTAGGGTATTGGGTCGGTATATTTGCTGTTCTAATGTACAAACCATTCAACAATGAAACACTGATGACAAATAATCCTTGGTTCACAACATAGGCTAATATATCAACTAGTTCTCAAAATTGTAGGATGTGTAAACATGTGTTATGATGAAGTTGAAGTAGTTAAGAGTGTGGGATATCATTCAGATTACTTAAAGGTGTTTTATTTTGCTTCATTGGCACTGACAAGATTTGTTATGTTTTAATGCTAGAGGTTTTTCTCCAATGCACCTGTTATTACACTTACAAGTGCAAACATGGGCATCAATTATCTCTTTAAAAGGGAGACTTTTTGAATAAACATGTGGTATTGAAACTTTGTACTGTATATTCAAAATGTCTTACAGGTTGTTCAGGAGTCTGGCATAAATCCTGCCTCAGAAGAATTACAAATGATAACTTCCAATACTCATCACAGGTGAGTTGGACACAGAAAACAGAGCACATATGGTTTGTTGAACTCTTAACTGTCTGTAGCTGTCCATCATCACGTGAAATCCTTTGTTTTCTTACCAGTTTCTGGATCAAATATCAGATGATGATAAGTGCATGTCCGATGAGGAATACATACCAGACTCAGAAACAGAAGATGATGATTCAGATGCAAGCATCCCCATTATGCCTAGTCAGTTGAAAGCCGAACAGATTCAAGTAAAACCAGTACTACCTGATGTTGGAACATCTTATGGGTCAGACACGAGCGTCCCAGTTGTGTCCACTTCAGTAAAAGGTTTCCCACCTCTTGAAGATCACATGGTTGCCAATGCTGCTGAAACATCTGATTCATTGAATCCTACCAAAGACTCAACAAAGGAAAAGTGTGAAGTTGCGCTTCACGAACAACAAGTACCACATCTGACTATGACCAAAAAGAATTACTGTTATGTTTGTGGTAAGCCACAAAGCAAAATTTCCCGCCATTTGAAAACACACAAGACACATGCTGAAATTGTAAAAGCATTTTCCCTCCCTGAGCACTCAAAAGATCGCAAGATATTAGTAGAAAAGATGAGGAATAAGGGAAATTTTAGACACAACACCAAAGTTTTACAAGATGGAACAGGACCACTGAAAGTGAAAAGAAAACCAAAGGCTAAAGCACTGGCTGGAAAGTTTATTCACTGTATGTACTGTCAAGGCATGTACATTCGTAAGGAACTTTGGAGACATGCCCGCAGATGTCCCTTTAAGCCAGAAAACAAAGATGAAGAACCTGGGAGAACCAAAGTACTGGCTTTGGCTGAAGCTCAAGAATCTGCACTCTGTCAGCAGATCTCAAGTGGAGTGTGGAGGATCCTTAGTGTCATGAAACAGGATGCGGTTGCCTCAGTTGTGCGAAATGACCTCACCATTATTAATTTAGCTCAGTCACTCTATAACAAACATGGACAAGATCCTACCAAGTATGAGTACATACGACAAAAGCTCCGTGAAGTGGGGCGTTTGTTGCTATGTCTGCGTGAAGACTTCTCTGTACATAACCTAGAGGAGGCTGTTAAACCTGCTAACTTCCAGAGGGTTGTGCAAGCTGTAAAGAAAGTTTCAGGTTTTGATGAAGAAAAACACTCATACGCAAGACCAAGCCTCGCGCTGAAATTGGGACATGCACTTCAGAAAATCTGTGACATTGTTCATTGTAGGGGCCTCATGGCAGAAGATGAAGAACTGATCGAGTCCACTGACATGTTCAAGAAGCTGTACACCACCAAGTGGTCTGAGATGGTGTCTCACAGTGCCCTGAACACACTGAGTGATGCAAAATATAACAAGCCATCAACATTACCCTTCACTGAAGATGTTCAGAGCCTTCATCGGCACCTCGAGAAGTCTGCAGAAACTGCCTTTTGCAACTTGGAGAAGGCCAGTACTCAGAACTATGCTCAACTTGCAAAGAGTACACTTACACAAATCATTGTGTTCAATCGAAGACGTGCTGGGGAGGTTTCAAAAATGCGCCTCAAAAGTTTCCATGAAAGAGACGATACAAAGCTTCATGAAGATGTTGCCATGGGGTTGTCGAAGACTGAACAGAGACTGTGCAACTATTTCAGCCGAATCGAAATCATGGGAAAAAGGGGCAGAAAGGTTGCAGTTCTGCTCACACCAAGCATGATGGATGCTCTGTCACTCCTTACCAGTAAAAGAACAGATTGTGGTGTTTGTGCCACAAATGTCTTCCTGTTTGCAATACCCAACTCGATGAGCCACTACAGGGGACAGGACTGTTTGCGTGTTTATGCAAGCGAGTGTGGAGCAAAGCACCCCGAGTACCTCAGATCGACACAGCTCAGGAAACATGTCGCCACACTCTCACAAGTCCTTAATTTGAAAAACAATGAACTTGATCAGGTTGCAGATTTCATGGGTCACGACATCCGTGTTCACCGGGATTTCTACAGATTATCAGTTCCCACAACACAACTGGCCAAGATTTCCAAACTGCTTTTATCGATGGAGAAAGGGAATCTTTCCAGCATGCAGGGAAAATCACTGGATGAGCTTGAAGTGGACGGTTTGTAAAGAAATTAACACTTATAACACACCTGATACTGTTTTAAATTTTATATATGCTACCATATAATAAGCAAAAATATTTCCAACTTTGATTTGTTTTTAGTTTTTATGTGCAGCTATTCATGCGAGAACAACTAATACTATTTTCCAGATGAAATTGCATTCAGCGGCACTGAAGACGAGGACAGTGGGAGCGAATCCGATAACTGTGGCACAGCAGGCAGAGCATCAGAGTTTGGAACTAGCGAGCCTGTAGATGCTACATCTGACTCTACAATCACAGAGCAGGTCCATGACTTTGAAGATTCAGGTAGGTTCCCTCACTTTATACTTGTCGCTGTTCACCAAATGTTCTTTAAATTCAATTTGAAAATAAAGTATTGTGAAATTGTGTGTTTAGCAGGAACAGTGCCATCAGTGTCGTCCACAGTAACTGAGACTGCCCCTCTCTCTGAAGGTAAGCCAAGTTTGATGGTAGAGCACCTTTTAAAGTAGTTACATTAGACACAAAAAGGCATTGATGCAAGGTATAGAAGAAAGAAAAGGCAAAATAAGAAGATACGATTTAAAAAGAGTGAGGAGCGCCCAAGTAGTTCACGCTAAAGTTCACTTTCAACAAAAATGCAAAATAAATATTTAAAAAAGTGGTATGAATATATATGTATATATATATATATATATATATATATATATATATATATATATATATCTATATCCCTTAATTCATTGAAGATAGGATTGAAGATTGTGCTCAATATAACAAATACCAGATCTGTTAAAAAATGTAGCATTATTTATAAACTAAAAAATAACATGACCGTAGTGAATTTCATTCTACCCCTTTCAGGCACACATGAATGAGTGTACTACACTCATTGGACCCATTTAAATGTTTCACCCTGATTTTCACTGTGACCAGAGACTCCTGGTCTGGTAAGAAAATTGCAGGCTTGACTAATCCTATTTAAAATATGTTGTAGTCCATACATATTTATACAGTAACCGACTGACTCACTTTTTATTGTTTTGTCTCGACTCTTGGAAATAGCTTTAAGCGGGTTTTAGTAATAGTATTAAGGTTTATCAGAAGCCATAACATTCACAATGGCTAATAATACTTTATGGAAGGATTTTGAGAAGGAAGTTATCACGGCAACAAACCATTATCATTCATGTACAAAACACATTAATCTCATGCAAGGAGGCCGATGCATTTTACCAAATTTCGCTGCTTTCGATCTGCAGTCTCAGGACAGACACAAACCGTTAAGTACAAAACGTTGTAGTAAATAGCTATTAGTACCAGAAATGCTGGCACTTATTTTGCTGGATGAAGTGGCATTGCTTTTCCCCTCTGTGCTAGCACCGACACTAAATCAACACAGCTGTTCAAATGAATGATAATGTCTCTCTGAATTATGCGCAATGGAAGTTCCCATTTTAAAGTGTTTGAGCATGAAAAGAGATGAGGGACCGAAGACTATATAGTATAATTAAAGAGTATAGTGTACAAAACATAGAATATGGTGACTTTTATTGACCTGACCTGGCTTTTTAAAGTCCTTAAAAAAAGTCCAACTTAAATTCCCTTTTTCCAGAGCAGACCATAGTCTGTTTGAAGATTATGACTATTATTTTCAAGGTCAATATTGAACTTTCAGGCACAATTCCCACTGTTAATCCAATGTGGATGTTAATTCAATAATTTTTTTTAACTGTGAATTGGATCTTAATTAAAGTTCCAGTGTTGATTGTTCATTTATTTCTTGTTATATGCCAAATATATGTAAAACAATATCAATATCCAGGTAACTTTCATCAAAATCCCCATAAAGTCCCTTTCTTTTCTCAGCAAAACAGTTTCAAATGTTTGAAGTCTTCAAAATGTATCCGATCAAACAAAACTTTGAGCCACGAAGTAGCCACACCAGTGATATCACCTTTTTGTTGATCTTGGTAACAATGTGGAGACAGACAACAAGAGATGTGCATTTGAATATCAGTGGGAAGAAAATGTACTTCCGCTGGTCTGCGTTGTGTTGTGGAATATTTCCTTAACAAGTTCAGGAGTGAAGTTGGTTTTATCCAAAGTGTTTAACATAAAAACAGAGTCTTGATGAATGATCAAAGTTTCAAAAAGTCAATTTAATGTTTGCAAACAGAGAACACAAAACACCACCACGTATTGCAGTGAGCTGTGAATATGCTCTAAAGACACAAAATCAAAACAAGATATTTATACCGGCCGGCAGAGAGGAACAGATAACACACAGGAGACTAAGGCAGAAATGTTTAGTCTAACCGGAAACAGTTGATATAGAGAAAGAACACGTCGGCTGTTTGTCCCGACTAAGATAGAAAAGTGACCTTTGTCCTAGACCAAATAGGTCAATGTGTTCAGACATCCAGACGCCCATACAAATGAACTTTCTAACCAGCAATATGTCTCACAGAAAATATGACAGGAGGTTAAAACATGTTTTATCATTACACTCCACTCTTTTGGTTATACCGTAACCACAATTAACATAATAAAAAAATGTTAAAATACTGACTAGAGAACAAAGGGTGGACTGCCCTTGTCTCAACAGACCCCAGAGGATAATTCTGCCTCTGTCTTGAGAGGTCTGTTCCTAGCTAGATCATGCTTCATGATGAAAGGGCCGTTTCGAGCCCTGCTACTCAGGAACACGTTGAGGTTGTCCTGGGTAGCGGGTTGTTGTCCTTTTCTTTTCTTGTGGCATTCATGAGTTGTAGACAGTTAGCACAGAACACGACGTGTCTGTCGGCCACTGCCCGTTGTGATCCCGTCCGTGAATCACTGCTTGTCCTCCTGCGATGGTTCTTTCGGTGGTGCCCGTTGGCTGGCACTTGATGCAGGTGCACCTGAAGCTTCTCCTGGGTCTGGAACCTTTTTGCAGTGTGACGCGTGGACCCAAGTGGCTCTCTCAGCTACCTTTACTGCCGTGTGGGTGATGAGGAGGATCTGGAACGGGCCCAGCCAGCGCTGTGCTCTCCAGTTCTTCCGTCTGAAATCTTTCACCACTACGAAGTCACCGGGTTTCAGGTTGTGGAGCGGTCCCTCCGCTTGCCTCGGGAGGGCAGCTGCCACCTGTTGTCGTATGTTAGATAGAGCAGAGGACAGTTGTGCACAATATCTCAACATTTCATGTTCGCATAAGGCGGTGGATGGGAGCGGTGCCGTGGGTGCTTCCGTGCCAACATGAGGAGGAAAACCAAACAATATCTCAAAAGGACTCAGATTGCTGCGTGTTCGTTTCCTCATACGCATGTACATCAGCACTAGAGGCAGGGCTTTTGTCCATGGTAACCCAGTGTCAGCACAACATTTTGCTAACTTTGTTTTGAGGGTACCGTTCTCTCGTTCCACAGCGCCACCACTGGCAGGATGGTAAGCACAGTGTGTTCTTAAGTCGACACCCAAATAGGCGCTTAGTTCTGTAATGGCCTGGTTTACAAAATGAGAACCGTTGTCACTTGATATTTTAGTAGGAATGCCCCAACGAGGAATGATTTCCGAAATCAATGCCTTTGCCACTGTTGCAGCGGTCTGTTTGCTTGATGGAAAAACTTCAACCCACTTTGACCACATGTCCACCATCACAAGACAGTGTTTCTTACCTTCAGATGGAGAGAGCTCAACAAAGCCCATCATAATGTGTTCAAAAGGCCGTGTTGGAGGCAGATGTGCAGCTTGGCTGGACACCGCTACAGGCCTGCCTACATTGTGAGTAGAACAGGTTACACATGCAGAACAAAATCTTTGTGCATATGAGGTGAACCCCTTTGTGAACCACGTTTCATTTAATGCACTCAACATTCCTCCTTTTGACATGTGGTCTAACCCATGTGTCAACTTGGCATAATGATTGAAATAGTGCTTAGGTAGACATGGCTTAGCATCAGGTCCCACCCAAAGTCCATCTGTGTAAGTACAACCTGAACTAGACCACAGCCGTCGCTCTTCCGGAGTGGAGAGAGTTTGCATTGCTATAAGAGAAGAAGGAACTTGCACGCATGAAAACGCGAGAGCAGTGGAAGTGGGGACAGGACGTCGAGCAGCAGCTTTGGCAGCCGCGTCTGCTCGTGCATTTCCTGATTTCCGTCATTAGTCTGATTAGTGTGTGCTGCACACTTACATACAGCAATGGCTGTAGGCAAAAGAATAGCCTCTAACAGCTCAGCAATGAGAGTGATGAAGGACAGGCTTACCGTCAGACTTCAGGAATTTGCGATGTTTCCACAAAGCGCCAAAATCGTGCACAACGCCGAAGGCGTAACGAGAGTCAGTGTGGATAGTAACGGTCTTACCTTTAGCAAGTTTACATGCTTTAGTGAGTGCAATGAGCTCAGCTGCCTGGGCTGAGAGGTGACATGGTAGGGAACCTGAACACAGCACATCAGAGTCAGAAACAACAGCAAACCCCACAAGATTAGTACCAGTCTGAGGATCGCGAGAGGCTGATCCGTCTACATACATTACCATCTCGCTGTTGGCCAGCGGAGTGTCCAACAGGTCAGGACGAGGAGTGCACTGAGCTTGGAGCTCAGCCAAACAGTTGTGCTCCTCACCATCCCCAGGAATAGGAAGTAACGATGCAGGGTTAAGATTAGTACAGCGTTTGACAGTTACGTTCGGCATGTCTAGGAGACATGTGTGATAATGCAAGTATCGCGCTGCAGAGAGATGAGAGGACTTTTGTTCGAGGAGGATCAAAGAGACTGAGTGAGGTACGAGCAGTGTCAGCGGCGCGTAACCGACAATGTCCCGTGATGCTGCGAGCGCTCTTTCGCACGCGGCCACAGCACGCAAACATTGTGGCAGGCCAGCAGCGACTGGATCAAGCTTTGCGGAGAAATACGCAACTGGTCTGAGTTTGTCGCCATGAGATTGTAGCAACACGGAAGTCATGCAGCTCTGTCTTTCATCTACTGTTTGAGTGAACGGCTTCTGCGGATCTGGCAACCCTAGAGTAGGAGGAGTTTGCAAAGCACATTTCATTTGTGTGAAAGCGTCATGGCCTTCTTTTGTCCAAATTATTTTGTCATGTGCTGTGAGATTTTTACCGTGGATCAAAGATGACAATGGCTGTTCCATTTGTGAGTAGTTAGGTATGAAAGACCGACAGTATGAACACATTCCTAGAAAGGACGTCATCTGTTTTTTAGTGTTAGGTTGAGGCAACGAAACAATTGAAGCGATTCTTTTGGGGGAGAGAGTCTTACCTTCTCCTGAAATGTCATGGCCAAGAAAATGAACGTTTTGTGTTACAAACTGTAACTTTGAGAGACTGGCCTTGTGGCCTTCCTGTGCTCGGTGCTGTAGCAGCTTTAATGTATCTTTCTGACACTGTGCCTGAGTAGGAGCTGCGATAAGGCAGTCGTCGACATACTGAAGTAGGGCAGAGCCTGGTGAGAGAGTTAGACTTTCTAAACTTTCCCTAAGAGCGTCATTGTAGATTGTTGGTGATTCTGTATACCCCTGACACAGCCGTGTGAAGGTGTAAGGTTTCCCATTGAAGTTAAAGGCGAACCAAAATTGAGAATCTTTGTCGACTGGGACACTGAAAAAAGCATTTGACAGGTCAACAACAGAAAACCATTTAGCATCAGGTGGAATCTGAGCTAGAATAGTATATGGATTAGGCACATTCGGGGCGCGTGCGTGGACTGAAGCGTTTACTGCTTTCAGATCCTGCACAAAACGCCACTCAGTGGGTTTGTCTTGGTCTCTGATCTTTTTCACAGGAAAAATTGGTGTTCTTACTGGCGAATCCGGACATGGAACGATCACTCCTGCTTTCAGGAGTGATTCAAACACTGGTGTAATACCGTCAATGGCCTCCTATCGCAGATGATATTGGTGTTTGTGGGGTCGGAAGTCAGAGCGTGGAGTAATGACGACCGGTTGGCAGTTCTTGATCAAACCCACGTCATATTTGTGCGCCGCCCAGATTGTCTGTGGAACAGAGGCAAGAGCGGGAGAAATAGAGACAGCGTTAGAGACGAACGTTTTAGCTTTGTTGTTATGTTCATAAAAAACATAGACAGAACGTGAAGCTGCCGTCAGGAGAACACAAAAACCACGATGGTACCCAGTCGACTTTGAGCGTAACACGAGTGGATCATTTGTTGATTCCCAGTCAGTGAGCGCTTCGCATTGTGCCACGAACGGTCCCAGATCACGCCATTGGTCATTTCGACCCTTGGACAGCGAGATGTGAGGAGACGAGTCTGCCACTCGAAATAGTTCTTTTGTAGAAACAGCAGATTTGTATGTTGACCAAAACAAGGTAGAGCAAACAATCGCATCATTGATGCCTTCAAAAAACGTATCCTCATAGGATTCATCTGCACCCTGAGAGACATAGGAGGTGCAGTGGAGATGTTCTGGATTCATGCGTTCTGCATGAGGCGAGACACGAGTGTCAACGTCTTGAACCAGTCGTGTGGCTTCCTTCACAGGAATCCACCACTGATAAACATGAAGTGGAACAGGAGCAGCCATCTGCATCATGTGTTGTATGGCTCTGTGTCTAGTCACTTTCAGTCTGTCAGGGGATGATGTCAAACAGATGCCATAAGCGCACATCAGGTCTCTGCCCATCAGATTAATGGGACAGATTGGCGAAAGTAAAAACGAATGTTTCACTCTAATGTCAGGTTTTTCGTCAGTCAGGTCAGTGTGTACACTCGTCATCGGACTGCTAAATTTCTCAGTTACTGTTAAACCAGAAGCCCCTTGTGAATAAACATACCGCCCGCTCATCTTCTGATGAGGAAAATATTTCTGTTGAATTACTGAGTGAGTGGCCCCTGAATCTACCAAAAACTCTAACTCCTTTCCCTCAACAACAACAACAGTAGTCGGCATGTTTTTGAATGATCGTGATGACAACATTGCATATATGTGTTTCGTGTGTCGTTGGGATGAGAGCAGGCGCTGTTGCTCCAGATGTGAAATGGCGAACAGGAGAGCAGCTTGTTGTTCTGCAGTATGTGTGTGTGTGTGTGTCTCAGAGGAAAGGAGGAAGGATTGTTTGAGTGTGTCGTGCCTGTGTGTGTGCCAGTGTCACTGAGCGTGCGAAGCAGATCTTCATTGCGAGCAAATGTATGTTTGAGTGTGTCTTGCATGTGTGTGTGCATATTACTTCCCTGCATCGGAGGTCTGGGGCCGGAAGCCGCTCCCCCCGTCCGGGCATCGTCTCCCTCCCCCGCATCACGTCAGTAGGTGCCGAATGAGTCCCGTCCCCCCTCCTCTCCTGTTCTTTCGAAAACGAGGATCTCCCTGGTTGACGTGGTGAGGACAGTCATTAATGTTTCGCCACAGTCGAAACATTCGTTGGGTGGAGTCTGGCGAAAAACTCCACTTTGGCGGCCATTTTGGAAACGCCCTCTACCACGGTACATCCCCCTTCCTCTGTTTCTCTCTCTGCCCCTCCCATAGTTATTACGTGGCTGGAAAGGAGGAGTCAGTTTCCCTCTCTCTGCGCCTAGCGTCATCTGCTGGACAGCTTGAAGCATGGCAAGTTGAGCCTTCTCTCCCGTTTGTTTGCTGTGCCTGTCCTGGCGGGTCTGATTGTCATCAAACATTTTGTAATTGTGGCGTGCATGTTTTACCACTTCGTCGAGTCGGGTGTCTTCTAGGCCGATCACAGAGCGTTCGGTGGCGGCTTTGATGTCGGGCAGCAGTCCGTTGACAAAGGCGTTTTTGAGATGTGTCTCCCACACAGTCATGATGGCGTTGTCACCTGGCTCCTCAAGACCGCTGTGCGTTTGGAATGCAGACATTAAACGTTGATGATAGGAAGTAACATCTTCGGTTTTACCTTGTTTGGTGGAGTTGATGAGAGCCATGTTGACTTTGGATGGAAATCTGAGGGCGATCTCAGCGCAGACAGCCTCGATGAAGGTTCGGTAGGGTCCGTTCTCGTTGTCGCTCCAGTCGAGTTTCATCAATCTGGAATCGCAGCCATTTCCGGTGACAACAGTTCTGATTTTGCTGAAGTCAGTCGGGCCGACATGTTTAACCAGCAGTCTATGGACCTCTGAACCTGTGGGCATGAATTCTTTACAGAATATCAGGAAATCTTTTGCAAACGCTGTACCGTTGTGGATGTTTGGCAGATGTGATGAGGCTTGCAGAATGTCAGTTTGTGTCCAGGCTCTGAACACGAGCCCTGGAGTACCGTCCACTCCTGGTACTTGAATCATCGGGGCACTGAAAGTGAATTCATCCTCAGGTTTCACGTTCTGGGGTCGTCCTGCAAAGCCATGTTGTTGCTGGTCTGAGAATGGGTCAGAGTCTGAAGGTGGAGAAGTTGGGTCCTATTGGTAGGCCGCGTTACTGTGTTCAGCCGCTTGTTGTCTTCCGCGGTGCTGGCGTGTGTCGGGCTGGGTGGCTTTGGGTCCGTGTTGTGGATGTGGAGGAGGAGGAGGAGGTCCGGGGAGTTGGACGATGGGCTGCGGGGAAGGTCGAGGACACACGTCGAGGAGCGGACCCCCCGCTCCCGTTTGGCTCGGATACATGGAAGAAGAAAAAAGAAATGGGTTATTTGAGCGTGTGTGTGTGTGTGTAGTGTCCTCGCGTGTGTACACGCTTTTATTTTCTTCTTTTAAACGCGCCATTTGTTTCATCATCTGTTTTCTCTCCCTATATTCACACTCTTTTTTTCCCCATATATTCAGGCAAGTCCGATTTCTCACAATCACATCTAACTCTTTAACTCGAATCATTTTGCCACTCTTCATCCCTTTTACTTTAGTTTCTAAATCCCCTCGTAACATTTTAAGTTTAGCGGAACTTAATGATCCATTTTCTGGAAACCCAAATTCCCTTGACCAGTATGGAAGGCATTCCAGACATGACTCCCCGTGTTTCTGTCGCATTAAATCAACAATCGGACCTTCTGGCTCCGTTGAATGTGAAGGTTTGCCACCCATGTTCCTCTGGTGTGGACGTCGACGCTACTTATCACAATGCAATCGTCACTGCAAAGGTGAGTTTCTTTATTCTTAGGAGAATGCTCACAATACCCTCGTTTCTTTTATCCTTAGGTGAAAACTGTAAAACCTTTGTTTTTATTCGTAGGAGAAAACTTTAGAAAAACCTCTTTTAGTTTATTTTATCCTTAGGTGAAAAACTCTAGAAAACCTTTTTGAGTTTCTTTATACTTAGGAAAAAACTTCACAAAAACCTTGTCTGAAATTCACGTATTACGTTATTACCGACGAATCTTATTCTATCAAGTTCATGAGTAGAATTCACGTATAAAGGTAAATAACAACGAATATTATTTCAACTTAATTGAGTAGAGACACGATCAATGTTACAATCTCAAAAAGCTCCTTTATTTTGAGTTAAAATCGTTATCGTAAAATATCACTTCGTTCTCTTTATAAAATCACATGAAATAATACGTCAGAAACCTAGGTGGAGTCACATGAAGAACTCATAAACCAACCATACAAATGTCAAAACCAGCTGTATTCCCCAAATAATAATGACTACTACTTGATCACTCATCTGTGTCTGTTACGTTTTACGTCTTTACAATTTACCGTCCACTGTTGTGGAATATTTCCTTAACAAGTTCAGGAGTGAAGTTGGTTTTATCCAAAGTGTTTAACATAAAAACAGTCTTGATGAATGATCAAAGTTTCAAAAAGTCAATTTAATGTTTGCAAACAGAGAACACAAAACACCACCACGTATTGCAGTGAGCTGTGAATATGCTCTAAAGACACAAAATCAAAACAAGATATTTATACCGGCCGGCAGAGAGGAACAGATAACACACAGGAGACTAAGGCAGAAATGTTTAGTCTAACCGGAAACAGTTGATATAGAGAAAGAACACGTCGGCTGTTTGTCCCGACTAAGATAGAAAAGTGACCTTTGTCCTAGACCAAATAGGTCAATGTGTTCAGACATCCAGACGCCCATACAAATGAACTTTCTAAACAGCAATATGTCTCACAGAAAATATGACAGGAGGTTAAAACATTTTTTATCATTACAGTTGTCAGTGGCTCAGCAGAGAGCTCTAGGTACCGGTCATCTGCATGTACTGGCTACGGTGCAGTGATACTGTGCTGTTTCAAAATCTGCAAGGTTTCCCTTCCATCTCTCTGCCAACTGGTGAGGTGTGTAAAGCCAACAGTCCTCTGTAGCTCCATATCATGCTAAACTCTAAGCCTGCCCACTCTTTAGCTGTCCAATCAAATGTGAAGAATTTGATCCCACTTGTTACTGTACACAGCGCAAATATTCTGTTTCATTGGAGATTGCGTCACAGTATAGAAGGTAAATACGCTTCACTGAGACTTTTAAATCAACATTGTTTTTTTTTTTTATTTCCAATTGAGTGTGTTAGAGTACAGAACCAAAACAACTGAAATGGTTTCCCTCATGCACTGTAATGAGTTATTCTATTGAAATATAAAAAGGTTCAGCCACTTTAAAATGTTAAAGATGTTATCACAGTAATTTGTTGTAAGTTTTACTGCTTAACATATTCCTAAGTGTCCGTACTTGATTGCTTCATTTTGTCAATACATTTTGTTTTCTGTTTGTGTGATCGTTTTGTCTACTTTGTATATCTTCCAGGAAAAGATGCTGGGTCCAGAAGAGGGACAAAGAAAGCGTGGTCCAAGGCTGAGGTTGCAGCAGTAATGCGGCACTTCAAAAATCACATTCGTAAAGGTCACCTGGCCTCCAAGAACGAATGCAGTCACTGCAAGTTGGTGGAAGGACCAGTCTTGGAACAAAGAACTGTGCAAAATGTCAGAGACTTCGTTCGGAATCGGGGAACAGCTGAAAAAAGACAGTCACAGAAGCTGTAAACAAATATCCTTTTTTGTTATTTTGTTTTTTTTGGCAGGAAAGTTAATGTTCATGTGTTCTCTTTCGTTCTCGTTCTCTCTCTTTCTTTCTCGCTCGCTCTCGCTCTCTTTCTTTCTCGCTTTCTCTTGCTCTGTCGCTCTCTCTTTCTTTCTCTCTCGCTCTGTCTCGCTCGCTCGCTCTCTGTCTCTCTCTCTCGCTCTGTCTCTCTGTCTCTCTGTCGCTCTCTCTTTCTTTCTCTCTCGCTCTGTCTCGCTCGCTCGCTCTCTCTGTCTCTCTCTCTCGCTCTGTCTCTCTGTCGCTCTCTCTGTCTGTGTCTCTCTCTCTGTCTGTGTCTCTCTCTTTTTCTCTCTCTGTCTCGCTCTCTCTGTCTCTGTCGCTCTCTCTTGTTCTCTTCGGTTTGTCAAGAGTTGTTTACAAAAAAAATGAAGTCTGTGGCCTGAGTTTGAACTTAATAAACTTGACTGAATGATAAAGCGCCCCACCTCTTGTTTTTTTTCATGTTAAATGAAAGTCAGATATTGAAGCCAGGTTCAGGCACTCGCTGATTCTCTCTAGATTCTAGATTCATCTATCTATACACATACTGTCTCACTCTGGAGGTGGCCAACTTGCATGCCTCCAATTTGGTCATCCATTAAGATTAGTTTTGATATTAAATGAACTGTTCCAGTAATGCTGTGTCCTGTCAGGTTAGTGTGTATTTATGTTAATGAGGAGGGCGGGCTTATTGTCCCTTTAAAGACCCAACAGTGTTTTTTTGGTCTTCATAAGTCACACTTTTGTCAAAAATAGAAATGTCTGCCTATACCACAATAGAATTAGGTCGCTGTGTATTGAAGTTGTGTAGGTTGTATCTGAAATCTAAAGTGAGCTGATTTTTTTTCTGATTTTTTGAAGTGTTTTAACCGAACTGCCAAAGCTGTGGGACCTCAGGAAAGGGTAGTTCATCCAAACCACAACCGGGCCTGTATGGCGAAAAGTCCACCAGTTTGTGTGTGTGTGTGTGTGTGTGTGTGAATGAGGTGATCTAACGTCTCTCTGCCATGTTTCCTGGTGGCTGCTCACCATGACTCACCATTTTTTCAGAGAGAGAGAGAGAGAGAGAGAGAGAGAGAGAGAGAGAGAGAGCATGGATGTCTTAAAAGATGCCAGACTGACCATTGCTTTCTCATGGAGACAATGGCTCCCAGCTGTAGTGTGTGTGTGCTGAGGGAGCCTCTTGTCTCCCACTCAGGTCACATCTAAACAACAGGACAGGGTCAAGACCGTACAGATTAAACTATTACCGTTATGATGTTAGTAGGACTCGAGGGTGGAATCATGACCAGCAGTTATGAATACCAGGTTTCATAGAGAACAGTTAAAATGACCCGCAGCTGGCGAAGAAGAAAGGGGAGAGAAAGGGGGTGGGAGGAGGGGGCTGAGAGGTAGGGGATGTGTGATTCTCAGCCATGTGTTCACTGACTGTGTGTAGGGGATATTTTGGCTGCAGCAGGGGGATTCAGGCATGAGAGAGGCCTTCGTCATATAATAGGATAATGTTTTATCTCATCGGAAGAAAGGAGGATGGGTGAGGTGGGTGTAATGAGAAGGGGAAGAGAAGGCTGATTCTTTTTATGGAGCAGATCTGGCATGGTTGTCCACCCACAAAGCCTTACAACCAGTTTGACACGTGCAGTAGTCACGCACACATGCACACATTAATATTGTGTACACATGGTCTGGTCAGACAGGTTAGGACAAGCAGTAAGAACTTCTTTTAATTATGTAACATCTATTCAGATAGAGAATTATGTGCTCGTCCTTTCGCAACAAGAGACTGCATGTCTCTCAGCGTGTGTGTGTGTGTGCAGCCAATTAGATAGGTATGAAGTCAGTATACATTGAGCTTGTTTAACTGCCTTCATGAAGCATTCAATTCAACATTGAGTAGAACATTATATGAAGCTGTGATATGGATGTAAGGAGCTATTAATCCCAATTGAGATAGTGGATGAGTTGCTAAGTGATTCCTTTCCTCAATTATGTGTCACAAGCCGGCTCGTGGAATGCGACAAGTGGGAAGTCCACGCAAGGTTGTACACTCATTAAACTATACTGAACACAAAACAAACAATGGAGTGTGCAGATCAGATCAGATCAGATCAGCAAAGTCAGTGATGGAAATGGTGCATGTATGTTTGGGATGTGTGCTGTGGAGGTGTTAGAGGTGTTAAACCAAAGGAAGGCCATGCAGGGAGAGCGACAACGAGCACGTGGACACGCTTTTATATCCCAGAAGTTCCAGGTGAGGTAAATCAAGCTGACAACCCTCCCTTGTCAGCAAACATGCCTGCTGAGGTCGGTCACCTCACATACTGTATGTAAGAGGTGAAATTATTACACGTCATTCCAACCGCTGAGAAGAGTCTCTTTCACTGAATTAATGTCACATTGTCCTCGGTGCGTTTCTTCTCGTTGTTGGCTGCGAACCAAATTTCCTTCAGGGTGGTAAAACAGTTCTGAATGATTGATGAACGAAGCACAAACCCGAGTGACCAATTAGAATCAGCAATGAACAAAAAGCAGAACTCATACGTGTAAATATGATACATTTCAACTCATCTTTTGCTTTTAGATTCATTTCTATCTCCCTGATATAAAACAATGGATCATTTCTGGTGAGAATTGAAAACTCCCAGCATTAAACCATCACATGTTTTCCTCAAAGTCCTGACCCTCCACCTCTCCTGGAATATAACTACCTCTGTTTCCACTGCATAATTGTGAATAACGTCTGATTTATGTTCTGCCTAAGGACAATGTTTCAATAGAAACACATCAATTATGAAGGATAGCCTCAACGGTACTGTCTCATTGGGACTTTGACTTTATGGAGTTTGTCTTCCAAAGACTGAGCGATCAGTATTAAAAAAAGAAAAAAGTTAACAATGACACTATTGTATTTTATTAGTGTCTGTACTATGGGTTCTCTTAGGAAAATAAGTAAAGGTTTTCCCATGAAGATTAACATTGAAACTGAACAAATTGATTCCTAGAATAACAGAAAACCCAGGTGTAAGTCATCATACTGAAGGACAAGTTGTTGACCCTCTACTGCATGTAATTAACATAAAGTATTTTTGACCGTCACACTCATTTATGAACATTCAATGCTTTACAAGTTGCAAAATCTGATGACATGTTTCTGAATAATCCAATGAGGAGCTGAAGTGGGTGGAATGTGGAATTCTGTGGTGGGAACACTTTCAGAGCCACACTGTTCCTGAAAAGGTCGAGATCAATTGGACTATGAAACACTTATAGATCAAGACGAGCATGTGCATGAATCGGCAAAAAAAAGCTGTTCCATTTGTTGCCTCGTTGCAATGTTGTACAGTACCTGATGGGACAGTTTCCAGTCAAAGCTGGAGATGTATTATTATGTGAAATTATTATTTTTCTAACTATGAATACCCGCTGGTGTAATTTAGGCTGGAATAGGGCCAAAATAAAGAATAGGAGAGAACATGTAATATCATCTCTGTTTCATGACCAAAAGCACCTGCGTACTGAAGTTCAACATGGAACTATAAACCAGAAAGACTGTAGTTCACGAAATACATTTTTAAAAACTACTGAATTATTACAGAAAGAAACAAGGCACCGTGTACATGTCCAAATGTCCAATGTTGCTTGTTTTCGTTATCAGAATTCTCCCGCAAAACATAATTTTCCCGTTTTGTCTGGATTTGTAATTGATGATTTGAGTGAAGGCCTCATGCAGTTCACTGTCATGTTGGACTGAACCTGCGTGCTCAGTATGACGAACCGAACGGCGACCACACGTGCTTCATCGCCTCTTACGAAGCCATAAAACATGTGAGACGACAAGAGGAAACTTCCAGATGTTCAGGCCGATACTCAAGGAGTTAACGGTGAGCAGACAGCTTTGATTAAGTGTGAGTATGTGGGCAATGTACCCAATATATTGCCTGCAGACTCTTTTCACAAATCACGATAAGAACTCACAAAAAAAAGGCCTCCACTTCCACACTTCAAGTGTGAAAGCAAAAGGGTTCTGTCGTATCCTCGGAAGGCCCACGCTGGGTGTCACCCTGAGTGCAAAGACATTTTCCTGATATGGAGGAAAGCCTAATGGGTTTGTCCTTTGAACTCATCTTACATGCAGAAGGAACTGACTCAAGGAATAACTAACTTAGGGTGGCTCGAGACAATCAAAGTAGATTTCTGCAAGAGTTGGACTAAAGAGTTATTACCATAACGTCTGCTTTATCAGGAACTGCGGCTATCATGTTGGCTTGTGGTTTGAAGGGTTTGTCATTTTTTTCATATTAGTCGCTGCAGAGTGATGCTAAAACTCCCTGACGACTAATATACACTGTTGTGTTTCACATGGTGAAGCAGTGACCAGGAATTCAAACTTGACAAAGTAAATTAATAAAACGTCTTGTGATTGTGAATAACACAAGACGTCGCCCCTTTCAAGCAGCAGCTGAAACCACTTAGGAATGTTTGGCTCTTCTGGTCTTCATTTCAAGTGTTCAGTTTCAAAATGAGAGATTGTGAAATCACCATTTGTCTGAGAGTGTGTTTCAGGTGTAGCTACACGCCGGCTGACCCCTTTTGATATGCGGTGCGATCGGTGAAGCAGACAGTGCTGATTCTGTATTGATTATGAGCTTCACGGGATGATGTTGATGTCAGGGAGGAATCAACATGGGGGGGGGGGGGGGGGGGATTTCCATGTTTATTAAGAGGGGTTGTTGCCCAAACTAATCAGAAGTGATACCAGACATATCCTTCCACATATAAGACATAGATAAGACATATCTTTAAAAAATATGTCTTATGTTTAAGAATTTGTATCTGTGTAAGTCGTTGTATAGCTGTATCAATGCTGTCTGCAAAGCTTTCATTGACTTGAAACAGTCGTCACTGAGCACAATTCACTGGACCAGAAATCCACTGAAAGAATCTGATCTCTCACTCTCTGTGCATTGTGTATATGTATCCTGTTGCATGTAAGTATCCATCAGGTATAGAGCACATGGCAGACTACACAAGCCAGCTTCATTTTAGATTGCCTTGAGCCTCTCAAACCAAGCAGTACTCCTGGAATGAACCAGACCCAGTGAGGATCGCTGCATGCCGGTTAGTTTGTGGTCATTACGTCACATATATAGTAGGAAATATGAACCATGCAAGCTATTATCTTCAGTTGAAGCTAATGTTGAGCTGAGTGAAATGCTGCGTTTATGTTGTGCTTTTACCTATCGAGGGCTTTACTCACAAACACACAGAGAAGCAGCAAGGCGCCATGCACGGCGCTGGTCTTACCCATCATGGGGTTCAGTGTTTTGCTGAAGGACACTTCGATGTGTGGGCAGGAGGAGCCAAAGATCGAACTACCGACCTTGCGATTAATGGACAAACCTGCTGGGCCTCCTCCGGCCCCCCCAAATGTCCCTGGTCCAGATGGAGCTCAGGGTGAATCTCCAGTGTTTGTCCTCACAGCAACTCCCTCATAGCAGCTCTCTATGGAGGACTTAAAAGGTACAGTCCCCTATTGAGAACCGCTATACTTCAAATCAGCAGCCACGATGAGGCTCTGATCTAATATTTGATTTCAAACGTCTAACGTTTTCTAACCGTAGCGTCTTGGAATTAAACCCTCCTCGATTTCTGGTATCTTTTTTTACTTTTTGATAGTATGTCAGCTGTTCTGGTATCACTTCAATCTCTGATAACAACATGTTCTATTCTGAGAATATTCGGAATGGTTGACTTTGGAGGGAGCTGTGTGTGTGTGTGTTTGTGTGTGTGTGTGTGTGTGTGTGTGAGAAAGATTCCAGTGATCTTTTTCCGTCTTTCTGTCTGTCTCTGTTCATTCATTATTAATCCCTCAACAGTGTCCCGCCCTACTCCCTGCTCATTTATTATGGCTGCGCAGTAGAAACGCACTGGTAGGGGCATCCTGTGCTAGGTGCACGTCTCAGGTGATGTAACATGCACTCTGGCGGCCATCTTGTAGATCCACAGCTCTCGACGACATCGGCTGTGAACAACTTAACAGTCTCAGCATGAAATCCACAAGAAAGGAATGGAAAAGATAAGAAATAACTGATATTGTGTAGCTTTAATTGACAATGTTATCGCAATACCTGACAGCGAACACAAGAGGGAGCTCCTCTGCACCGCACACATATGAGCTGGACACAGCAGCATATTACTGCCACCAATATCAAGTTATTTTCATAATAACAAGAACATTTTCTTGTATTAACGTACGCCTTTTCTCATTATGATAAATACGTTAACACTGTGAAACACCATACAGGAATTCACTGACATTAACTTATATCAGACCAAACGCCACAAAACTGCCCCAGGAGGAGAGCCGAGATGGAAGCTAAGCTAACCCAGCTAGGACCAGAGGCCGTTCCACTACCCAGCCTACTGCTGGCTGTCTGATGTTCGGTCGCAGAACAATAAGATGGATGAAAGCAGCGGGAGATCAGTGACTGTTGAGCCCACATCTTCACAGGGACCTGGATCCATCGTCCATCCCGGATCAAGCTGCACTCAGGTGGACATCAGGACAGAGCTCAGGACTCCGGTGGGACGAGAGGAGGTGGGCTCTGTGTTTACACCATCATGCTTGGTGCTCACACAGTCAAAGTTGAGGGACAATGTTTTCCTCAGGTTGGATTTTTAATGTTAAGATGTCGGTCATATTAGACTTGTTTTTGTTGCTGCTGTTCACAGGAATGTACAGCTACGTCCGTTTTGTTTGTCATGTGTTTGTCACATGGCATCAGTCGATTTGAGAACTTAGGAGTTCTTCTGATGTGAATCTTTTGCCTTCGAATGACACGCTGTGTTTTCACTTTACTCATGAAATGATGTTCCAAGAGAAACATCAGCATGTCAGCATATCTCCCCGCAGGGTTCACACACCAAATCCAACGCGGTCGAACCCTGAATGAATGCTCACCAGTGGCCGCCCTCCATCTGCCGGTTACTGTGATAACTTTCTGTAATTTCATCACTGAAAAGAATCATTACTGCAAGGTCACTGGAGCAGCCTCGTGCTGTCTTTCTACCAGCTTTGGTGCATAGGGGCCTCCAGCTGCAGGTCCAGGTTCACCTCATTTACTTTACATTTTCAAGGCAGAAGGGGAATTTAACAATTTTATGTTTTACCTTCTTAAAATGTTTTATAGTGTGATAACATACTCATTTCTTTTTTTTTAATATATATTTCTCATTATTTCAACACATCACTTAATACAAGCACTACTTATTAATACAATTAAAAGAAGTTCCAGTCAATGCTTTAACATGTAGCCTGCCATGGCCTGATAGATGGACAATGACCTGGATGTGTTGGTTCAACACCTGGATGTGTTGGTTCAACACCTGGATGTGTTGGTTCAACAGCTGGATGCGTTGGTTCCTGTTCCTATATGGAGCCTGTTAGAGCGGCAGTTTATAAAAAATAACTTTTTGTCATCATTGCTCAAACTGTCACTCTATCCTGGCAGTAGAGACAGATAACCTGTGGAACAATCTGCTTCCTCTGCCTCTTTTCAGTGCCACTAATGACATAACAAGATCCCGACGTTGGTTGGTTAGTTTTGGCTCCACTGTTTCCAGCAGGGCGGCCGGGTCACAGACGTTCTCACTGCCTGAAGTTTAAATATAATCCAGTATCTCCTCAATCCCTGTTTGACTCTGCAGCATGTGTGAGACTGATGGAGAGCCGAGGATATGCTGCTGGGTTATTTTATGTACTGCCAAAATAAACAAATAAATAAAAGAAGGAAGAAATGTCATTATGCAAATAAGTTGTGTTCTGGGTTGGTGGGCTTGGGTTTGAGTTTGTGGTGAGCAGGCTGACACAAGGGGAAGTGGGCCTGACGCCATTCAGACACACAGCATTGAATTATGGATGATTCTGTCGAAGAGAAATGCGTGTTTACTCTGTTAGTATTATAATTATGTATTGTGCTTACATGTAGCTTAGCAAAGGGCCCCCCTTGGTTACTGTTGCTATGCCTATCAAACGTTAGGTTTGGACAGTTGGCTCGCTCCGCGCATATCGCTCAGAGGTTCACTTTCTATGTGTGTTTGTTGTAATTAGAAACGCATCATATGAGTCGTGTTTAATCAGTTTTAATACAGTTTTTAAAGGAGCCTTTATCCGACAGTGAAGGAAAGGAGGCGGAGTTTCTGAGGGACGAATAATTCACTTCAGTTAACTTTAGAAGTGTTTCTAGTTGGTTGCCATGGCGTGTGAAGGTAGCGGCATGTCAGGTAAGCTCAACGCACACTTAAAGACGTCCATTCGAGTTAAAGTGCATATTCCTATTTATCATGGCTGTATTTGTGTACATCGCCTGGCTGTATCCCGCACAGTGACACCATTGTGAACATGTAGGTGGAGGCAGGGCCGGACTGGCGGAAAAAAGTGGCCCGGGAGTTACTGTCAGACCGGCCCACTCAATACACCCACTCAATGCATCGCACGTATCGACCAGTCAGTGGCCTACTTGGAAAAATAACATACACTTAACATTATTTTGGATGATTACAAAGAAATTACATCATACATGTTTTTTTTTTATAACATTTGGATCCACCAATTTGCCCGGATGGACACATTGAATAAAATGACACTGGCTATTGTAACACTCCAAGGTAGGTATCGTTTGCTAGCTGAATATGGTTATACGCAGTGGCAGCTGGTGCACATGTTCTAGGTAGGGCTGTTTTCTATTTCCCTTTAATAACTTGAGGGTTACCGTAATAATTCCCTTTAACAGGAAACCAGTGGCGGCTGGTCAATACAGGGGCATGGCCCCACCATGAGCCACGCAACAAAAAAAAAAAAAATTATAATAATCATAAATTATATAAATTGTCAATATTTGTGTTTTTGAACTATGGAATGTACCCAGTAATGTGTGTAAAGTATGATATCTGCGCAAAATATATGCCTTTCCTGCTCATGCTCTCTGCCTGTGTGCTCTCTGCTCGTGCTCTCTGTCTGTGTGCACGACACTCTGAGAACGCGCAGCTTGAGGGGCCTAATCGTTTTGGCCCAAAAGAGACGGGGCTATGAAGCAGTTTAGCCAATTGCTGATTCAAGATATAAATGAGTGACATACAATTTAGCCAATCAGCGCCCTCAAATAGATTCAGCTCTCCTCATTGCGCGTTCTCGTCAGGAGAAGTCTCTACAGATGCCAGCGCCAGCGCGAGCACTACTCCTCCAAGACCCGTTTGAGAGGAGAACTTTGGCGGAGATTCTGCAGCCAAAAGAGCTGATATCAGATCAGCCTGACCTCACAATCAGACAGCAGACTCGCGGGAAAGGGAAGCAGTACATGCGGAGCTTCTGTACTAGCTGTACACCAGACAGGTTTGGCTAGCTGGATGACGTCATGTTAATAACGTATTTAGCTTTTTAAAACAACGGGGACGGATCCAGCATGGACAGTTACGGGAGTGAGGGATGAGGAGGTAAGGAAACATGAGAACACCAGGGTAGGGAGTGAGGGATGAGGAGGTAAGGAAACATGAGAACACCAGGGTAGGGAGTGAGGGATGAGGAGGTAAGGAAACATGAGAACACCAGGACACACATGGAGAACTCTGTCAAGCTACATGTTAGACAAAGTGAACATCTTTTATTCTACATAGTTGTCCTCAGTCTCATCTGCTTAACTTGGTCATGGAGGCATCAACATGTAATAGAGATGTTAAATTAACAGTGAAAACTCATCATAGCTTAATTTAACATCAGTATTCATAATTACACTTCATGTTTACTTCTCCTGATCTTTACCTCCTATAACAAGGTCCATAGGGGCATCTCAATAAATGAACATGTTATATTATATTATATAAGTGTTATTTACTGATTGTTTTCGTGTTGGAATACATGTTAAATATTTAACTGCCAAGTAATAATGCGTGTTTGATACTTACATTTTTTTTGCATTAAATCATACTGGGATGTTTGCTGAAATTGATAGGATGGCCCAACCTAGAACATTTTCCACCAGCCACCACTGCAGGAAACGATACAATCGAACTATATTCAGGTTACCTTTAATTAAGTTGGAAAAATGAAATGAAAGAAAACCCCTCGTTGCTGGCAGGATGTCGCCTGAAGCGTGGAAGTCCAAACTCTTATGCCGTGTTCACACCGATCGCGTTGATTTTTTGACGTGCGTCGAGATTACATACAAAGTCTATGCACAGACGCGATGAGACTGGCGCGCCGCGATTTTGCGATGGCGCGGCGCGTTGGACGCGTTATTGCAGTGCGGTGGACGCGTTGGACGCCGCAAAATCGCCAACGCGCGAGTTGAAATTTTTCAACTTCAGCGACATAATCGCGTGACGCTGTGGCGCGATAGCCTATCAGCGCTGAGTTGCTCCCCCTGTCATCACTGGCTTCCTGCCGTTGTTGAATCAGGAAATAAATCCTGTAGCCGTATGTGTTCACCCAGAGCTCTACGATACCTCATATCAACAGAGACCGGACCAAACTATGTGTATACATGTGTTTGTGTAAACCATACGATACAAACAATGAATAGACGCTGCCGTATTTACGTCTACGTGACGTTATTGAGTGCTGGTGGAGCTGCTACGATGTTAGCATAGCCTAGCACCGATCCATCAGAGCTCCATTGAGAAGACCAGTAACCTACAAATCGGCGGCATCATTACGTAGTTATTTCGGAGTCCCTTTTTGTCAGAGAAGACAAGTACAAATCGGCATCATTACGTAGTTATTTCGGAGTCCCTTTTTGTCGGTTTATTGCCGTTGAATCACAGCCAAATCAGTTTATTTTGTGTTCCTACAGCTGTAGTAAACAGCGACCGGTGGCTTGCTAGACACAGTGAATACAGCTCGATACAATCCACGGAGCTCCTCTGAACAATATTATGAACCAGACATGACGGCGTTTGGCATTCCGATGTTTGAGGGACTTCCACAACACGTACAAAGCAGCAATTGTCCTTATTCCTTTCACGGTTAACAGCGGAAATAAATGGCGGCCAGATGGAGGCTTCCAGGACGATAAACCACGCCCC
Organism: Melanostigma gelatinosum; assembly: GCF_949748355.1. NCBI lineage: Eukaryota > Metazoa > Chordata > Actinopteri > Perciformes > Zoarcidae > Melanostigma > Melanostigma gelatinosum. The sequence goes on from NC_136646.1 coordinate 1,096,327, forward strand.
CTCTCCGGAGCTACGAGATTTTGCGGCGTCTGGTGTGAACACGACCGGCGGCGCGTTGGACGCGATTGTGCAGTGCGTTGGACGCTTTTTTGCAGTGCATCAAAAAATCAACGCGACCGGTGTGAACGCAGCATAAGTCCGCTTCACTCAAGAGAGCAATAAGATAAAAGTGTGGTACCTTAGTTAATGCTGCTGAATCGGTATTACATTACTAATCCCCTCCCCCCAAAATAAAATAGTAATATGATAAATACAAAAAAATCTACATAAAAGGCTGTAGTGATCTAGAATTAATTGTGGAAGGATAACATATAGCAGATATGTCACTATCTATATGTGGCATTCTAAACGTGAAGAGGCGGGGCTTAGGCAGCTCCGTGAACTACTATCGACCAGAATGCCGGCTCCGGCGCTGAATCTATTTGAGGATGCTGATTGGCTAAATTGTATTTCACTCATTTATATCTTTAATCAGCATTAAAGCATCATTGGCTAAACTGCTTCATAGACCCGCCTCTTTGGGGCAGATTGCATGCTGGGTGTGTGTAGGGGTGCTGCCGGCTCACAGATGGAAACCACGAGTGTGAATACAGATCGCGAGGAGTAGTATAAATATCAGTCAGCGATTATGATCTTTAAGTATTAGAGTAAATTTAACGTGTTCTGTGAAGCATAGAATACAGTCGGGGTCGGCGATCTCAGAGCGAGGGCCGGTTGATGATGGAGGTGGTCCGGTATTGGACCGGCCCAAACCCCGTCGGCCTACCGGGGATACCGGGGGATCCCTGATGGCCAGTCCGCCCCTGGATGGAGGTTGTAACGCTGCCTTGTGTCATTTAACGCGAGTAACCCACTCATGCTGTTCTGTTCCTCCACAGACGCGAGGATCGGAGAGGCCCTGATCAAAGAGTGAGTCTCCTTTCTGTCAGTTGGCTGAAGTACGTTCTTCAGCTGCTTTACCTCACGTCAGTCCTTTGTGGAACTAAAGTCGTTATATCGCTCTCTTTAAAGCCACAACAATAGTATTGTTGTCATAGTGGAGCTCTACGCTGCTGTAAAAATCGCATTAAGTCAAATAAAAGGAGGCATCACTTTGTCTGGAGCTTAATTGGAGATAAACCTTAGCTGAATTTCAGGAGCAAGGCCACACCTCCACGGGGCCACTTCCGGCCACACCCTACAAATACCCACGGCCACCATAGCTCAGCCTGCTACGCCTTTCGCACCAAACCGTAAGGCTGCTACACCTTCAGAAAAGAGTCAGGCTGCTACGTCGTTCGCACCAAAACGCAAGAATGCCCGCAGCACCGCAAAAACAACGAACAGGGAAGGAAAATAAACCCCTTACCTCGCCAGCATGGACCTGCTACTAACCGGGCCTCCCGATGACGACGAACCGTTTGCCTCCCCAGCCGCCACCCGCACAGCCCGGGGCCGCACTCCACCGAGGCAGGGCTTCCAGACGCCACCGATCGCCTCAGGGAGCGGCCCGGCGGCCCAAACGCAGCCGAACCCGCCGACCGGCCACATCCATCGACCGGAATCCCTCCCTCCGGGCAATCCGCCAGTACGGGGACCCAGACCGACCGTCATCGTCCAGCGAACCAAGTCCCACACCGGCACGCCTCCGTGGCAGACGGCGATCCGCTGCCCCCGAACGCGGGCAACGGACGCGGAAGTCCCCCCCTTCCTCCTCCGCTCGCTCCGGACGCAGAGCTCGGGGACAAACCTCCGACAGCCCGGCTTCCGGCGACTCCAGCATCCCAGCACGCCGCGCTCGAAGCCACCGGCACGGCGCTCGCGCCCCGACCGCATCTCCCAGCGGGACCGGCCCGCCCAGGATCGCGGCCTGGACCGTAGCGCGCCTGTTAACGGAGCGCAGGAGAGGGGGATCCCCCACAAGCGCCGCGACAAAAAAGCGACACTGCTCCAACTCCTCGCAGCCGCCATGACACCTCGCCACGCAGCGACGGACTTTCCATCAACACACGGGCGCGCCGTAAGTGACGCAATCACGCACCACCAAGCCCCGCCCCGCCAGCCTCGACGTTCCAGGTTGCCAGGTTCACAGTGTCCCCCTCCACCACCACAATGAAAGAGAGAAGAAAGGGAAAAGAGAGTCTACGCAACAAAGCACACCGTGCCAACTCCTCCAAACCTTCCCAAAGTCACGTCAGGCACCAGACGTGACTATCTATATATCTATATATGAATATATATATGAACATATATATCTCATATCAGACAACAGTCTGATGTTCACTGATCCAGCCATGTTATTGAATTTGGCAGCATCGTCTCTTTGTGTATGGACCTCTGTGTTTCTGCTGTCCATCAGATGGTGGAGGCTCACCTCCCTCAGTCAGTGAGGGACATCCTGAAGTGGACCGTGGAGTTTTTCAGGAACAATCTGCTGGGCTGGATTGTGGATCATGGAGGATGGGTATGTTGGGCCTTCATTTCTTCCATGTGCTTACTCTCAGAGCACTTTCCTCTCTACCATGTTGGTTCTGTGGTTCTGCGGAACGCAGCGACACTGCAACCTTTGTTCAGTTAGCCTCTCTGTATGAGATGGTATAGCTATATAGATGAAGCTCTCTGCGTTTCCTTCTTGGTGGGACTGCAACAAGGCGGGGCCAGCCCTATAAATGCCAACATCTGGCCCTGATGTACGGAGTATAGTTTTAGAGTTTCCCCGTTGGCCGTTGCTCTTTTAAAATAAATAGGGGGGGGACCCTCCTCCATAGAGTGCCGCAGGGATGACGTCATTTTGTAGAGCAATCCCACAAGTTAGCTTAGCAGTGGTTCTCTTGACCAAAGACAGCCTACATGATTTTCCCATCCACGTTTAGTCTCATTTACCCACATGTTAGCAACCGGCTTAAGACACCTAAAAGCCTCAAAATTCACGAGAAGGGTATCTGCTGATGTATTTTATATTGTAGAACAAAGCGTAAACTATCATAAGCTTGTGTTAACCACAGACCTTATTTCAGGCATCCTACCAAAAACACATCAAAACAACCATTGACTTTGAGACGACTGAACAGGAAGTGCAAAAATGCTGAATCATTTCTGTGTTTTAGTCCCGCCCGTTTGCTCAGTGCTCCAATCAATTTCCCCATTTCCTGTTGTACTTCGATATGCTACGTCTGCTCAAAGGTAGCATTACTATGGAACTGAAGTTTTATTATACGCGCTCACTGTGTATGTAGACACATCTTAAGTTGGCTAATGTTAGCGAAATGCTAGCTAACTAGCTAATGTAGGGCTAAAGCTAAGTTGATCTGTTAATGTGAGATTCAGACATGTTAGCTTCCTCTGATCTCTGTGGTAACGTGAGAGAGATTATTAAGATGAATTATCGTTAGCCAGAAAAGCTCACGCTAACGTTCCTTTGCTAATATTATCTCTACCTGCCGTGCCAACGTAACTTTAGTATTTGTCATTTACTTGGATATACACAAAGTCTGACACCCCAGCAGAAGTTACCTGTGTGTGTGTGTGTGTGTGTGTGTGTGTGTCCCTCCATAACATACTGTAGTCCTAACTGTTGTCTTATTGATGCTACATTCTGATACACAGAAATTGAATGCACCCGGCTAAACGACATTGACTAGCATCACCAGGCACAATTGAAAATGTAAATTAGTTCCACGTGTAGCTAGTACGTAGGGCTGGGCGATAAATCGATTTAATCGATTAATTCGAATGTGTGCTTTAAGGCGATGTGTTTTATTGAAAATCGAGAAAATCGCCCCCACCCCTCCCCCCGTTGGGTTCCCGTAGTAGAGTGTGCGCGCATTGTTTACAAACGAAAACAATGGCGGCTAGCAGTGAAGCTCTCGTTCTTAAGAGAGGCAAGAATGTGTCTTCGGTGGTCTGGAAATGGTTCGGGTTTGTGTCATCTGACACAGAACAAACAGCACCACGATGTAAGGTCTGTCTAAAAGCTATTGCTACAAAATCAAGCAGCACAACAAATTTAATGCAGCACGGAGAAGTTTAATGCAGGGAGAAGTGTTGTTGCCCTGAGGAGGGAGCAGGACCGCGGGAGCACAAGCGACGCCGCCGCCGCCGCCGCCGCCACCTCACAACAACAACCCAGCATTTTGGAGACATTCACCAACTGTACTCCGCATGAGAAGAAGAGTGCCCGGTGGAAAGCCATCACGGATGCAGTCGCGATGTATATCGCAAAAGATATGGTGCCCATATACACCGTGGAAAAGCCGGGGTTTATTCACCTTCTCAAAGCTTTGGACCCCAGGTACGTGCTACCAAGCCGTAAACATTTTTCTGACGTTGCCTTGCCTCGGCTGTACAATAGTACACGCCAAAGGATCTCTGCGGAGCTGGAGGGGATGTCATTCTACTCCGCAACAACTGACCTGTGGTCCAGCAGGTTGACCCAGACACCGATCCACTTGACTGGTGGAAGCGTCACCAACGTAACTTTCCAAGGCTAAGTACTTTAGCAAAGAAATACCTCTCTGTGCCAGCTACAAGTGCCCCCTCTGAGAGTCTTTTCAGTGTGTGGGGGGGCATTGTTACATGCCACCGTGCATGCCTGAAGCCAGAGGTAGTAGACAGGCTTGTCTTCCTGGCAAAAAATATTTAGAAAAAACATGCACTACTGTTTAATACTGTTGGTTATGTTGTGAATGCACTTGATTTTGTTTACATGCACTTATTTACTGTGCAAAATATGTTATGTTGATGTTAGAACAGATGTTGCACTTTTGAAAATGTGAATGTTAAAGGGTCACATACATTTTATTTCATGCTGTGTTTGTATCAGTGTATTCAGTTAGAAAAGCTTACTGTAAAAAGTTACATTTGCACAGTTGTTTACAATGGAAGGCTACTATTTAATGCCATTTAATGTTATGTTTAATTAAATTGTATATTTAAATGATTCAGGGAAACAAAAGAGTGACCAAATACTTTTTGTATACTACAGGCACCTTTCTACAATGTTCAGGTTTTGTTTGCACTTTATTTTTATCAACCTACGAGGGAAAATCATCACAAAATGAAATAAAAAATTGTTTTCAACAGCTTCTGTCATCTGCAAATTTTTTTGGGGGAAAAAAATCGATTTAAATCGTGAATCGGATTTTTTGTAAAAGAATCGGAGATTTTTTTTTTAGGCCATATCGCCCAGCCCTAAGCTGGCTACACTGTACATGCTTTCAGGTTTTGTCACACAGTTTCTACTTCTTGCACTTCAGAGGCTGCACATGCAGCGATCATATCCTGTGATTCGCTCCTGTAGGTTACTTTGACAGGAAACTAAACTTTAAAGCAGCCCATGTGACGTCTTATCTTCTGGCGCTCTCTGCTGCGCTCTCTTCCTTTAGTCCCGCCCTTATAAACCTCATGACCAATCAAAAACATTGTACTTAAACAGCGCTCTATTCCAGTGATTCTTAACCATAGGGCCACCTAGCGCCACCTAGAGGGCCGCGAAAAACTTTCAGTTTTGCACCTGTGGGCCGCGAGGGCCGCGGGACCGCATAGGTTATCAATTGAAGACACCAGAGATATTACTGTTGTCCATGAGACGCTCAGTTACAATACAGCTTCCCACCACCTGGTGGCGGTAATGCGTCAGTCAGTTGTTTAACAAGCTGCAATAAGCAGAAGAAGACACTCAGCTAGCCGCTAGCCTGTAGCGAAAGTTATGGATAAGTTATTAAAAAGAAAAAATGAAGACGACAGTGGTGCCATACCCCCCAAAAGTTTAAATGTGTGCGCAAGTACAACCCTGACTTTCTTAAGTACGGCTTTGTGAACGGAGGCAACGAGGCAGAGCCGAGGGCTCAGTGTGTGGAATGTGGGCTAATGCTATCAAACGACGCACTGGAGCCTTCAAAAATAAAGCGACACCAAGCGACGAAACATCCAACGCTCGTGGGAAAGTCTGTTGGGCTTCTTGTTGTGTATGCAGGTTTACATACACATGATAATAAATGTCTTTGTGATCATCACATTGTATCATCTCATTTATTTAACAAGGGTTTTGCCTGTTCAACACCGGCATCCTTGATCCCCTCCCCTTCCGTTCCTACGGCTTGTTTGCGCAAATACGTCACAAAACATGTCCGTGTTTGGTATCCCAGCATGCCCAAAATCCTCATCTTTGCAAAGAAATCATCGATTCTCTTTCATTTCTTATAGTTTCTCCACAAAAGGAGCCCACACACACACTGTCCAAAGTCGCCATAACCGCTGCAAGTCGTATCTTGCAGCATTTCGACGGAAAAAGACACATTACAGACCCGACAACGTGCTAGCGGATGTTACCATGGAGCTACTGCCTTCAGAAAACTCTAGTACTTATAGTACAAACCTTATCCTCCTCTTCCATCCGTCCAACCGTCAACCAACGTTTGCGTAACTGAGCTATTCTCATTCTCGTTCGTGCGCGCGGTCGCAGCCATTACGCACAGCAAGTCCGCTACTCACACACCATGTCTTCGACCATATATACATAGTTTTTGCAATTTGCAAAGGCTAAAAATAAAAGGAAAATAATATAATATCAAAATATAAAGGGAGAAACACCTTTAGTGTGTCAGAATATCATGTGGTTACCATGTGTCCATTTGGGTCTCCAAATGTCCTTTTAGAGCTCTGCCTGGATCTCTTCATGGAAGAAACACTGTAGAATGGTCATACTTTGTCCAATCTTCTTAAAATTTGAGGCAGTTGTTCACTGATAGTGTAGTTACAGCCCTATACTGTCCTTTACCTGTACAGGTACAGCCACCGGTAGTTATTTATACTGAACCATACTTTTTTATTTTATGCGGACAAAAATCTTAAATTTCTACTGACTCCAAAGGCCCACTGCTCTGTTTCTGTATGACCGACAGGTTGTCTGACACTTTTGATGCATATAGTCAGAGTGGGCCCCGGGACACTTTGTACTTGAAAAGTTGGGCCCCGAGGTCAAAAAGGTTAAGAACCCCTGCTCTATTCAGTAGGCTAGAGTGACGGATATCACATGGTGATAAGCCAATTATGAATGAAGGAGGGTTGGCGTTAACCAATGGGCGTTTAGGATGTAGACGCTGATCTTATAAAGCACAAGGTGACAGTTTGTCTTGTCCTACATTCACTGACTGCTACTGTGTGCGAAAGCTGGTAATCCGGACCCTCCGAAAGCCGAAACAAACCGGTAATGTTTCCTTTCATATCTCCGACACTGAATGCACACCCACTGTGGTGCGTGTTGTTGATGCATTTGCGTCTCGCGTTTTAAACTTCACCGTGTGTGTCCTCAGGAAGTGCTTGCGAAGCTAGCTGTCATTGCTAACATTCGGTAGCTAGCAAGCTAGGTCGGCCATTCATTGAATTGGTTCCTTTAAATGCCTTCTGAGTCAGTTCGTCCGTGTGTCTCTGCGACAGGTGATGAGCAGCTCGTTCCGGCGGCCGCGGTTCTTGTCATGTCACTGCCGGTGCAGGCAGCGGGTCACACGCCATCAGCGCGCCGCTCACTAGACGCTTGGATGTAAAATGTCTGACACTGGGCCTACCGTGCTCTGAACCAATCCACCGCGTCATCCCGTGGGGGACCTGTGGTGTCATGGCGCCCCTGGTCATTGCACTACAGCACGGTTATGGTTCATTGTAACGGGGGAGTGCACCGTGTCTGCGTTATAGGCCCAGTGTGACCGTCTGTGGCTCTTTTTTGACCTTCAAGTCTGTAGACTGGTTAGCTTAGCAGCTTAGCTTAGCTGCTGTGCTAACCCCCCCCCCCCTTCTTCTACGAGGACTGTCGACCTAACTGGTATGAAAAGGTGCCTCGTTCATGCGAGCTAACCGTGGACTTGCGAGAATAGAACCATGATTGCGTTTTTTGTGAAATGCTACAGTTCGCCCACATGTTGCAGCACAACTTCCCCAGGAGGAATGTCCTCCAGCTTTCAGCTATGGCGTCTCGCAGTTGGGGAACGTTGAAGCCGTCCGTTGTGCAGTGTGTGTGGACATATAGCGGGTTATCTAGAGCTGATCCTTTGCAGTAGTCGATGCGTTTGGATTATCCTTTCTGACAAAGCTGACCAGGCCAACAGGCCAGGACTGCTGTTCTCGATCCAGTTGTTGCTGGACTTGACCTTTTGCACAGATATTTCCTCCAGTGATTCGTTTTTTAACCTTGCAACGGATTTATTTCACGTGGAAGACTTGCATGCATTGGTAGCAGTGTGTGCTGTGAACCTACGGTAACTTCCTAAGCTGTCAGAGCTGCAGGTCAGTGAAGAACAGACTGGCACCGAGCTGAAGCCTGCTAGTGAGTTCCAGTGCTTTCAGACTGTGAAACTATGAAGTAGGTGGATTTATTGCTCACATCTTTTCATTAAGATGACGCTTATCAAGAATTGCAGACCAACAATGTCATCACATAAGATGTATATACAACTCGTCTCTCCCCTGACAGCTGACAGCTTTTTGTGGCGCGGTAGTTGCACGTTCCTGAAACAGCCTCGAACCAGTCTCTGCAAGTGTCCGCCTGTGCGTGAGAACTCTGACTTCAAACTCTTTTTCTCTCCAGCTCCCAGCCATGTATGCCTGCGCCAAGTTCGTCACCTCTCCTGCTGTGGTAGGTCAGCTGTAACACTTCTCTGCCGTTACTTTACTTAAAACATGTAAAAGTACTGACATGAGCATCAGCAGCTCATTGTGAAGCTTTTAACCGTAATGCAGCTACGTGTGTTTATTCTGTGAAGCTAAATCAGTGAAGAGAAGTACAAACCTGTCAGGATCCAGGATCCCTGTCTGACCTGACGCCTCCCATGGCCACACCCTTGAGTGTGCACAGCTGAGGACACTCCAGCTGATCACCTCCTGCTGCCTGACACACCAGACTCAGGGCCCACTAATGAGTCTCCTACACTGTACGGCCCTAACAGCCTGCTGGAGGAGGTGAGAAGTGTCACTGCTGAAAATTGGCTGTTTCGTGCAGGAACTAGCCCGGACAGTCAGGTCTCCACCAGTTCCAGCACCTGCACTATTCCCTCCAGTCCTTGCTCCGCCGGTCTGGGAATCCCCTGTGCCGGCTCCAATTCCCTATGATGGAACACTGGGGAAGTGCCATGGCTTCCTGTTGCTTTGCCGACGAGTGTTTGACCGTCGGCCTCAGACGTTTGCCTCGGACGGGTCCAAGGTCGCCTACGTGGTTGGATTACTGCGGGGAAGGGCTTTGGACTGGGCTGTGAGAACATTAAGTTTTGATCGGCCGAATACTGTGGGTTATGTGGACTTTGTGGCGGCTCTGATGAGAGTTTTTGACCCTCTGGGGGACTCGGATTATATGGCCAAGCACCTTCTCAGCCGGAGAGGGAGCCAAGCAAGTGTAGCGGAACACTCGGTGGCCCGGCCGACTCCGGCTCCCCGTATTCGGACGGCATTGCAGCCAGCTCCTGTTCCTGTCACCTCTTCGCCGCAGCCAGCTCCGGTTCCTACCGCCTCTGCGGCACAGCTTTCCCCAGTCCCGGCCGCCGCCGTCTCCGTACCGCAGCGACCTCCAGTCCCGGCCGTCGCAGAGCAGCAGCGACCTCCAGTCCAGGCCGCTGCCGTCGCAGTGCAGCAGCGACCTCGAGTCCCGGCCGCCGCCGTCTCCGTACCGCGGCGACCTCCAGTCCCGGCCTCCGCCGTCTCCGTACTGCGGCGACCTCCAGTCCCGGCCACTGCCATCCCAGAGCAGCAGCGACCTCCAGTCCCGGCCGCTGCCGTCCCAGAGCAGCAGCGACCTCCAGTTCCGGCCGCTGCCGTCGCAGTGCAGCAGCGACCTCCAGTCCCGGCCGCCGCCGCCGCCGCCACCGTGGCGACCTCCAGTCCCGGCCGCCGCCGTCTCCGTACCGCGGTGACCTCCAGTCCCGGCCGCTGCCATCCCAGAGCAGCAGCGACCTCCAGTCCCGGCCGCCGTCTCCGTACCGCGGCGACCTCCCGTCCCGGCCGCTGCCGTCCCAGAGCAGCAGCGACCTCCAGTTCCCGCAGCTGCCGTCCCAGAGCAGCAGCGACCTCCAGTTCCCGCAGCTGCCGTCCCAGAGCAGCAGCGACCTCCAGTCCTGGCCGCTGCCGTCCCAGAGCAGCAGCGACCTCCAGTCCCGGCCGCTGCTGTCCCAGAGCAGCAGCGACCTCCAGTCCCGGCCGCTGCCGTCCCGGAGCAGCAGCGACCTCCAGGTCCCGCCGCTGCCGTCCCGGAGCAGCAGCGACCTCCAGGTCCCGCCGCTGCCGTCCCGGAGCAGCAGCGACCTCCAGGTCCCGCCGCTGCCGTCCCGGAGCAGCAGCGACCTCCAGTTCCTGCCACCTCAGCGCCGCAGCCCGCTCCAGTTCCTGCCGCCTCAGCGCCGCAGCCCGCTCCAGTTCCTGCCGCCTCAGCGCCGCAGCCCGCTCCAGTTCCTGCCGCCGCAGCGCCAGCTCCAGTTCCTGCCGCCGCAGTGCCCGCTGCCGTCTCTGAGCAGCAGCGACCTCCCGTTCCCGCTGCCGTCGCGGGGCAGCAGAGACCTCCCGTGCCCGCTGCCGTCGCGGGGCAGCAGAGACCTCCAGTACCTGCCACTGCTGCACCAGCATCCTATTCTCCAGAGCCCTTCCGCCCGCCCGGCCGTCCGCCGGAGCACCCGTGTCCGGAGCCCTTCCGCCCACCCGGCCGTCCGCCGGAGCACCTGTGGCCGAGGCTCTTCTGCAGCCCCGTGGCCGGTCAGAACCAGTCACCCCTCCTCCGGACCCCCTCCGCCCACCCTGGCCGGCCTTCTAGCTGGGGGGCCATCCCTCCTCCGGACCCCCTCCGGCCGCCCTTTTTTGTGTCGGGTTGTACGTCTGGAATCCGTACCTTAAGGGGGGGGTACTGTCAGGATCCAGGATCCCTGTCTGACCTGACGCCTCCCATGGCCACACCCTTGAGTGTGCACAGCTGAAGACACTCCAGGGTGTGGCCATGGGAGGCGTCAGGTCAGACAGGGATCCTGGATCCTGACATTTTTAGAACCCAGGCAAAGCCAGACCGAATATAAAAACATCCTAAAAGTGAGGATTCAGCATCCTCAGTTATGCGTGTTTCATTACATTAACGCATCTCATACTTTGCATACATTTACTCATTCAAACATATTAAAGTTGTTCACTTTTTTAATTGATTTCCTATACTTTTCCGACAGCAACGGATTTTTATTCATTTCTAAACTGTATTAAAATCAACTTGAAACTATTAGAAAATCAATCTCAGCAACCACCAAAAAGCATTGCAATCAGGAGTTAGATGGCAAAATAAACAAACTAAAACTTGGACGATCTGTGATAAATAGTACCTTCGAATATGCTTTAGAAAACGGTCTGGAGTATTTGTCCCTGTTGGACTAAAACATGTAAAACCACTATAGTGCTCCTTATTGAGCAGCTGTAGTGAACTGAGCTGGCAACAAACTGTAAATGCAGTGATCGAATGAAACCTGCAAATAGTCACGCTGTGTCACATGTGGGAAGTTGTCCTGATTAAGAGAGAAAGAGGGCTTAGATTGGAGCTTAAAGTTTCTCCTCAAATAGCTCAGGTCACTAACAGCGATCTGTCCCACACACGTGTCTGGGAGAAGGGGGGTTGGGGGGCGGGAGAGGCAGAAGGATGACGGCGAGGTGACAGGAGTGAGAGTGGGGGGGTGAGTGAAGAGACGGACAAAGAGGTCACTGAGAGGATTCTGCACAATCAGCAGCAAAGTGTATTAGTCGTAACTGTTTCATGCACAGTGAAGTAACTTAAAGATCAAGGGTGATTACATCATTGTAACTCATATTTTCCTTCTGGAACAGGTTTAAAGTTTCAGGGATTTATCCAGAAAAATGTAATATGTTTGAGAAAAAAATAATTTATTTTGGCAAAACTGAATGTTTCAGTTGTCCATCTTTTTTCCACATTTACAGAGTGCATCAGAAAAACACAAAATCAATGTCCCAGAGACCATGAATGAGTTCCTCGACATGTCCGACGATGAAGGTATGTGAAGAATGCTCAAATGACTGCTTCATTCTACGATGTTTCACACATTTAGTACTAAAATTGCATTGATTAATACGTGCAAACCATTGCTGTGACTTCACGATTTGATTACAAAAAAGCAATGTCGATACCCTGCATGATTTCCGTACACTTGTGACTGTGCTATGTGATGTCGTTTTTCATTAACATGCGCATGTTTCACTGTATGTGTACTCAAATCACACAGTCCGGGCAAGACATTCTCAATGAGGAGTCTTTTTCAGATGTTGATGAAGGTATTTGTCACCAGTTTGCCTCCACAGCTCTGTTTGTTTGCTTCGCTTTAATAGAACACACTACAGCAGAACTCACCTGTCTCATTGAACAGCTATAGCCGCCAAGCCTTTGCTGTACTACGCTTCAGATTTTGCTGTTCATCGTCAATAGAAAGTCTCCGGGCAAAATCTGAATAGACTCAACCAACAGCCAGAGCACATACACTGTAACCGAATGCTGTGGTCATGCACTTTAGTTATTATGCACTTTATGAATACTGTTGATGTAAACATATTCTCATCCCACGAGCCAATAAGAGGGTCAGACAGCAGATATTCTACTTCTTTTGTTTTATTTACTGTCAGTCTGCCATCGTCAGACAAGGAATGAATTCTCAGCTGTTTCAATTTGTTCAAGAAAACAGTCAACAAACTTCAACATGTTTTAGCTGTTTTAGCCTTGAATCTGTTCTTGGGTTTCTGGCAGGATTCAGTGTCCTGTTTCTTTTTCGCAAACTGACACTGCCGATGTTATTTTCGCTGCAACTTGAAAGCACATGTGTTATTTTTAACTACTCGCACATCATAGAGTCTCGTACTGCGTGATCGTCCTCATCGAAGACACTTTGTGAAGTGTCATCCGCTTGAAATCTCTTTGAAGGAGTTGCTGTGAAATAATGAAAACAAGGTCAATGTGACTCACTTTATGTTTTTATTCAGATGAGACAGACGATGAAAAAGGCCTGCATGCATTCAATGAAACTATCGTGTCTCACTTTATGTAAACCCTAATAAATTACATAACAATAATGATGTCAGACCGGAATATCTGCTGGACACAAGCCACAAGCCACATTGTAACAATCCACATTGTTACAAGCCACATTGTAACAAGCCACATTGTAACAAGCCACATTGTTACAAGCCACATTGTAACAAGCCACATTGTAACAAGCCACATTGTAACAAGCCACATTGTAACAAGCCACATTGTTACAAGCCACATTGTAACAAGCCACATTGTAACAAGCTACATTGTAACAAGCCACATTGTTACAGGCCACATTGTAACAAGCCACATTGTAACAAGCCACATTGTTACAAGCCACATTGTTACAAGCCACATTGTAACAAGCCACATTGTAACAAGCCACATTGTTACAAGCCACATTGTTTCGGGCCGCCCACTTCAGTCGCCTGCCCTTTGTTCTGGAACCGCAGAGCCAACAGGCCTGTACAATTGATGAGCTTGTTCATGGGCTGTTGCTTAGGGGACAGTAGGAGGGGTGGGGGGGGGGGGGGGGGGGTGTGGGGGGGGGGTGGAGTTTCTATGTCAGGTGATACAGCCAGAATCAACAAGTTACGTACTACACACGTATCAGGTGAAGAATGATGAGTTTGCGCCGTAGCTGCACGATGAAGATCCTCATTAGCGATACGATTCGATGTGTTATCGCTACCGCGCAGGAATTATAAATACGAGTCTCCACGGCCTCATGAACTCCACGTAAACTGTTTATACTGTGTGCATAATTCATCAGCATGGTAGTGGTGCAGCGCACACTTGGCTTTTCCACACTTGGCTAGTCCACTATCCCCAAGCTCCTGTGCTACCCACTGTTGCCAGGTCTAGATGGGACAAAGTGTGCATTCCAGGAATAGCAACACGACTCCAACCCCCAAACCCACCTGCTCCCCTCCCCCTCAGACAGGGTTTTTTGTTTTGTTTACCCATTCACCTCTGCACCTTTAACTGTGACTGTGAGGGTTCTCATGCAGTAACAGTTTTTACACAGGAAACTACATGACTCATTTACCTATGAAGCATCTTTATAACTTGTTTGCTCAGCTCAAAGATGTCCTTTTGTCTATTACCCTTGCTCATCTCTTTCCCTTCTTATGTAACAAGACAGATGCCAGAGGCGTGGCTCTGCCAGACAGACGGACATATTACAAATAATTAACACCAGCACGTTTCTCCTCCCAGTCTGGGGGCAGCACTGACACAGCTTGTCCGTCAAGCACCATTGAAGAGAGGGAATGAGCATCCAGTTGATCTCAATGCCTGAGAAAGGGGAATATTTGTGAATTATAAAATAAAGCCATCCTGAAGCTGGTAGGGGAGAAGCAAGGAGGAGCATTGGGGAGAGGATGAATAGGGTCCTGTGCTCAGCCCCTTGGTGGACTGAACCCCTCTGTTTGCGCTTTTTTCGTCCTTGGCACACAGGGCTGCCTGTGAGGAGTGGGTCGGAAATAGGAAGTGGTTGTGTAAGGCGATCTGCAGATGCAGCACAGAGCCCCTTTTCTACGGCAGACCCCTTGGTCCTGTTCTGCACAGCGACACATCAGGTAGTCCTCCTGCTGCAGCCACAGCAAGACACAGGCCACACCCACATGGGACCAGTAGGCAGAGAGAGGCTAGAGATGAGAGGAAAAGATATGACAGGGGACAGGAAGAGGGGGGAACACAAATAATGGGAATAATGCAGAAAGGGGATGGAGTGCAAGGAGTGGGCTTCTGCTACTCTTGTCACTAATCAGATGGGAAAAGATGTTTTCAGGAGCGCTGCTGAGGTCTCTGCCAGAATTTGACATGAATCCATGAAATCCTCTACTACAAAGCAATGAATGATGAAAATGATAATGTGGTTATTATTGTGACATCAGAGAAGGAAGATACATCTACAGGTGTACAGAAGGTTGAACTGCATCTGTCTGTCACAGAAAAGCTGCTGTTTTAACGCATTCTTGATCTTAAGTAGATTGGCAGTCGGCACTCAAAGCCCCAGGAGCTGGAATCTGTCTCCTCTCTGCTTGACTTCCTTATATCTCTCCTCCCTCCCTCTTTTGGACTTTTGGATATCCCGGGTGACCGAACTGATGTAGGTGAATTGCTGATATATCTGATTTCAGATTCAGTAACTGCCCAAGGTCCCCCCCCCCCCCCCCGCTATTTATAGATAGTTTTTGGAGCTGCACATAAAAAAGGGCCTCACTCACAAATGTGGCCCACTGATAAAACACTTTGTTTAATTAAACACTGAGCAGGATTATGAGGCACTCCAACTAGTCCATCACTTTCCCCTTCATTTAATTGTCTTGGTTATTTACAAATCATTACCATAAAGTGGTTTTGAGCAAGATGCATACCACCTCGTATCCCCCGCAGTGCAAAAATGAAGATACACAGTAAAAGGATAAAGTTAGAATCCTGCTGAAATTTCACTAAATGACAGCTCAACTGGGCTTCACTTGGTATGAATGAGGCTTTTGTTTGAACACGCTTCATTGTTATTGTTTCAAGCACAAATTTAGGCAGAACTGAAGTGGACCAAAGATCCGGTGCCTCAAAATAGAAACTATTATTTCATGGTGTTTGTTCGGGCAGGGCTGCTTTTGTGTGCGCCCATCACTGCCCAGAGTAGGAACATCAGTATGTACTTTGACTGCACTCTAGTAATGTAGAATGTATTACTGAAACCGCAGTTGCCGTTTGTATTTGTATTGTGTTGTGATATAGATTATTAAAGTGTGATGAAGTGATCTGGTCAGATGTACGTCTCTGGCAAATCGTTTAGGTCCAGTGAACCTTTGAAGGTCTGCCCAGGCCAGGCAAAGCTTTGAGAACCAAGAGACAACATAGAGAGACACAGACAGAATCCAGCTCCCTTACCATTACGCTAATAAAACCAAACAGATGAAAAGCACGCTTCCCTACCACCAAAGTCCTGCTGTTTTGTCGCTATGTATATTTTTGAACACACTGTCACGCGTTGATGCGTGCTACTTAGGAAAGCCTGAGTCGTAAGAAGGTCATTTGGACATTTCCTTGGACTATTTAAAGGGAGGCAGGCAGGGTGAATTTGGCAAATGCTGGCACTGACTCACGCACACTGTGCCTGGAATTCCCTCGTTACCATTGGCCAGGGGACTACTGATTTTGGCATTGGTGCAAATTCGACTGAAGAATTATAAAAAGGAGAGAAAAATATTGCTCAATGTTTTTATTTTCCTTTGCGACCTTTTCCACCCTTCTCTAACCGTACGTACTGGAATAGTGCTGGAGAAAGAAACTACTCGCCCCAAAACACTTAACTCCAAATAACCTCAGCTCCTGATCTTATTCTTTGAGTTAGCTGTGTTGCTCCTAGCATTACTCCATGACTGTCAATCATGCGCTCGCTCCGCTGAGGTTCATCTTAAATCTTCTACAAATGTTTTTACTTCCTCCCAGCGCTAACCCAATCCTGCCCCTCTGTTCCCGTGACCTAATGCCAAACTGAAGAGATTTCCTTTCATGCATGTGGGTTGGAGAAAGAAAAAAAGACGAAAATAACGAAAGAATGAAGGAAAAGAGTGAAGAGGCGGGATGATGCATCTGGCACTGAGGAACTTAAGAAGGTGTTGCTGATGAAGTTTTCAGGTCCTATTCTTTTCTCTGCCCCGCCCTTCTAGTTTTGTTATTGAGCTGTTTCTCTCGGCGTGCATCACATATTACCTGGTGCCAAGACTGTAGAAAATGACTCACTTCCTGTTACAAGTGTGCTCTTTGTTTGATTTAAATCTCTGTGTGCCAGAAAGACAGCAGTAAATTTGACTGGAACACTTTGATTCATCTACTCGGGTAACATTATACCCAGTACTCTATAAAAACCCACTACCAAACTGCAAGTCGGTCCCAAAATGTATGCTGAAATTCTACATGAAATCCTGCTGCACAAGCACACTCAAAACAGTTGCACGTATATACAATTATACCCAATTCAGTGTGCAAATGCATTCACGTGCACTCGTGAGTGCATTCGTGTAAAACCTGAGACTCTCTCCTCTCCTAACTCCAAACATTACTATGACTAAAGGTTCATTCAAATGTAGTGCTTTTGTATATCTGTCTGCTCTGTAGTCTCACAGGGAAATTTTGTTTCATGAAAATGAGTGAGCTTGTTACATTTGGCACTGTTATGCATTTATGTAGCATACTTTCCTAAGGTTTAAGGAAAACCCCTTTCACAGTCACGTGTTAGAACTTGATTGTCTGGAGGTTTATGCATTGAAATCTCCCTCTAAATCTTACAAGCAAGGGTCTTACCTGAAGGTGGGAGGTTACAAGTCTAACATTCTGGTACGTTGAGTAGACTAATATTCTCTGATGCATTTTGGACACTCCCAAGCAGCCCGAGTGACACTTCATAATAATTATTTTTCAAATCACACCAGGGGCATACAGTATATATCACGAGCCTATCACTCTTTTTATTCCATACTTGCCGTAAAATAAAGTCCATCAAAAGGTGATGTTGTGGAGACTCATCAGCCCTAAAGCACAGAGTCACCGCTGTGTACATAAGAAACAAATCAAGCCAGGCTGTCACGTTTATTTGAACAATATTTTACTTTACATGGTCTGTTCTGTACTTGTAATTTATTTACAAACACATGAAATGCTTAAAATTACAAATGCTTGTAGGTTTGCATTACTATGCCGCCTTAAAAAAATCATTATCAAGCTTTTGTGACACTACGTCCTTCAGTCATGCTGTAGAAATAGGAGCATGTGTATTGCTGAATGAGTGTTTTGCCATGGATGCATTACGTATGATGATAAAGAAGCTTCTGTCAAGTGACAGGAGGACACAGTTATCTACTGCCCAGCCTGCCTCTGCATGTTTGTCTTAGGTGTGTTTGCTCATTGATTGATGGGTTTGAGTCCCCCCAGGCCACTGACACTCAGGTCTCTGAGACTCGGCCTCTGCAGGCCCAGTCTCCTCTCTAGACTTTCACCTATGTGGTAGTGGGCCTGAACTCCTCTCACTGCCTCTGGCTTCCGTGTGGTAAAGAATATGTGAATGTTAATGGAGCAAAACATGCAGTTTCTACATAAATAAAAGGCTTCCTCTGTAATGCAATCCTAAATTCATCAATGGGATCTTGTGAAGTAATGCTTGTTGAAACTACTGAATAACTGGCAAACTGTGGAACTACAACAAAACATTGATTTATTAGATGAATATGAAGTTCATACTGTATACAAAGCTAACATGCTATTGCAGCCCTTATGTGCATGAGCTCCAGGGTTGTAAAAATGAAGGTGAGAAAGGGAGAGAAAATGAAAAATAACATTCGTCATGTGCAGATAAAAATTAACTTTGTCCAGACTGTGTTTTTATGTGGCAGTAATGGCAGTAATATGCTGCTGTGTCCAGCTCATATGTGTGCGGTGCAGAGGAGCTCCCTCTTGTGTTCGCTGTCAGGTATTGCGATAACATTGTCAATTAAAGCTACACAATATCAGTTATTTCTTATCTTTTCCATTCCTTTTTTGTGGATTTCATGCTGAGACTGTTAAGTTGTTCACAGCCGATGTCGTCGAGAGCTGTGGATCTACAAGATGGCCGCCAGAGTGCATGTTACATCACCTGAGACGTGCACCTAGCACAGGATGCCCCTACCAGTGCGTTTCTACTGCGCAGCCATAATAAATGAGCAGGGAGTAGGGCGGGACACTGTTGAGGGATTAATAATGAATGAACAGAGACAGACAGAAAGACGGAAAAAGATCACTGGAATCTTTCGCACACACACACACACACAACCATATACAAGCCCAGTTTCCATAACCGATCGAAATGCAATTTAAACCTGCTACACACTGCTGCTTGAAACAAAGTACTGTCAGATACCCAGTCACACCCACATTAATGGATCATATGTCACACCTGCGTTGAAATGATTTGCTGCTCAGCATTTAACTTATATTATTTTATTGCGTGTCAGGTAAAGTACCTGTCAGAAGATGAAATACCATTTGCATTCTTGTCGGCCTTTATATGAAAGATCAAAAGAGGAGTGTGTGTGTGTGTGTATGTGTGTGTGTGTGTGTGTGAGAGAGAATGCGAGCCTCAGTGCCATCTGGTCAGTCTCCAGGTGATTAAGCTCCCTAGAGCCAGGGCCGGTGATAAAGATGACGATGAGGCCGTAGCTGTGGGAGCTCAGCGACGACCCACTCTGCACGGACGCCACCTCCAGCTCCGAAAAACTGTTGATCTGTGGAGAGACAACTCCGATCACCTGGTGTGGAAAACATGCATCTGGAAAACATTCATGCCACTAAATGCCGATTACTTTTTTACAAATGTGATTGACTATCTGTCGTCCATGTGGCTCTGGAATGTTTTATTGTCGGTGCAGGAAGTGACAACAAACATGAGAAATATCCATCCGCCTTGCTATGCTGCTGTGCACTTCACGGTGAGCAGAACTGTGAATAAAGCTTCACAAGTTGAAGCAGCAGCTGGGTCAGTGATGTTCAGCCCCTCAAACTCCTTTGAAAACTTTTCCACCACCGGAACTTAACCCCTAACGTACTGCGCAGCCAGTGTGTTGTCTCATGTGTGAACACTACCATCGTTTGTCAATCCCGTATCAGACTAATGCCGCGTCTCCACGGTACAGCTCTGTTCTCAGCTCTTCTCTATTCGTTTTCCACTGCGCACCCACCCCCAAGATCTGGGTCCAGTGAATACAAAACATATTGCGGTCGCTGTTGATGTTTGGCAATTTAAAAACAGCAGGTTTGTGCAGGAAGTGCCGTGTCGAGGTGGTGAAGGTTCTCTCTCATTGGCTGGTCTGCAGTGTTGTAAATCCACCTTCCAGTACAACGTACTAGCTACACGTGGAACTAATTTACATTTTCAATTGTGCCTGGTGATGCTAGTCAATGTCGTTTAGTCGGGTGCATTCAATTTCTGTGTATCAGAATGTAGCATCAATAAGACAACAGTTAGGACTACAGTATGTGATGGAGGGACACACACACACACACACACACAGGTAACTTCTGCTGGGGTGTCAGACTTTGTGTATATCCAAATAAATGACAAATACTAAAGTTATGTTGGCACGGCAGGTAGAGATAATATTAGCAAAGGAACGTTAGCGTGATCTTTTCTGGCTAACGATAATTCATCTTAATAATCTCTCTCACGTTACCACAGAGATCAGAGGAAGCTAACATGTCTGAATCTCACATTAACAGATCAACTTAGCTTTAGCCCTACATTAGCTAGTTAGCTAGCATTTCGCTAACATTAGCCAACTTAAGATGTGTCTACATACACAGTGAGCGCGTATAATAAAACTTCAGTTCCATAGTAATGCTACCTTTGAGCAGACGTAGCATATCGAAGTACAACAGGAAATGGGGAAATTGATTGGAGCACTGAGCAAACGGGCGGGACTAAAACACAGAAATGATTCAGCATTTTTGCACTTCCTGTTCAGTCGTCTCAAAGTCAATGGTTGTTTTGATGTGTTTTTGGTAGGATGCCTGAAATAAGGTCTGTGGTTAACACAAGCTTATGATAGTTTACGCGTTGTTCTACAATATAAAATACATCAGCAGATACCCTTCTCGTGAATTTTGAGGCTTTTAGGTGTCTTAAGCCGGTTGCTAACATGTGGGTAAATGAGACTAAACGTGGATGGGAAAATCATGTACGCTGTCTTTGGTCAAGAGAACCACTGCTAAGCTAACTTGTGGGATTGCTCTACAAAATGACGTCATCCCTGCGGCACTCTATGGAGGAGGGTCCCCCCCTATTTATTTTAAAAGAGCAACGGCCAACGGGGAAACTCCAAAAACTATACTCCGTACATCAGGGCCAGACGTTGGCATTTATAGGGCTGGCCCCGCCTTGTTGCAGTCCCACCAAGAAGGAAACGCAGAGAGCTTCATCTATACAGCTGTATCATCTCATACAGAGAGGCTAACTGAACAAAGGTCGCAGTGTCGCTGCGTTCCGCAGAACCACAGAACCAACATGGTAGAGAGGAAAGTGCTCTGAGAGTAAGCACATGGAAGAAATGAAGGCCCAACATACCCATCCTCCATGATCCACAATCCAGCCCAGCAGAGTGTTCCTGAAAAACTCCACGGTCCACTTCAGGATGTCCCTCACTGACTGAGGGAGGTGAGCCTCCACCATCTGATGGACAGCAGAAACACAAAACTTTTGGGCCAAAACGATTAGGCCCCTCAAGCTGCGCGTTCTCAGAGTGTCGTGCACACAGACAGAGAGCACGAGCAGAGAGCACACAGGCAGAGAGCACGAGCAGGAAAGGCATATATTTTGCGCAGATATCATACTTTACACACATTACTGGGTACATTCCATAGTTCAAAAACACAAATATTGACAATTTATATAATTTATGATTATTATAATTTTTATTTTTTTTTTGCGTGGCTCATGGTGGGGCCATGCCCCTGTATTGACCAGCCGCCACTGGTTTCCTGTTAAAGGGAATTATTACGGTAACCCTCAAGTTATTAAAGGGAAATAGAAAACAGCCCTACCTAGAACATGTGCACCAGCTGCCACTGCGTATAACCATATTCATCTAGCAAACGATACCTACCTTGGATTGTTACAATAGCCAGTGTCATTTTATTCAATGTGTCCATCTGGGCAAATTGGTGGATCCAAATGTTATAAAAAAAAACATGTATGATGTAATTTCTTTGTAATCATCCAAAATAATGTTAAGTGTATGTTATTTTTCCAAGTAGGCCACTGACTGGTCGATACGTGCGATGCATTGAGTGGGCAACGCGCCGTGTATTGAGTGGGCCGGTCTGACAGTAACTCCCGGGCCACTTTTTTCCGCCAGTCCGGCCCTGCCCCCATCTAAATGTTCACAATGGTGTCACTGTGCGGGATACAGCCAGGCGATGTACACAAATACAGCCATGATAAATAGGAATATGCAGTTTAACTCGAATGGACGTCTTTAAGTGTGCGTTGAGCTTACCTGACATGCCGCTCCCTTCACACGCCATGGCAACCAACTAGAAACACTTCTAAAGTTAACGTTAAGTGAACTCTTCTTCCCTCAGAAACTCCGCCTCCTTTCCTTCACTGTCGGATAAACGCTCCTTTAAAAACTGTATCCGGTGATTAAACACGACTCATATGATGCGTGTGTAATTACAACAAACACACATTCACTAGCTTAGGGCCCCACCTCGGCGATTTGGCCGGCTGGAGAGTTTTAGGGATGGTTGGTGGAGGGTAGCCTGAGCGAAGCGGTTTGGGGAAAGGCTAGTTTGAGGGTCCACTGCGGCTCCCGGGCCTTGCACACCCCCCCAGTCCATGTGGGACAGTAGTGGCTGTGGAGGCAGGTGGCCTTCCGCGAGTAGTTTTAAAGAGGGGCGGGAGGGTGGGGTGCGAAAGGCGTAGCAGGCTGAGCTATGGTGGCCGTGGGTATTTGTAGGGTGTGGCCGGGAGTGGCCCCGTGGAGGTGTGGCCCTGCTCCTGAAATTCAGCTAAGGTTTATCTCCAATTCACTAGCTTAGGGCCCCACCTCGGCGATTTGGCCGGCTGGAGAGTGTTAGGGATGGTTGGTGGAGGGTAGCCTGAGCGAAGCGGTTTGGGGAAAGGCTAGTTTGAGGGTCCACTGCGGCTCCCGGGCCTTGCACACCCCCAAAAGCCTGCCTACGGGAGCAGTGCCGCCTGCCCGTTGCGCATGTCGGTGGCACTGTGGCGAGTGTAGAGTTGGTAGGCGGGGGAGGGCCAGCGGCCCAGGCTTTGATGGTGGTCTGGGACTCCTCTGCGCGCTGTGGTGGAGTGGCCGGGGAAGGAGCCGGGATTGATCCCGGAGATGGTTAGGATTCCCCTGAAGTGCCAGAGGAACCAGGCCGGTCTGACAGTAACTCCCGGGCCACTTTTTTCCGCCAGTCCGGCCCTGCCTCCACCTACATGTTCACAATGGTGTCACTGTGCGGGATACAGCCAGGCGATGTACACAAATACAGCCATGATAAATAGGAATATGCACTTTAACTCGAATGGAAGTCTTTAAGTGTGCGTTGAGCTTACCTGACATGCCGCTACCTTCACACGCCATGGCAACCAACTAGAAACACTTCTAAATAATAATAATAATAATAACTTTAATTTATATAGCGCCTTTCAGGGGACCCAAGGCCGCTTTACAAGAGTAACAAAACAGTTTAGACAAACAGTCAGAAAAACAAAACAAGTAAACTAGGGGCCGAAAGCCTTGGCGAACAGATGGGACTTGAGGGCCCTTTTGAAGGCGTCCAGAGTGGAGATGTTGCGAATCACCGCAGGGAGAGAGTTCCAGAGGGTGGGGGCTGCCACACTGAAAGCTCTGTCCCCGAAGGTTCGCAGTTTGGTGCGGGCGGTGGTAAGCAGGCCAGAGTCTGAAGACTGCAGGTTCCGGGGAGGGGCATGTGGGCGGAGGAGGTCCGATAGGTACTGGGGGGCATGGGCATGGAGGGACTTGTAGGTGAGGAGGAGGATCTTGTATGAGATGCGGGACTTGACCGGGAGCCAGTGGAGGTTGATGAGGGTGGGGGTGATGTGCTGCCAGGGCTTTGTGTGCGTGAGAACCCTGGCAGCAGAGTTTTGTACATACTGGAGCCTGTCCAGGGTTTTGTTGGGTACCCCGAACAGGACACCATTGCAGTAGTCCAAGCGGGAGGTGACAAACGCATGGACCAGGGTTTCAGCAACAGACTCCGAGAGTGACGGTCGGAGTCTGGCAATGTTCCTGAGATGGAAAAAGGCAGTTTTGGTGACGGACTTGATGTGGGACTTGAAGGAAAGGGTGGAGTCCAGGATGACACCCAGGTTGCGGACTTCAGGAGATGGGGAGATGGAGCAGCCGTCAACCTCGAGGATGAAGTCACCAACCTTCCGGAGCAGCGCCTTGGGTGCCACAACCATGAGCTCTGTCTTCTTGGTGTTGAGTTTGAGGAGATTTGATGACATCCAGGTTTTTATTTCATACAGGCAGTTGACAAGGGACTGAGGGGGGAGCTGGGAGGATGGAGTAGTACTGAGATAGATTTGAGTATCATCAGCATAGCAGTGGAAGTTCAGTCCGTGATGGCGGATGATCTTGCCGAGGGGGAGCATGTAGATGGTGAAGAGGAGGGGGCCAAGCACAGAGCCTTGGGGCACGCCATGATTGACTGGGGCTAGGGGGGAAATAGAGCCGTTGATGGAAACAAACTGTTCCCTGTTATGGAGGTAGGATGTAAACCAGGAGAGGGCGGTGCCAGTGACCCCTAGAAGGTCAGATAGGCGGTTGAGGAGGATGGTATGGGAGACAGTGTCAAATGCTGCAGAGAGGTCCAGGAGGATGAGGATGCTGAGGCGGCCAGAGTCAGCAGCAATGAGGAGATCGTTGATGATCTTAATGAGGGCGGTCTCCGTGCTGTGTTGGAGTCTGAAGCCGGATTGGAGGGGCTCATAGAGCTCATGTTTGGACATGTGGAGATGGAGTTGGCCGGCGACTACTCTTTCCAGAGTCTTACTGAGGAAGGGAAGGTTGGAGATCGGCCGGTGGTTGTGGAGGTCATCAATGTCCAGGCCAGGCTTTTTGAGGATGGGGGTGACTGAGGCAGTTTTGAAGCTGGTAGGGACAATACCAGATGCCAAAGAAGCATTGATGATGTCCACCATGTAGGGGCAGAGGGTGGGTAGGCAGTCCTTGACCAGGGCTGTAGGCATGGGGTCCAGGGAGCAGGTGGACATCTTGGCCGAGCTGACCAACTTGGCCACTTGGGGAGCATCCACAGGGGAGAAGGAGGAGAGGTCACAAAGGGAGAGGTGCGGCGCTGAGGGGGCGTTGCCAGGTGGCTGAAGTGCGGGTGGAGGGGGAGGGGCTGGTGTCAGGAGCTGCTGGTGGATGGAGTCGACTTTCGCCTGGAAGAAGTCGAGGAATTTGGAGCAGAGATCAGGAGCACCAGAGGGATGGGGGTGTCAATGGGGCGGAGTAGGCGGTTGATGGTGGAGAACAGTGATCGAGGGTTGCTTTGCTGGGCACCGATCAAACGAGAGTAGTATACTAAAGTTAACGTTAAGTGAACTCTTCTTCCCTCAGAAACTCCGCCTCCTTTCCTTCACTGTCGGATAAACGCTCCTTTAAAAACTGTATCCGGTGATTAAACACGACTCATATGATGCGTGTGTAATTACAACAAACACACATAGAAAGTGATGTTCTGTCGAAGTAAACCTCTGAGCGCTATGCGCGGAGCGAGCCAACTGTCCAAACCTAACATTTGATAGGCATAGCAACAGTAACCAAGGGGGGCCCTTTGCTAAGCTACATGTAAGCACAATACATAATTATAATACTAACAGAGTAAACACGCATTTCTCTTCGACAGAATCATCCATAATTCAATGCTGTGTGTCTGAATGGCCTCAGGCCCACTTCCCCTTGTGTCAGCCTGCTCACCACAAACTCAAACCCAAGCCCACCAACCCAGAACACAACTTATTTGCATAATGACATTTCTTCCTTCTTTTATTTATTTATTTATTTTGGCAGTACATAAAATAACCCAGCAGCATATCCTCGGCTCTCCATCAGTCTCACACATGCTGCAGAGTCAAACAGGGATTGAGGAGATACTGGATTATATTTAAACTTCAGGCAGTGAGAACGTCTGTGACCCGGCCGCCCTGCTGGAAACAGTGGAGCCAAAACTAACCAACCAACGTCGGGATCTTGTTATGTCATTAGTGGCACTGAAAAGAGGCAGAGGAAGCAGATTGTTCCACAGGTTATCTGTCTCTACTGCCAGGATAGAGTGACAGTTTGAGCAATGATGACAAAAAGTTATTTTTTATAAACTGCCGCTCTAACAGGCTCCATATAGGAACAGGAACCAACACATCCAGCTGTTGAACCAACACATCCAGGTGTTGAACCAACACATCCAGGTCATTGTCCATCTATCAGGCCATGGCAGGCTACATGTTAAAGCATTGACTGGAACTTCTTTTAATTGTATTAATAAGTAGTGCTTGTATTAAGTGATGTGTTGAAATAATGAGAAATATATTTAAAAAAAAAGAAATGAGTATGTTATCACACTATAAAACATTTTAAGAAGGTAAAACATAAAATTGTTAAATTCCCCTTCTGCCTTGAAAATGTAAAGTAAATGAGGTGAACCTGGACCTGCAGCTGGAGGCCCCTATGCACCAACGCTGGTAGAAAGACAGCACGAGGCTGCTCCAGTGACCTTGCAGTAATGATTCTTTTCAGTGATGAAATTACAGTAAGTTATCACAGTAACCGGCAGATGGAGGGCGGCCACTGGTGAGCATTCATTCAGGGTTCGACCGCGTTGGATTTGGTGTGTGAACCCTGCGGGGAGATATGCTGACATGCTGATGTTTCTCTTGGAACATCATTTCATGAGTAAAGTGAAAACACAGCGTGTCATTCGAAGGCAAAAGATTCACATCAGAAGAACTCCTAAGTTCTCAAATCGACTGATGCCATGTGACAAACACATGACAAACAAAACGGACGTAGCTGTACATTCCTGTGAACAGCAGCAACAAAAACAAGTCTAATATGACCGACATCTTAACATTAAAAATCCAACCTGAGGAAAACATTGTCCCTCAACTTTGACTGTGTGAGCACCAAGCATGATGGTGTAAACACAGAGCCCACCTCCTCTCGTCCCACCGGAGTCCTGAGCTCTGTCCTGATGTCCACCTGAGTGCAGCTTGATCCGGGATGGACGATGGATCCAGGTCCCTGTGAAGATGTGGGCTCAACAGTCACTGATCTCCCGCTGCTTTCATCCATCTTATTGTTCTGCGACCGAACATCAGACAGCCAGCAGTAGGCTGGGTAGTGGAGCGGCCTCTGGTCCTAGCTGGGTTAGCTTAGCTTCCATCTCGGCTCTCCTCCTGGGGCAGTTTTGTGGCGTTTGGTCTGATATAAGTTAATGTCAGTGAATTCCTGTATGGTGTTTCACAGTGTTAACGTATTTATCATAATGAGAAAAGGCGTACGTTAATACAAGAAAATATTCTTGTTATTATGAAAATAACTTGATATTGGTGGCAGTAATATGCTGCTGTGTCCAGCTCATATGTGTGCGGTGCAGAGGAGCTCCCTCTTGTGTTCGCTGTCAGGTATTGCGGTAACATTGTCAATTAAAGCTACACAATATCAGTTATTTCTTATCTTTTCCATTCCTTTCTTGTGGATTTCATGCTGAGACTGTTAAGTTGTTCACAGCCGATGTCGTCGAGAGCTGTGGATCTACAAGATGGCCGCCAGAGTGCATGTTACATCACCTGAGACGTGCACCTAGCACAGGATGCCCCTACCAGTGCGTTTCTACTGCGCAGCCATAATAAATGAGCAGGGAGTAGGGCGGGACACTGTTGAGGGATTAATAATGAATGAACAGAGACAGACAGAAAGACGGAAAAAGATCACTGGCATCTTTCTCACACACACACACACACACACACACATACACACACACACAACCATATACAAGCCCAGTTTCCATAACCGATCGAAATGCAATTTAAACCTGCTACACACTGCTGCTTGAAACAAAGTACTGTCAGATACCCAGTCACACCCACATTAATGGATCATATGTCACACCTGCGTTGAAATGATTTGCTGCTCAGCATTTAACTTATATTATTTTATTGCGTGTCAGGTAAAGTACCTGTCAGAAGATGAAATACCATTTGCATTCTTGTCGGCCTTTATATGAAAGATCAAAAGAGGAGTGTGAGAGTGTGTGTGTGAGAGAATGCGAGCCTCAGTGCCATCTGGTCAGTCTCCAGGTGATGAAGCTCCCTAGAGCCAGGCCGGTGATAAAGATGACGATGAGGCCGTAGCTGTGGGAGCTCAGCGACGACACACTCTGCACGGACGCCACCTCCAGCTCCGAAAAACTGTTGATCTGTGGAGAGACAACTCCGATCACCTGGTGTGGAAAACATGCATCTGGAAAACATTCATGCCACTAAATGCCGATTACTTTTTTACAAATGTGATTGACTATCTGTCGTCCATGTGGCTCCGGAATGTTTTATTGTCGGTGCAGGAAGTGACAACAAACATGAGAAATATCCATCCGCCTTGCTATGCTGCTGTGCACTTCACGGTGAGCAGAACTGTGAATAAAGCTTCACAAGCTGAAGCAGCAGCTGGGTCAGCGATGTTCAGCCCCTCAAACTCCTTTGAAAACTTTTCCACCACCGGAACTTAACCCCTAACGTACTGCGCAGCCAGTGTGTTGTCTCATGTGTGAACACTACCATCGTTTGTCAGTCCCGTATCAGACTAATGCCGCGTCTCCACGGTACAGCTCTGTTCTCAGCTCTTCTCTATTCGTTTTCCACTGTGCACCCACCCCCAAGATCTGGGTCCAGTGAATACAAAACATATTGCGGTCGCTGTTGATGCTTGGCTATTTAAAAACAGCAGGTTTGTGCAGGAAGTGCCGTGTCGAGGTGGTGAAGGTTCTCTCTCATTGGCTGGTCTGCAGTGTTGTAAATCCACCTTCCAGTACAACGTACTAGCTACACGTGGAACTAATTTACATTTTCAATTGTGCCTGGTGATGCTAGTCAATGTCGTTTAGCCGGGTGCATTCAATTTCTGTGTATCAGAATGTAGCATCAATAAGACAACAGTTAGGACTACAGTATGTGATGGAGGGACACACACACACACACACACACACAGGTAACTTCTGCTGGGGTGTCAGACTTTGTGTATATCCAAATAAATGACAAATACTAAAGTTACGTTGGCACGGCAGGTAGAGATAATATTAGCAAAGGAACGTTAGCGCGACCTTTTCTGGCTAACGATAATTCATCTTAATAATCTCTCTCACGTTACCACAGAGATCAGAGGAAGCTAACATGTCTGAATCTCACATTAACAGATCAACTTAGCTTTAGCCCTACATTAGCTAGTTAGCTAGCATTTCGCTAACATTAGCCAACTTAAGATGTGTCTACATACACAGTGAGCGCGTATAATAAAACTTCAGTTCCATAGTAATGCTACCTTTGAGCAACCGTAGCATATCGAAGTACAACAGGAAATGGGGAAATTGATTGGAGCACTGAGCAAACGGGCGGGACTAAAACACAGAAATGATTCAGCATTTTTGCACTTCCTGTTCAGTCGTCTCAAAGTCAATGGTTGTTTTGATGTGTTTTTGGTAGGATGCCTGAAATAAGGTCTGTGGTTAACACAAGCTTATGATAGTTTACGCTTTGTTCTACAATATAAAATACATCAGCAGATACCCTTCTCGTGAATTTTGAGGCTTTTAGGTGTCTTAAGCCGGTTGCTAACATGTGGGTAAATGAGACTAAACGTGGATGGGAAAATCATGTAGGCTGTCTTTGGTCAAGAGAACCACTGCTAAGCTAACTTTGCTCTACAAAATGACGTCATCCCTGCGGCACTCTATGGAGGAGGGTCCCCCCCTATTTATTTTAAAAGAGCAACGGCCAACGGGGAAACTCCAAAACTATACTCCGTACATCAGGGCCAGACGTTGGCATTTATAGGGCTGGCCCCGCCTTGTTGCAGTCCCACCAAGAAGGAAACGCAGAGAGCTTCATCTATACAGCTGTATCATCTCATACAGAGAGGCTAACTGAACAAAGGTCGCAGAGTCGCTGCGTTCCGCAGAACCACAGAACCAACATGGTAGAGAGGAAAGTGCTCTGAGAGTAAGCACATGGAAGAAATGAAGGCCCAACATACCCATCCTCCATGATCCACAATCCAGCCCAGCAGATTGTTCGTGAAAAACTCCACGGTCCACTTCAGGATGTCCGTCACTAACTGAGGGAGGCGAGCCTCCACCATCTGATGGACAGCAGAAACACAAAGAGGTCCATACACAAAGAGACGATGCTGCCAAATTAAATAACATGGCTGGATCAGTGAACATCAGACTGTTGTCTGATATGAGATATATATGTTCATATATATATTTATATATATATATATCTATATATATTCATATATAGATATATATATTCATATATAGATATATATATTCATATATATATATATATATATATATATATATATATATATATATATATATATATATATACATATATATATATATCTATATATAGTCATATATAGATATATATATTCATATATAGATATATATATTCATATATATATATTCATATATATATATATATATATTCATATATATATATATATATTCATATATATATATGTATATGTGACATACACACAGAAGCGCAAACAATCACTTTTTATCAATATTTGTTTGGAAAAGCCCCCAAATGAAGACATTTCAAATTAAAACAATACACTTTTGAGGTGATGAGTAAAGCTTTGAATGGAAAATACAAAGTGAAACGCGCCAAAAGTTGGCTGAGCGATCCGATGGACGCCTGATAAATCACTAGCAGCTGCAGTAGGTCATGCAAAGACAGACGCATTCCAAGGAACAAGAATCATTCTGGTAGTGAGCATCAGCGCTGATCGCCTCTCCAGCTGGAACACAACCCTCCTCATCGAGGCAGGTCACAGCACTGCCAGACCTTCTGATGGACAGGCAAGCTCTGAGAAGAAAAGAAGCTAACCCACCTTGACGGCTAGCTTGGCGGCAACGTAAAAGAACAGAGCGATCCTCTCCCAGGTGATCCCCTCCTCAATCACTCTGGCCCCCACTTGCTTAAAGTGGTCCCACTTCGAGCTGGAGGAACAAGCCACTCCGTCAATCGCTCTGAAAGAGAGACAGGATGCAGTTTAAGTAGATGTTGTAAGAAATTTGAGCGTAGAACTGTGTGTTTAGTAGATATAATAAAAGTGTTTAATAATTCATATTTAAGAATTCATAATTAGTCATCATAAGTGTTTTGGAAATGCATAATTAAGATAAGCATAAAGTGTTTTAGGATTAGTAGCTAACAGTAGAATTTGAGACATGAAGCTTATGCCAAAGTTGCAAAGCCTTATCTATTATATGGAATGTTTATCATAGAAGGGATTAAGCAATAACTGACCGACATTGAATGTGTTAGTAAACGCAGGGACAGAAAGCCAGACAGGCGAATACACTCCTGGAAGTTAGCCAATAGGAATTGGTATAAACGGAAGGGGAGGAGTTGCGAACGGATATGAGGGCGGGAATAGAAAAGCATTTTTCTCGTTCTCTTTAGCGTGTGGTGCCACGGGACGGCTGTGTCTCATGGGACCAGGGACGAGTTTTTTCCAAAGTGGGGTAATATTGTAATATTTCATAGGAGTATGTACTCCATTGTTTAACTGTAATCATACTTGCATCGGTGGGATTAAAATCCTTTTAATTGTAAACCAGTTTTGGTAGATTTATTATTGCAGCGTGTGAACTGTAGGAAGCAGCTGGACACACGTGCTTCCGGCCTCCTCTTTGTGAAGCAGGCTAAAACTTCACAATTAAGAAACTACGGAGCGCGTATTACACATCTACCCCGGTTCTATTTTCCGTATTGCATCACAAGCGCTGAGACACAGCGGGCGAGAGACTCACTCTTGTAACTCCTCGTCGGCTCGGATAGTGTCGCAGATGCTGTGGATACGGTTGATCAGCTGGGTCACCATCTTCTGCTCCTGCTCAGTCAGTCGACCTTTGACCGATGACCATGTGGTATGAAACTCAAGGGGAAATTCCAAAGACTTTTCCCATAGTGAATTATGGATTTCTCACCGAACTCGGCCCACATTCCCATAGAAAGCAATGGGCTAGGACCCTGAAAATTGAACGGTCAGTCGACCTTTGGCCAATGACCATGTGGTATGAAAATCAAGGGGACATTCCAAACACTTTTCCCATAGTGAATTATGGATTTCTCACCGAACTCGGCCAGAATTCCCATAGAAAGCAATGGGCTAGGACCCTGAAAGTGCAACAGTCAGTCGACCTTTGGCCAAAGACCATGTGGTATGAAAATCAAGGGGAAATTCCATACACTTTCTGCGATGGTACACTTTCTGCTATGGTAAACTCCGTACACGTAGAAATTACGGCCTTTTGACTCAATTCTGCCTAAAGACACCTAGAAAACAATGGGCTAGGAGGCTGAAATTGTCACATTAAGTCAACCTCTGCCCCAAGATGAAATGGTCTGAATATCAACGGGAAATTCTGTACAGTTTTCCCATAGTGATTCATGGCATTTAGCATTTATTTGGCTTAAATAGACGTTCAGTTAATATCCCTAGAAAGCAATGGGCTAGCATGCTGAAATGTTCACAGTCAGTCGGCCCTTGGCCACAAACCACGTGGTATGAAAACCAATAGGAAATTCGGTACACTTTTCCCGTAGTAATATATGGCATTTTTCTTAATTTTAAAGTTATTTGGCCTAATTACCCCATAAAACAATGGGCTAGTACCGTGAAATTTTCACAGTCATTCCATCTTTGCCCCATCGTTAAATGGTATGAAACTCAATGGGACATTCCAAACACTTTTCCCATAGTGAACTATGGATGTCTCTACCCAGATGACACTTATGTTCCGACATGGCCTTCAACAGTCTTTTCTCTCAAAATGTCCACTTTAATTTAAAGTAGAGATTTGATTAATTTTCTCCTTCAAAGAGGGGCTCGTCACCATTACACACCTATAATCGGGGCCTCGTAGCTGCAAGTTAAGGTCCCCAAAAACAGCCCCAAAGGTCAAAATTGAGGCATATGACCTCATCTTTCGGCCTGTTTTGGCAAGTGAGAAACGGGCCATTAAATCGTAGTGAAAGGTTGGAACTGCCTGATTTTTGCATAAATCAGTCACCTGTGATAAGGTGATGCAGGATCTAAAGCGAGATATCTGTAGAACCTTGGGAAAGCTAACTTCCGGTAGCAGCATGCTAATGACTTGAATCCAATTGAACCTTGAAGAGGGTCCTGTTTTGGCCATCATATGTGAATTTCATCAAAGAAGGCCATTGACAAGTGTTTTAAAATTGATCAATATTAAAAAGTGGTCAAAATCCAGATTTTACCAGTCTTTTCTTAAACTGTTTATACTTTAAAAAGGGGTAGGGTTTTAAATCCTTTTCTGCCTCAAAGAGGGGCTCGTCACCATTACACACCTATAATCTGGGCCTCATAGCTGCAAGGTAAGGTCCCCAAAAACAGCCACAAAGGGTTTAATTGGGCTTAATTGGGGCCTTAGTCACTTATATTTTGGCATATGCAAGAATGGCCATAATTTCTCAAATATGGGTCCTAGAACCCCCAGATTGTGCACACACATTGTGGACAAGGCCTACAATAGGACCACCTGGAAAAATCCCTCTAGATTATCTAGAACTGATTTTTGCCTGTATCAAACTCAGACTTCAGCATGGGGTACATGTCCCTGTCGTACTCTTGATGAGATCAGACCATCTTTTACTTCTGAAGATGTCAGAGCCCTGTTTTTTTAATATGTTGTAGACAGGCCCCAATGAGGCACATTCAAGTTTCAGTTGTCCATCTTTTTTCCACATTTACAGAGTGCATCAGAAAAACACAAAATCAATGTCCCAGAGACCATGAATGAGTTCCTCGACATGTCCGACGATGAAGGTATGTGAAGAATGCTCAAATGACTGCTTCATTCTACGATGTTTCACACATTTAGCACTAAAATTGCATTGATTAATACGTGCAAACCATTGCTGTGACTTCACGATTTTATTACAAAAAAGCAATTGTAACAAGCCACAGGCTCCGTTGTTTGGGCAGGGCTGCTTTTGTGTGTGAATGAAATGCGAGCCTCAGTGCCATCTGGTCAGTCTCCAGGTGATGAAGCTCCCTAGAGCCAGGCCGGTGATAAAGATGACGATGAGGCCGTAGCTGTGGGAGCTCAGCGACGACACACTCTGCACGGACGCCACCTCCAGCTCCGAAAAACTGTTGATCTGTGGAGAGACAACTCCGATCACCTGGTGTGGAAAACATGCATCTGGAAAACATTCATGCCACTAAATGCCGATTACTTTTTTACAAATGTGATTGACTATCTGTCGTCCATGTGGCTCCGGAATGTTTTATTGTCGGTGCAGGAAGTGACAACAAACATGAGAAATATCCATCCGCCTTGCTATGCTGCTGTGCACTTCACGGTGAGCAGAACTGTGAATAAAGCTTCACAAGCTGAAGCAGCAGCTGGGTCAGCGATGTTCAGCCCCTCAAACTCCTTTGAAAACTTTTCCACCACCGGAACTTAACCCCTAACGTACTGCGCAGCCAGTGTGTTGTCTCATGTGTGAACACTACCATCGTTTGTCAATCCCGTATCAGACTAATGCCGCGTCTCCACGGTACAGCTCTGTTCTCAGCTCTTCTCTATTCGTTTTCCACTGTGCACCCACCCCCAAGATCTGGGTCCAGTGAATACAAAACATATTGCGGTCGCTGTTGATGCTTGGCTATTTAAAAACAGCAGGTTTGTGCAGGAAGTGCCGTGTCGAGGTGGTGAAGGTTCTCTCTCATTGGCTGGTCTGCAGTGTTGTAAATCCACCTTCCAGTACAACGTACTAGCTACACGTGGAACTAATTTACATTTTCAATTGTGCCTGGTGATGCTAGTCAATGTCGTTTAGCCGGGTGCATTCAATTTCTGTGTATCAGAATGTAGCATCAATAAGACAACAGTTAGGACTACAGTATGTGATGGAGGGACACACACACACACACACACACACACACAGGTAACTTCTGCTGGGGTGTCAGACTTTGTGTATATCCAAATAAATGACAAATACTAAAGTTACGTTGGCACGGCAGGTAGAGATAATATTAGCAAAGGAACGTTAGCGTGATCTTTTCTGGCTAACGATAATTCATCTTAATAATCTCTCATGTTACCACAGAGATCAGAGGAAGCTAACATGTCTGAATCTCACATTAACAGATCAACTTAGCTTTAGCCCTACATTAGCTAGTTAGCTAGCATTTCGCTAACATTAGCCAACTTAAGATGTGTCTACATACACAGTGAGCGCGTATAATAAAACTTCAGTTCCATAGTAATGCTACCTTTGAGCAGACGTAGCATATCGAAGTACAACAGGAAATGGGGAAATTGATTGGAGCACTGAGCAAACGGGCGGGACTAAAACACAGAAATGATTCAGCATTTTTGCACTTCCTGTTCAGTCGTCTCAAAGTCAATGGTTGTTTTGATGTGTTTTTGGTAGGATGCCTGAAATAAGGTCTGTGGTTAACACAAGCTTATGATAGTTTACGCTTTGTTCTACAATATAAAATACATCAGCAGATACCCTTCTCGTGAATTTTGAGGCTTTTAGGTGTCTTAAGCCGGTTGCTAACATGTGGGTAAATGAGACTAAACGTGGATGGGAAAATAATGTAGGCTGTCTTTGGTCAAGAGAACCACTGCTAAGCTAACTTTGCTCTACAAAATGACGTCATCCCTGCGGCACTCTATGGAGGAGGGTCCCCCCCTATTTATTTTAAAAGAGCAACGGCCAACGGGGAAACTCCAAAACTATACTCCGTACATCAGGGCCAGACGTTGGCATTTATAGGGCTGGCCCCGCCTTGTTGCAGTCCCACCAAGAAGGAAACGCAGAGAGCTTCATCTATACAGCTGTATCATCTCATACAGAGAGGCTAACTGAACAAAGGTCGCAGAGTCGCTGCGTTCCGCAGAACCACAGAACCAACATGGTAGAGAGGAAAGTGCTCTGAGAGTAAGCACATGGAAGAAATGAAGGCCCAACATACCCATCCTCCATGATCCACAATCCAGCCCAGCAGATTGTTCGTGAAAAACTCCACGGTCCACTTCAGGATGTCCGTCACTAACTGAGGGAGGCGAGCCTCCACCATCTGATGGACAGCAGAAACACAAAGAGGTCCATACACAAAGAGACGATGCTGCCAAATTAAATAACATGGCTGGATCAGTGAACATCAGACTGTTGTCTGATATGAGATATATATGTTCATATATATATTCATATATATATATATCTATATATATTCATATATAGATATATATATTCATATATAGATATATATATTCATATATATATATTCATATATATATATTAATATATATATATATATATATTCATATATATATATATATATTCATATATATATATGTATATGTGACATACACACAGAAGCGCAAACAATCACTTTTTATCAATATTTGTTTGGAAAAGCCCCCAAATGAAGACATTTCAAATTAAAACAATACACTTTTGAGGTGATGAGTAAAGCTTTGAATGGAAAATACAAAGTGAAACGCGCCAAAAGTTGGCTGAGCGATCCGATGGACGCCTGATAAATCACTAGCAGCTGCAGTAGGTCATGCAAAGACAGACGCATTCCAAGGAACAAGAATCATTCTGGTAGTGAGCATCAGCGCTGATCGCCTCTCCAGCTGGAACACAACCCTCCTCATCGAGGCAGGTCACAGCACTGCCAGACCTTCTGATGGACAGGCAAGCTCTGAGAAGAAAAGAAGCTAACCCACCTTGACGGCTAGCTTGGCGGCAACGTAAAAGAACAGAGCGATCCTCTCCCAGGTGATCCCCTCCTCAATCACTCTGGCCCCCACTTGCTTAAAGTGGTCCCACTTCGAGCTGGAGGAACAAGCCACTCCGTCAATCGCTCTGAAAGAGAGACAGGATGCAGTTTAAGTAGATGTTGTAAGAAATTTGAGCGTAGAACTGTGTGTTTAGTAGATATAATAAAAGTGTTTAATAATTCATATTTAAGAATTCATAATTAGTCATCATAAGTGTTTTGGAAATGCATAATTAAGATAAGCATAAAGTGTTTTAGGATTAGTAGCTAACAGTAGAATTTGAGACATGAAGCTTATGCCAAAGTTGCAAAGCCTTATCTATTATATGGAATGTTTATCATAGAAGGGATTAAGCAATAACTGACCGACATTGAATGTGTTAGTAAACGCAGGGACAGAAAGCCAGACAGGCGAATACACTCCTGGAAGTTAGCCAATAGGAATTGGGATAAACGGAAGGGGAGGAGTTGCGAACGGATATGAGGGCGGGAATAGAAAAGCATTTTTCTCGTTCTCTTTAGCGTGTGGTGCCACGGGACGGCTGTGTCTCATGGGACCAGGGACGAGTTTTTTCCAAAGTGGGGTAATATTGTAATATTTCATAGGAGTATGTACTCCATTGTTTAACTGTAATCATACTTGCATCGGTGGGATTAAAATCCTTTTAATTGTAAACCAGTTTTGGTAGATTTATTATTGCAGCGTGTGAACTGTAGGAAGCAGCTGGACACACGTGCTTCCGGCTTCCTCTTTGTGAAGCAGGCTAAAACTTCACAATGTTAAGAAACTACGGAGCGCGTATTACACATCTACCCCGGTTCTATTTTCCGTATTGCATCACAAGCGCTGAGACACAGCGGGCGAGAGACTCACTCTTGTAACTCCTCGTCGGCTCGGATAGTGTCGCAGATGCTGTGGATACGGTTGATCAGCTGGGTCACCATCTTCTGCTCCTGCTCAGTCAGTCGACCTTTGACCGATGACCATGTGGTATGAAACTCAAGGGGAAATTCCAAAGACTTTTCCCATAGTGAATTATGGATTTCTCACCGAACTCGGCCCACATTCCCATAGAAAGCAATGGGCTAGGACCCTGAAAATTGAACGGTCAGTCGACCTTTGGCCAATGACCATGTGGTATGAAAATCAAGGGGACATTCCAAACACTTTTCCCATAGTGAATTATGGATTTCTCACCGAACTCGGCCAGAATTCCCATAGAAAGCAATGGGCTAGGACCCTGAAAGTTTAACAGTCAGTCGACCTTTGGCCAAAGACCATGTGGTATGAAAATCAAGGGGAAATTCCATACACTTTCTGCGATGGTACACTTTCTGCTATGGTAAACTCCGTACACGTAGAAATTACGGCCTTTTGACTCAATTCTGCCTAAAGACAACTAGAAAACAATGGGCTAGGAGGCTGAAATTGTCACATTAAGTCAACCTCTGCCCCAAGATGAAATGGTCTGAATATCAACGGGAAATTCTGTACAGTTTTCCCATAGTGATTCATGGCATTTAGCATTTATTTGGCTTAAATAGACGTTCAGTTAATATCCCTAGAAAGCAATGGGCTAGCATGCTGAAATTTTCAGAGTCAGTCGGCCCTTGGCCACAAACCACGTGGTATGAAAATCAATAGGAAATTCGGTACACTTTTCCCGTAGTAATATATGGCATTTTTCTTCATTTTAAAGTTATTTGGCCTAATTACCCCATAAAACAATGGGCTAGGACCGTGAAATTTTCACAGTCATTCCATCTTTGCCCCATCGTTAAATGGTATGAAACTCAATGGGACATTCCAAACACTTTTCCCATAGTGAACTATGGATGTCTCTACCCAGATGACACTTATGTTCCGACATGGCCTTCAACAGTCTTTTCTCTCAAAATGTCCACTTTAATTTAAAGTAGAGATTTGATTAATTTTCTCCTTCAAAGAGGGGCTCGTCACCATTACACACCTATAATCTGGGCCTCGTAGCTGCAAGTTAAGGTCCCCAAAAACAGCCCCAAAGGTCAAAATTGAGGCATATGACCTCATCTTTCGGCCTGTTTTGGCAAGTGAGAAACGGGCCATTAAATCGTAGTGAAAGGTTGGAACTGCCTGATTTTTGCATAAATCAGTCACCTGTGATAAGGTGATGCAGGATCTAAAGCGAGATATCTGTAGAACCTTGGGAAAGCTAACTTCCGGTAGCAGCATGCTAATGACTTGAATCCAATTGAACCTTGAAGAGGGTCCTGTTTTGGCCATCATATGTGAATTTCATCAAAGAAGGCCATTGACAAGTGTTTTAAAATTGATCAATATTAAAAAGTGGTCAAAATCCAGATTTTACCAGTCTTTTCTCAAACTGTTTATACTTTAAAAAGGGGTAGGGTTTTAAATCCTTTTCTGCCTCAAAGAGGGGCTCGTCACCATTACACACCTATAATCTGGGCCTCATAGCTGCAAGGTAAGGTCCCCAAAAACAGCCACAAAGGGTTTAATTGGGCTTAATTGGGGCCTTAGTCACTTATATTTTGGCATATGCAAGAATGGCCATAATTTCTCAAATATGGGTCCTAGAACCCCCAGATTGTGCACACACATTGTGGACAAGGCCTACAATAGGACCACCTGGAAAAATCCCTCTAGATTATCTAGAACTGATTTTTGCCTGTATCAAACTCAGACTTCAGCATGGGGTACATGTCCCTGTCGTACTCTTGATGAGATCAGACCATCTTTTACTTCTGAAGATGTCAGAGCCCTGTTTTTTTAATATGTTGTAGACAGGCCCCAATGAGGCACATTCAAGTTTCAGTTGTCCATCTTTTTTCCACATTTACAGAGTGCATCAGAAAAACACAAAATCAATGTCCCAGAGACCATGAATGAGTTCCTCGACATGTCCGACGATGAAGGTATGTGAAGAATGCTCAAATGACTGCTTCATTCTACGATGTTTCACACATTTAGCACTAAAATTGCATTGATTAATACGTGCAAACCATTGCTGTGACTTCACGATTTTATTACAAAAAAGCAATTGTAACAAGCCACAGGCTCCGTTGTTTGGGCAGGGCTGCTTTTGTGTGTGAATGAAATGCGAGCCTCAGTGCCATCTGGTCAGTCTCCAGGTGATGAAGCTCCCTAGAGCCAGGCCGGTGATAAAGATGACGATGAGGCCGTAGCTGTGGGAGCTCAGCGACGACACACTCTGCACGGACGCCACCTCCAGCTCCGAAAAACTGTTGATCTGTGGAGAGACAACTCCGATCACCTGGTGTGGAAAACATGCATCTGGAAAACATTCATGCCACTAAATGCCGATTACTTTTTTACAAATGTGATTGACTATCTGTCGTCCATGTGGCTCCGGAATGTTTTATTGTCGGTGCAGGAAGTGACAACAAACATGAGAAATATCCATCCACCTTGCTATGCTGCTGTGCACTTCACGGTGAGCAGAACTGTGAATAAAGCTTCACAAGCTGAAGCAGCAGCTGGGTCAGCGATGTTCAGCCCCTCAAACTCCTTTGAAAACTTTTCCACCACCGGAACTTAACCCCTAACGTACTGCGCAGCCAGTGTGTTGTCTCATGTGTGAACACTACCATCGTTTGTCAATCCCGTATCAGACTAATGCCGCGTCTCCACGGTACAGCTCTGTTCTCAGCTCTTCTCTATTCGTTTTCCACTGTGCACCCACCCCCAAGATCTGGGTCCAGTGAATACAAAACATATTGCGGTCGCTGTTGATGCTTGGCTATTTAAAAACAGCAGGTTTGTGCAGGAAGTGCCGTGTCGAGGTGGTGAAGGTTCTCTCTCATTGGCTGGTCTGCAGTGTTGTAAATCCACCTTCCAGTACAACGTACTAGCTACACGTGGAACTAATTTACATTTTCAATTGTGCCTGGTGATGCTAGTCAATGTCGTTTAGCCGGGTGCATTCAATTTCTGTGTATCAGAATGTAGCATCAATAAGACAACAGTTAGGACTACAGTATGTGATGGAGGGACACACACACACACACACACACACACACACAGGTAACTTCTGCTGGGGTGTCAGACTTTGTGTATATCCAAATAAAT
The DNA here is from genome assembly GCF_949748355.1 of Melanostigma gelatinosum. NCBI lineage: Eukaryota > Metazoa > Chordata > Actinopteri > Perciformes > Zoarcidae > Melanostigma > Melanostigma gelatinosum. Next base: position 1,137,083 of record NC_136646.1, read on the forward strand.
GACAAATACTAAAGTTACGTTGGCACGGCAGGTAGAGATAATATTAGCAAAGGAACGTTAGCGTGATCTTTTCTGGCTAACGATAATTCATCTTAATAATCTCTCATGTTACCACAGAGATCAGAGGAAGCTAACATGTCTGAATCTCACATTAACAGATCAACTTAGCTTTAGCCCTACATTAGCTAGTTAGCTAGCATTTCGCTAACATTAGCCAACTTAAGATGTGTCTACATACACAGTGAGCGCGTATAATAAAACTTCAGTTCCATAGTAATGCTACCTTTGAGCAGACGTAGCATATCGAAGTACAACAGGAAATGGGGAAATTGATTGGAGCACTGAGCAAACGGGCGGGACTAAAACACAGAAATGATTCAGCATTTTTGCACTTCCTGTTCAGTCGTCTCAAAGTCAATGGTTGTTTTGATGTGTTTTTGGTAGGATGCCTGAAATAAGGTCTGTGGTTAACACAAGCTTATGATAGTTTACGCTTTGTTCTACAATATAAAATACATCAGCAGATACCCTTCTCGTGAATTTTGAGGCTTTTAGGTGTCTTAAGCCGGTTGCTAACATGTGGGTAAATGAGACTAAACGTGGATGGGAAAATAATGTAGGCTGTCTTTGGTCAAGAGAACCACTGCTAAGCTAACTTTGCTCTACAAAATGACGTCATCCCTGCGGCACTCTATGGAGGAGGGTCCCCCCCTATTTATTTTAAAAGAGCAACGGCCAACGGGGAAACTCCAAAACTATACTCCGTACATCAGGGCCAGACGTTGGCATTTATAGGGCTGGCCCCGCCTTGTTGCAGTCCCACCAAGAAGGAAACGCAGAGAGCTTCATCTATACAGCTGTATCATCTCATACAGAGAGGCTAACTGAACAAAGGTCGCAGAGTCGCTGCGTTCCGCAGAACCACAGAACCAACATGGTAGAGAGGAAAGTGCTCTGAGAGTAAGCACATGGAAGAAATGAAGGCCCAACATACCCATCCTCCATGATCCACAATCCAGCCCAGCAGATTGTTCGTGAAAAACTCCACGGTCCACTTCAGGATGTCCGTCACTAACTGAGGGAGGCGAGCCTCCACCATCTGATGGACAGCAGAAACACAAAGAGGTCCATACACAAAGAGACGATGCTGCCAAATTAAATAACATGGCTGGATCAGTGAACATCAGACTGTTGTCTGATATGAGATATATATGTTCATATATATATTCATATATATATATATCTATATATATTCATATATAGATATATATATTCATATATAGATATATATATTCATATATATATATTCATATATATATATTAATATATATATATATATATATTCATATATATATATATATATTCATATATATATATGTATATGTGACATACACACAGAAGCGCAAACAATCACTTTTTATCAATATTTGTTTGGAAAAGCCCCCAAATGAAGACATTTCAAATTAAAACAATACACTTTTGAGGTGATGAGTAAAGCTTTGAATGGAAAATACAAAGTGAAACGCGCCAAAAGTTGGCTGAGCGATCCGATGGACGCCTGATAAATCACTAGCAGCTGCAGTAGGTCATGCAAAGACAGACGCATTCCAAGGAACAAGAATCATTCTGGTAGTGAGCATCAGCGCTGATCGCCTCTCCAGCTGGAACACAACCCTCCTCATCGAGGCAGGTCACAGCACTGCCAGACCTTCTGATGGACAGGCAAGCTCTGAGAAGAAAAGAAGCTAACCCACCTTGACGGCTAGCTTGGCGGCAACGTAAAAGAACAGAGCGATCCTCTCCCAGGTGATCCCCTCCTCAATCACTCTGGCCCCCACTTGCTTAAAGTGGTCCCACTTCGAGCTGGAGGAACAAGCCACTCCGTCAATCGCTCTGAAAGAGAGACAGGATGCAGTTTAAGTAGATGTTGTAAGAAATTTGAGCGTAGAACTGTGTGTTTAGTAGATATAATAAAAGTGTTTAATAATTCATATTTAAGAATTCATAATTAGTCATCATAAGTGTTTTGGAAATGCATAATTAAGATAAGCATAAAGTGTTTTAGGATTAGTAGCTAACAGTAGAATTTGAGACATGAAGCTTATGCCAAAGTTGCAAAGCCTTATCTATTATATGGAATGTTTATCATAGAAGGGATTAAGCAATAACTGACCGACATTGAATGTGTTAGTAAACGCAGGGACAGAAAGCCAGACAGGCGAATACACTCCTGGAAGTTAGCCAATAGGAATTGGGATAAACGGAAGGGGAGGAGTTGCGAACGGATATGAGGGCGGGAATAGAAAAGCATTTTTCTCGTTCTCTTTAGCGTGTGGTGCCACGGGACGGCTGTGTCTCATGGGACCAGGGACGAGTTTTTTCCAAAGTGGGGTAATATTGTAATATTTCATAGGAGTATGTACTCCATTGTTTAACTGTAATCATACTTGCATCGGTGGGATTAAAATCCTTTTAATTGTAAACCAGTTTTGGTAGATTTATTATTGCAGCGTGTGAACTGTAGGAAGCAGCTGGACACACGTGCTTCCGGCTTCCTCTTTGTGAAGCAGGCTAAAACTTCACAATGTTAAGAAACTACGGAGCGCGTATTACACATCTACCCCGGTTCTATTTTCCGTATTGCATCACAAGCGCTGAGACACAGCGGGCGAGAGACTCACTCTTGTAACTCCTCGTCGGCTCGGATAGTGTCGCAGATGCTGTGGATACGGTTGATCAGCTGGGTCACCATCTTCTGCTCCTGCTCAGTCAGTCGACCTTTGACCGATGACCATGTGGTATGAAACTCAAGGGGAAATTCCAAAGACTTTTCCCATAGTGAATTATGGATTTCTCACCGAACTCGGCCCACATTCCCATAGAAAGCAATGGGCTAGGACCCTGAAAATTGAACGGTCAGTCGACCTTTGGCCAATGACCATGTGGTATGAAAATCAAGGGGACATTCCAAACACTTTTCCCATAGTGAATTATGGATTTCTCACCGAACTCGGCCAGAATTCCCATAGAAAGCAATGGGCTAGGACCCTGAAAGTTTAACAGTCAGTCGACCTTTGGCCAAAGACCATGTGGTATGAAAATCAAGGGGAAATTCCATACACTTTCTGCGATGGTACACTTTCTGCTATGGTAAACTCCGTACACGTAGAAATTACGGCCTTTTGACTCAATTCTGCCTAAAGACAACTAGAAAACAATGGGCTAGGAGGCTGAAATTGTCACATTAAGTCAACCTCTGCCCCAAGATGAAATGGTCTGAATATCAACGGGAAATTCTGTACAGTTTTCCCATAGTGATTCATGGCATTTAGCATTTATTTGGCTTAAATAGACGTTCAGTTAATATCCCTAGAAAGCAATGGGCTAGCATGCTGAAATTTTCAGAGTCAGTCGGCCCTTGGCCACAAACCACGTGGTATGAAAATCAATAGGAAATTCGGTACACTTTTCCCGTAGTAATATATGGCATTTTTCTTCATTTTAAAGTTATTTGGCCTAATTACCCCATAAAACAATGGGCTAGGACCGTGAAATTTTCACAGTCATTCCATCTTTGCCCCATCGTTAAATGGTATGAAACTCAATGGGACATTCCAAACACTTTTCCCATAGTGAACTATGGATGTCTCTACCCAGATGACACTTATGTTCCGACATGGCCTTCAACAGTCTTTTCTCTCAAAATGTCCACTTTAATTTAAAGTAGAGATTTGATTAATTTTCTCCTTCAAAGAGGGGCTCGTCACCATTACACACCTATAATCTGGGCCTCGTAGCTGCAAGTTAAGGTCCCCAAAAACAGCCCCAAAGGTCAAAATTGAGGCATATGACCTCATCTTTCGGCCTGTTTTGGCAAGTGAGAAACGGGCCATTAAATCGTAGTGAAAGGTTGGAACTGCCTGATTTTTGCATAAATCAGTCACCTGTGATAAGGTGATGCAGGATCTAAAGCGAGATATCTGTAGAACCTTGGGAAAGCTAACTTCCGGTAGCAGCATGCTAATGACTTGAATCCAATTGAACCTTGAAGAGGGTCCTGTTTTGGCCATCATATGTGAATTTCATCAAAGAAGGCCATTGACAAGTGTTTTAAAATTGATCAATATTAAAAAGTGGTCAAAATCCAGATTTTACCAGTCTTTTCTCAAACTGTTTATACTTTAAAAAGGGGTAGGGTTTTAAATCCTTTTCTGCCTCAAAGAGGGGCTCGTCACCATTACACACCTATAATCTGGGCCTCATAGCTGCAAGGTAAGGTCCCCAAAAACAGCCACAAAGGGTTTAATTGGGCTTAATTGGGGCCTTAGTCACTTATATTTTGGCATATGCAAGAATGGCCATAATTTCTCAAATATGGGTCCTAGAACCCCCAGATTGTGCACACACATTGTGGACAAGGCCTACAATAGGACCACCTGGAAAAATCCCTCTAGATTATCTAGAACTGATTTTTGCCTGTATCAAACTCAGACTTCAGCATGGGGTACATGTCCCTGTCGTACTCTTGATGAGATCAGACCATCTTTTACTTCTGAAGATGTCAGAGCCCTGTTTTTTTAATATGTTGTAGACAGGCCCCAATGAGGCACATTCAAGTTTCAGTTGTCCATCTTTTTTCCACATTTACAGAGTGCATCAGAAAAACACAAAATCAATGTCCCAGAGACCATGAATGAGTTCCTCGACATGTCCGACGATGAAGGTATGTGAAGAATGCTCAAATGACTGCTTCATTCTACGATGTTTCACACATTTAGCACTAAAATTGCATTGATTAATACGTGCAAACCATTGCTGTGACTTCACGATTTTATTACAAAAAAGCAATTGTAACAAGCCACAGGCTCCGTTGTTTGGGCAGGGCTGCTTTTGTGTGTGAATGAAATGCGAGCCTCAGTGCCATCTGGTCAGTCTCCAGGTGATGAAGCTCCCTAGAGCCAGGCCGGTGATAAAGATGACGATGAGGCCGTAGCTGTGGGAGCTCAGCGACGACACACTCTGCACGGACGCCACCTCCAGCTCCGAAAAACTGTTGATCTGTGGAGAGACAGCTCCGATCACCTGGTGTGGAAAACATGCATCTGGAAAACATTCATGCCACTAAATGCCGATTACTTTTTTACAAATGTGATTGACTATCTGTCGTCCATGTGGCTCCGGAATGTTTTATTGTCGGTGCAGGAAGTGACAACAAACATGAGAAATATCCATCCGCCTTGCTATGCTGCTGTGCACTTCACGGTGAGCAGAACTGTGAATAAAGCTTCACAAGCTGAAGCAGCAGCTGGGTCAGCGATGTTCAGCCCCTCAAACTCCTTTGAAAACTTTTCCACCACCGGAACTTAACCCCTAACGTACTGCGCAGCCAGTGTGTTGTCTCATGTGTGAACACTACCATCGTTTGTCAATCCCGTATCAGACTAATGCCGCGTCTCCACGGTACAGCTCTGTTCTCAGCTCTTCTCTATTCGTTTTCCACTGTGCACCCACCCCCAAGATCTGGGTCCAGTGAATACAAAACATATTGCGGTCGCTGTTGATGCTTGGCTATTTAAAAACAGCAGGTTTGTGCAGGAAGTGCCGTGTCGAGGTGGTGAAGGTTCTCTCTCATTGGCTGGTCTGCAGTGTTGTAAATCCACCTTCCAGTACAACGTACTAGCTACACGTGGAACTAATTTACATTTTCAATTGTGCCTGGTGATGCTAGTCAATGTCGTTTAGCCGGGTGCATTCAATTTCTGTGTATCAGAATGTAGCATCAATAAGACAACAGTTAGGACTACAGTATGTGATGGAGGGACACACACACACACACACACACACACACACACACAGGTAACTTCTGCTGGGGTGTCAGACTTTGTGTATATCCAAGTAAATGACAAATACTAAAGTTATGTTGGCACGGCAGGTAGAGATAATATTAGCAAAGGAACGTTAGCGTGATCTTTTCTGGCTAACGATAATTCATCTTAATAATCTCTCTCACGTTACCACAGAGATCAGAGGAAGCTAACATGTCTGAATCTCACATTAACAGATCAACTTAGCTTTAGCCCTACATTAGCTAGTTAGCTAGCATTTCGCTAACATTAGCCAACTTAAGATGTGTCTACATACACAGTGAGCGCGTATAATAAAACTTCAGTTCCATAGTAATGCTACCTTTGAGCAGACGTAGCATATCGAAGTACAACAGGAAATGGGGAAATTAATTGGAGCACTGAGCAAACGGGCGGGACTAAAACACAGAAATGATTCAGCATTTTTGCACTTCCTGTTCAGTCGTCTCAAAGTCAATGGTTGTTTTGATGTGTTTTTGGTAGGATGCCTGAAATAAGGTCTGTGGTTAACACAAGCTTATGATAGTTTACGCTTTGTTCTACAATATAAAATACATCAGCAGATACCCTTCTCGTGAATTTTGAGGCTTTTAGGTGTCTTAAGCCGGTTGCTAACATGTGGGTAAATGAGACTAAACGTGGATGGGAAAATCATGTAGGCTGTCTTTGGTCAAGAGAACCACTGCTAAGCTAACTTGTGGTATTGCTCTACAAAATGGCGTCATCCCTGCGGCACTCTATGGAGGAGGGTCCCCCCCTATTTATTTTAAAAGAGCAACGGCCAACGGGGAAACTCCAAAACTATACTCCGTACATCAGGGCCAGACGTTGGCATTTATAGGGCTGGCCCCGCCTTGTTGCAGTCCCACCAAGAAGGAAACGCGGAGAGCTTCATCTATATAGCTGTACCATCTCATACAGAGAGGCTAACTGAACAAAGGTTGCAGTGTCGCTGCGTTCCGCAGAACCACAGAACCAACATGGTAGAGAGGAAAGTGCTCTGAGAGTAAGCACATGGAAGAAATGAAGGCCCAACATACCCATCCTCCATGATCCACAATCCAGCCCAGCAGAGTGTTCCTGAAAAACTCCACGGTCCACTTCAGGATGTCCCTCACTGACTGAGGGAGGTGAGCCTCCACCATCTGATGGACAGCAGAAACACAAAGAGGTCCATACACAAAGAGACGATGCTGCCAAATTCAATAAGATGGCTGGATCAGTGAACATCAGACTGTTGTCTGATATGAGATATATATGTTCATATATATATTCATATGTATATTCATATATAGATATATAGATAGTCACGTCTGGTGCCTGACGTGACTTTGGGAAGGTTTGGAGGAGTTGGCACGGTGTGCTTTGTTGCGTAGACTCTCTTTTCCCTTTCTTCTCTCTTTCCTTGTGGTGGTGGAGGGGGACGCTGTGAACCTGGCAACCTGGAACGTCGAGGCCGGCGGGGCGGGGCTTGGTGGTGCGTGATTGCGTCACTTACGGCGCGCCCGTGTGTTGATGGAAAGTCCGTCGCTGCGTGGCGAGGTGTCATGGCGGCTGCTAGGAGTTGGAGCAGTGTCGCTTTTTTGTCGCGGCGCTTGTGGGGGGATCCCCCTCTCCTGCGCTCCGTTAACAGGCGCGCTACGGTCCAGGCCGCGATCCTGGGCGGGTCGGTCCCGCTGGGAGATGCGGTCGGGGCGCGAGCGCCGTGCCGGTGGCTTCGAGCGCGGTGTGCTGGGATGCTGGAGTCGCCGGAAGCCGGGCTGTCGGAGGTTTGTCCCCGAGCGCTGCGTCCGGAGCGAGCGGATGAGGAAGGGGGGGACTTCCGCGTCCGTTGCCCGCGTTCGGGGGCAGCGGATCGCCGTCTGCCACGGAGGCGTGCCGGTGTGGGACTTGGTTCGCTGGACGATGACGGTCGGTCTGGGTCCCCGTACTGGCGGATTGCCCGGAGGGAGGGATTCCGGTCGATGGATGTGGCCGGTCGGCGGGTTCAGCTGCGTTGGGCCGCCGGGGCGCTCCCGGAGGCGATCGGTGGCATCTGGAAGCCCTGCCTCGGTGGAGTGCGGCCCCGGGCTGTGCGGGTGACGGCTGGGGAGGCAAACGGTTCTTCGTCATCGGGAGGCCCGGTTAGTAGCAGGTCCATGCTGGCAAGGTAAGGGGTTTATTTTCCTTCCCTGTTCGTTGTTTTTGCGGTGCTGCGGGCATTCTTGCGTTTTGGTGCGAACGACGTAAAGGAGTTGTACCCCAAACCGGACAGTTTTTAGCTAATGTTTCAATACAATTCACTTACAATGTTGATAAAAACGATCGTGTAATGTTTTCAGTTGATTTAATGGTGTTAAACTGAAGTTAAACTTCGTACCTTTCAAACGAAATGTTGTTGTAATTATTACAGTTAGCTTTGCCTTCACCAGAGTCGTTAAAACGATGCTAACACGGGTGAATTAGCTGTGCACTGCTCTTGGCCTAATCCGTACGGACTTCTATCCTCGTTGTAAACACTGGCTGCTGCTGGTTTTTCGGGGATATTCGATTGTTCCAGGGTCGCAAAAATGACCATCAATGCTGTCAACACATCCGGGACCGTAGTTCTGTCCTTCACAATAAGATATCACGCTTCAACAACTCCAAATGATGCAACAAAAGCTCCTTAATTTCCGTTCGAGCTGTTTAAGCATCGCCCGAGCGTTCTTTCTGCTTTTTCTCATCAAAGTCACTTTCCTATAGTATTTAGACATATAAACGTCCATATATATTCATGAAATTTGACACGTAGATTATTTGATATGTATGAATTAATATTATTTACGTTTGGTTGGCGATCGCCGAAGAAAATGACAGCGTAATGACCGGAAAGGGCGTCACGATGGAATCGTTCGAGACAGGCCAATAGCAGCTAGCGCCGACCGAGGCAGGCCATCGTTACGTTAGCAGCCTGACTCTTTTCTGAAGGTGTAGCAGCCTTACGGTTTGGTGCGAAAGGCGTAGCAGGCTGAGCTATGGTGGCCGTGGGTATTTGTAGGGTGTGGCCGGAAGTGGCCCCGTGGAGGTGTGGCCCTGCTCCTGAAATTCAGCTAAGGTTTATCTCCAATTAAGCTCCAGACAAAGTGATGCCTCCTTTTATTTGACTTTATGTGATTTTTACAGCAGCGTAGAGCTCCACTATGACAACAATACTATTGTTGTGGCTTTAAAGAGAGCGATATAACGACTTTAGTTCCACAAAGGACTGACGTGAGGTAAAGCAGCTGAAGAACGTACTTCAGCCAACTGACAGAAAGGAGACTCACTCTTTGATCAGGGCCTCTCCGATCCTCGCGTCTGTGGAGGAACAGAACAGCATCAGTGGGTTACTCGCGTTAAATGACACAAGGCAGCGTTACAACCTCCATCCAGGGGCGGACTGGCCATCGGGGATCCCCCGGTATCCCCGGTAGGCCGACGGGGTTTGGGCCGGTCCAATACCGGACCACCTCCATCATCAACCGGCCCTCGCTCTGAGATCGCCGACCCCGACTGTATTCTATGCTTCACAGAACACGTTAAATTTACTCTAATACTTAAAGATCATAATCGCTGACTGATATTTATACTACTCCTCGCGATCTGTATTCACACTCGTGGTTTCCATCTGTGAGCCGGCAGCACCCCTACACACACCCAGCATGCAATCTGCCCCAAAGAGGCGGGTCTATGAAGCAGTTTAGCCAATGATGCTTTAATGCTGATTAAAGATATAAATGAGTGAAATACAATTTAGCCAATCAGCATCCTCAAATAGATTCAGCGCCGGAGCCGGCATTCTGGTCGATAGTAGTTCACGGAGCCGCCTAAGCCCCGCCTCTTCACGTTTAGAATGCCACATATAGATAGTGACATATCTGCTATATGTTATCCTTCCACAATTAATTCTAGATCACTACAGCCTTTCATGTAGATTTCTTTTGTATTTATCATATTACTATTATTTTATTTTGGGGGGAGGGGATTAGTAATGTAATACCGATTCAGCAGCATTAACTAAGGTACCACACTTTTATCTTATTGCTCTCTTGAGTGAAGCGGACTAAGAGTTTGGACTTCCACGCTTCAGGCGACATCCTGCCAGCAACGAGGGGTTTTCTTTCATTTCATTTTTCCAACTTGTGTAATTAAAGGTAACCTGAATATAGTTCGATTGTATCGTTTCCTGCAGTGGCGGCTGGTGGAAAATGTTCTAGGTTGGGCCACCCTATCAATTTCAGCAAACATCCCAGTATGATTTAATGCAAAAAAAATGTAAGTATCAAACACGTATTATTACTTGGCAGTTAAATATTTAACATGTATTCCAACACGAAAACAATCAGTAAATAACACTTATATAATATAATATAACATGTTCATTTATTGAGATGCCCCTATGGACCTTGTTATAGGAGGTAAAGATCAGGAGAAGTAAACATGAAGTGTAATTATGAATACTGATGTTAAATTAAGCTATGATGAGTTTTCACTGTTAATTTAACATCTCTATTACATGTTGATGCCTCCATGACCAAGTTAAGCAGATGAGACTGAGGACAACTATGTAGAATAAAAGATGTTCACTTTGTCTAACATGTAGCTTGACAGAGTTCTCCATGTGTGTCCTGGTGTTCTCATGTTTCCTTACCTCCTCATCCCTCACTCCCTACCCTGGTGTTCTCATGTTTCCTTACCTCCTCATCCCTCACTCCCGTAACTGTCCGTGCTGGATCCGTCCCCGTTGTTTTAAAAAGCTAAATACGTTATTAACATGACGTCATCCAGCTAGCCAAACCTGTCTGGTGTACAGCTAGTACAGAAGCTCCGCATGTACTGCTTCCCTTTCCCGCGAGTCTGCTGTCTGATTGTGAGGTCAGGCTGATCTGATATCAGCTCTTTGGCTGCAGAATCTCCGCCAAAGTTCTCCTCTCAAACGGGTCTTGGAGGAGTAGTGCTCGCGCTGGCGCGGGCACCTGTAGAGACTTCTCCTGACGAGAACGCGCAATGACGAGAGCTGAATCTATTTGAGGCCGCTGATTGGCTAAATTGTATGTCACTCATTTATATCTTGAATCAGCAATTCGCTAAACTGCTTCATAGCCCCGTCTCTTTTGGGCCAAAACGATTAGGCCCCCCAAGCTGCGCGTTCTCAGAGTGTCGTGCACACAGACAGAGAGCACGAGCAGAGAGCACACAGGCAGAGAGCACGAGCAGGAAAGGCATATATTTTGCGCAGATATCATACTTTACACACATTACTGGGTACATTCCATAGTTCAAAAACACAAATATTGACAATTTATATAATTTATGATTATTATAATTTTTTTTTTTTTTTTTGCGTGGCTCATGGTGGGGCCATGCCCCTGTATTGACCAGCCGCCACTGGTTTCCTGTTAAAGGGAATTATTACGGTAACCCTCAAGTTATTAAAGGGAATTAGAAAACAGCCCTACCTAGAACATGTGCACCAGCTGCCACTGCGTATAACCATATTCATCTAGCAAACGATACCTACCTTGGATTGTTACAATAGCCAGTGTCATTTTATTCAATGTGTCCATCTGGGCAAATTGGTGGATCCAAATGTTATAAAAAAAAACATGTATGATGTAATTTCTTTGTAATCATCCAAAATAATGTTAAGTGTATGTTATTTTTCCAGTAGGCCACTGACTGGTCGATACGTGCGATGCATTGAGTGGGCAACGCGCCGTGTATTGAGTGGGCCGGTCTGACAGTAACTCCCGGGCCACTTTTTTCCGCCAGTCCGGCCCTGCCCCCATCTACATGTTCACAATGGTGTCACTGTGCGGGATACAGCCAGGCGATGTACACAAATACAGCCATGATAAATAGGAATATGCAGTTTAACTCGAATGGACGTCTTTAAGTGTGCGTTGAGCTTACCTGACATGCCGCTACCTTCACACGCCATGGCAACCAACTAGAAACACTTCTAAAGTTAACGTTAAGTGAACTCTTCTTCCCTCAGAAACTCCGCATCCTTTCCTTCACTGTCGGATAAACGCTCCTTTAAAAACTGTATCCGGTGATTAAACACGACTCATATGATGCGTGTGTAATTACAACAAACACACATTCACTAGCTTAGGGCCCCACCTCGGCGATTTGGCCGGCTGGAGAGTTTTAGGGATGGTTGGTGGAGGGTAGCCTGAGCGAAGCGGTTTGGGGAAAGGCTAATTTGAGGGTCCATTGTGGCTCCCGGGCCTTGCACACCCCCCCGGTCCATGTGGGACAGTAGTGGCTGTGGAGGCAGGTGGCCTTCCGGGAGTAGTTTTAAAGTGGGGCGGGAGGGTGGGGTGCGAAAGCCGTAGCAGGCTGAGCTATGGTGGCCGTGGGTATTTGTAGGGTGTGGCCGGGAGTGGCCCCGTGGAGGTGTGGCCCTGCTCCTGAAATTCAGCTAAGGTTTATCTCCAATTCACTAGCTTAGGGCCCCACCTCGGCGATTTGGCCGGCTGGAGAGTGTTAGGGATGGTTGGTGGAGGGTAGCCTGAGCGAAGCGGTTTGGGGAAAGGCTAGTTTGAGGGTCCACTGCGGCTCCCGGGCCTTGCACACCCCCAAAAGCCTGCCTACGGGAGCAGTGCCGCCTGCCCGTTGCGCATGTCGGTGGCACTGTGGCGAGTGTAGAGTTGGTAGGCGGGGGAGGGCCAGCGGCCCAGGCTTTGATGGTGGTCTGGGACTCCTCTGCGCGCTGTGGTGGAGTGGCCGGGGAAGGAGCCGGGATTGATCCCGGAGATGGTTAGGATTCCCCTGAAGTGCCAGAGGAACCAGGCCGGTCTGACAGTAACTCCCGGGCCACTTTTTTCCGCCAGTCCGGCCCTGCCTCCACCTACATGTTCACAATGGTGTCACTGTGCGGGATACAGCCAGGCGATGTACACAAATACAGCCATGATAAATAGGAATATGCACTTTAACTCGAATGGAAGTCTTTAAGTGTGCGTTGAGCTTACCTGACATGCCGCTACCTTCACACGCCATGGCAACCAACTAGAAACACTTCTAAATAATAATAATAATAATAACTTTAATTTATATAGCGCCTTTCAGGGGACCCAAGGCCGCTTTACAAGAGTAACAAAACAGTTTAGACAAACAGTCAGAAAAACAAAACAAGTAAACTAGGGGCCGAAAGCCTTGGCGAACAGATGGGACTTGAGGGCCCTTTTGAAGGCGTCCAGAGTGGAGATGTTGCGAATCACCGCAGGGAGAGAGTTCCAGAGGGTGGGGGCTGCCACACTGAAAGCTCTGTCCCCGAAGGTTCGCAGTTTGGTGCGGGCGGTGGTAAGCAGGCCAGAGTCTGAAGACCGCAGGTTCCGGGGAGGGGCATGTGGGCGGAGGAGGTCCGATAGGTACTGGGGGGCATGGGCATGGAGGGACTTGTAGGTGAGGAGGAGGATCTTGTATGAGATGCGGGACTTGACCGGGAGCCAGTGGAGGTTGATGAGGGTGGGGGTGATGTGCTGCCAGGGCTTTGTGTGCGTGAGAACCCTGGCAGCAGAGTTTTGTACATACTGGAGCCTGTCCAGGGTTTTGTTGGGTACCCCGAACAGGACACCATTGCAGTAGTCCAAGCGGGAGGTGACAAACGCATGGACCAGGGTTTCAGCAACAGACTCCGAGAGTGACGGTCGGAGTCTGGCAATGTTCCTGAGATGGAAAAAGGCAGTTTTGGTGACGGACTTGATGTGGGACTTGAAGGAAAGGGTGGAGTCCAGGATGACACCCAGGTTGCGGACTTCAGGAGATGGGGAGATGGAGCAGCCGTCAACCTCGAGGATGAAGTCACCAACCTTCCGGAGCAGCGCCTTGGGTGCCACAACCATGAGCTCTGTCTTCTTGGTGTTGAGTTTGAGGAGATTTGATGACATCCAGGTTTTTATTTCATACAGGCAGTTGACAAGGGACTGAGGGGGGAGCTGGGAGGATGGAGTAGTACTGAGATAGATTTGAGTATCATCAGCATAGCAGTGGAAGTTCAGTCCGTGATGGCGGATGATCTTGCCGAGGGGGAGCATGTAGATGGTGAAGAGGAGGGGGCCAAGCACAGAGCCTTGGGGCACGCCATGATTGACTGGGGCTAGGGGGGAAATAGAGCCGTTGATGGAAACAAACTGTTCCCTGTTATGGAGGTAGGATGTAAACCAGGAGAGGGCGGTGCCAGTGACCCCTAGAAGGTCAGATAGGCGGTTGAGGAGGATGGTATGGGAGACAGTGTCAAATGCTGCAGAGAGGTCCAGGAGGATGAGGATGCTGAGGCGGCCAGAGTCAGCAGCAATGAGGAGATCGTTGATGATCTTAATGAGGGCGGTCTCCGTGCTGTGTTGGAGTCTGAAGCCGGATTGGAGGGGCTCATAGAGCTCATGTTTGGACATGTGGAGATGGAGTTGGCCGGCGACTACTCTTTCCAGAGTCTTACTGAGGAAGGGAAGGTTGGAGATCGGCCGGTGGTTGTGGAGGTCATCAATGTACAGGCCAGGCTTTTTGAGGATGGGGGTGACTGAGGCAGTTTTGAAGCTGGTAGGGACAATACCAGATGCCAAAGAAGCATTGATGATGTCCACCATGTAGGGGCAGAGGGTGGGTAGGCAGTCCTTGACCAGGGCTGTAGGCATGGGGTCCAGGGAGCAGGTGGACATCTTGGCCGAGCTGACCAACTTGGCCACTTGGGGAGCATCCACAGGGGAGAAGGAGGAGAGGTCACAAAGGGAGAGGTGCGGCGCTGAGGGGGCGTTGCCAGGTGGCTGAAGTGCGGGTGGAGGGGGAGGGGCTGGTGTCAGGAGCTGCTGGTGGATGGAGTCGACTTTCGCCTGGAAGAAGTCGAGGAATTTGGAGCAGAGATCGGGAGCACCAGAGGGATGGGGGTGTCAATGGGGCGGAGTAGGCGGTTGATGGTGGAGAACAGTGATCGAGGGTTGCTTTGCTGGGCACCGATCAAACGAGAGTAGTATACTAAAGTTAACGTTAAGTGAACTCTTCTTCCCTCAGAAACTCCGCCTCCTTTCCTTCACTGTCGGATAAACGCTCCTTTAAAAACTGTATCCGGTGATTAAACACGACTCATATGATGCGTGTGTAATTACAACAAACACACATAGAAAGTGATGTTCTGTCGAAGTAAACCTCTGAGCGCTATGCGCGGAGCGAGCCAACTGTCCAAACCTAACATTTGATAGGCATAGCAACAGTAACCAAGGGGGGCCCTTTGCTAAGCTACATGTAAGCACAATACATAATTATAATACTAACAGAGTAAACACGCATTTCTCTTCGACAGAATCATCCATAATTCAATGCTGTGTGTCTGAATGGCCTCAGGCCCACTTCCCCTTGTGTCAGCCTGCTCACCACAAACTCAAACCCAAGCCCACCAACCCAGAACACAACTTATTTGCATAATGACATTTCTTCCTTCTTTTATTTATTTATTTATTTTGGCAGTACATAAAATAACCCAGCAGCATATCCTCGGCTCTCCATCAGTCTCACACATGCTGCAGAGTCAAACAGGGATTGAGGAGATACTGGATTATATTTAAACTTCAGGCAGTGAGAACGTCTGTGACCCGGCCGCCCTGCTGGAAACAGTGGAGCCAAAACTAACCAACCAACGTCGGGATCTTGTTATGTCATTAGTGGCACTGAAAAGAGGCAGAGGAAGCAGATTGTTCCACAGGTTATCTGTCTCTACTGCCAGGATAGAGTGACAGTTTGAGCAATGATGACAAAAAGTTATTTTTTATAAACTGCCGCTCTAACAGGCTCCATATAGGAACAGGAACCAACACATCCAGCTGTTGAACCAACACATCCAGGTGTTGAACCAACACATCCAGGTCATTGTCCATCTATCAGGCCATGGCAGGCTACATGTTAAAGCATTGACTGGAACTTCTTTTAATTGTATTAATAAGTAGTGCTTGTATTAAGTGATGTGTTGAAATAATGAGAAATATATATATAAAAAAAAAAGAAATGAGTATGTTATCACACTATAAAACATTTTAAGAAGGTAAAACATAAAATTGTTAAATTCCCCTTCTGCCTTGAAAATGTAAAGTAAATGAGGTGAACCTGGACCTGCAGCTGGAGGCCGCTCTGCACCAAAGCTGGTAGAAAGACAGCACGAGGCTGCTCCAGTGACCTTGCAGTAATGATTCTTTTCAGTGATGAAATTACAGAAAGTTATCACAGTAACCGGCAGATGGAGGGCGGCCACTGGTGAGCATTCATTCAGGGTTCGACCGCGTTGGATTTGGTGTGTAAACCCTGCGGGGAGATATGCTGACATGCTGATGTTTCTCTTGGAACATCATTTCATGAGTAAAGTGAAAACACAGCGTGTCATTCGAAGGCAAAAGATTCACATCAGAAGAACTCCTAAGTTCTCAAATCGACTGATGCCATGTGACAAACACATGACAAACAAAACGGACGTAGCTGTACATTCCTGTGAACAGCAGCAACAAAAACAAGTCTAATATGACCGACATCTTAACATTAAAAATCCAACCTGAGGAAAACATTGTCCCTCAACTTTGACTGTGTGAGCACCAAGCATGATGGTGTAAACACAGAGCCCACCTCCTCTCGTCCCACCGGAGTCCTGAGCTCTGTCCTGATGTCCACCTGAGTGCAGCTTGATCCGGGATGGACGATGGATCCAGGTCCCTGTGAAGATGTGGGCTCAACAGTCACTGATCTCCCGCTGCTTTCATCCATCTTATTGTTCTGCGACCGAACATCAGACAGCCAGCAGTAGGCTGGGTAGTGGAACGGCCTCTGGTCCTAGCTGGGTTAGCTTAGCTTCCATCTCGGCTCTCCTCCTGGGGCAGTTTTGTGGCGTTTGGTCTGATATAAGTTAATGTCAGTGAATTCCTGTATGGTGTTTCACAGTGTTAACGTATTTATCATAATGAGAAAAGGCGTACGTTAATACAAGAAAATGTTCTTGTTATTATGAAAATAACTTGATATTGGTGGCAGTAATATGCTGCTGTGTCCAGCTCATATGTGTGCGGTGCAGAGGAGCTCCCTCTTGTGTTCGCTGTCAGGTATTGCGATAACATTGTCAATTAAAGCTACACAATATCAGTTATTTCTTATCTTTTCCATTCCTTTCTTGTGGATTTCATGCTGAGACTGTTAAGTTGTTCACAGCCGATGTCGTCGAGAGCTGTGGATCTACAAGATGGCCGCCAGAGTGCATGTTACATCACCTGAGACGTGCACCTAGCACAGGATGCCCCTACCAGTGCGTTTCTACTGCGCAGCCATAATAAATGAGCAGGGAGTAGGGCGGGACACTGTTGAGGGATTAATAATGAATGAACAGAGACAGACAGAAAGACGGAAAAAGATCACTGGCATCTTTCTCACACACACACACACACACACACACATACACACACACAACCATATACAAGCCCAGTTTCCATAACCGATCGAAATGCAATTTAAACCTGCTACACACTGCTGCTTGAAACAAAGTACTGTCAGATACCCAGTCACACCCACATTAATGGATCATATGTCACACCTGCGTTGAAATGATTTGCTGCTCAGCATTTAACTTATATTATTTTATTGCGTGTCAGGTAAAGTACCTGTCAGAAGATGAAATACCATTTGCATTCTTGTCGGCCTTTATATGAAAGATCAAAAGAGGAGTGTGTGTGTGTGTGAGAGAATGCGAGCCTCAGTGCCATCTGGTCAGTCTCCAGGTGATGAAGCTCCCTAGAGCCAGGCCGGTGATAAAGATGACGATGAGGCCGTAGCTGTGGGAGCTCAGCGACGACACACTCTGCACGGACGCCACCTCCAGCTCCGAAAAACTGTTGATCTGTGGAGAGACAGCTCCGATCACCTGGTGTGGAAAACATGCATCTGGAAAACATTCATGCCACTAAATGCCGATTACTTTTTTACAAATGTGATTGACTATCTGTCGTCCATGTGGCTCCGGAATGTTTTATTGTCGGTGCAGGAAGTGACAACAAACATGAGAAATATCCATCCGCCTTGCTATGCTGCTGTGCACTTCACGGTGAGCAGAACTGTGAATAAAGCTTCACAAGCTGAAGCAGCAGCTGGGTCAGCGATGTTCAGCCCCTCAAACTCCTTTGAAAACTTTTCCACCACCGGAACTTAACCCCTAACGTACTGCGCAGCCACTGTGTTGTCTGATGTGTGAACACTACCATCGTTTGTCAATCCCGTATCAGACTAATGCCGCGTCTCCACGGTACAGCTCTGTTCTCAGCTCTTCTCTATTTGTTTTCCACTGCGCACCCACCCCCAAGATCTGGGTCCAGTGAATACAAAACATATTGCGGTCGCTGTTGATGCTTGGCTATTTAAAAACAGCAGGTTTGTGCAGGAAGTGCCGTGTCGAGGTGGTGAAGGTTCTCTCTCATTGGCTGGTCTGCAGTGTTGTAAATCCACCTTCCAGTACAACGTACTAGTAGGGCTGGGCGATATGGCCTAAAAAAAAAATCTCCGATTTTTTTACAAAAACTCAGATTCACGATTTAAATCGATTTTTTTCCCCAAAAAAAATTTGCAGATGACAGAAGCTGCGCGTCATCAGAGCGCGTGGTCTAAATCACCGTCAGTTTGACACATTTCTCAGTGATAATGACATTCATGCTGGCCTCCCATACCACACTGAGGTGCGGTGGTTAAGCAGAGGTGCAGTACTCAAGCGCTTCTTTGAGCTGCGAGGGGAAATAGGACAATTTATGGAGAAGAAGGGATGCCCAGTAAAGGAACTTAAATGCAAGGAATGGGTGCAGGATCTTGCGTTTATGGTTGATATTACACAACACTTGAACACACTTAACACTACATTGCAGGGCCGTAACAGGGTTGTCACTCAATATTACGACAGCATAAGTGCGTTCAAGATGAAACTGTCACTGTGGGAGACGCAGCTATCCAACGGCGACACCGTGCATTTCTCTTGTCTCACAGCTGTGCGTCCGAAGGCACCGGACCGTCCCGATAATGATTTGGATAAATATAAAGACAACATAACAGATTTGCTGCGAGAGTTTGAGCAGAGGTTTCAGGCATTCAGTGAACTTGAGAACAAACTTGGCTTTTTTCGCTCGCCATTTACAGTGAAGCCTTCTGATATGCCAGCTGACATTCAACTCGAGCTTATTGACTTGCAGTGCGATTCCGCTATGAAGGATAAATTTGGGTCTGTGGGATTGGATACGTTTTATCAATATCTTGTGCCACTTAAAAGTCTGCTTTGAAGTGTCATGATAAACAGCTCTCAGGTGGCTGGTGCAGGCTGGGAGCTCTCCAAGGTCCTGAACTAACTCTCTGCTGCTGCTGCTGTTGTTGTTGGGAAGTGCAGGCAGCAGAGCAAAAAGCTCTCAAAAGACTTGTTTCTGTGTTTTCCCTACCATTACACTGGATGTAATTATATCCCTGTTGCATAATCTAATGTGCAGTATATTCTCATCTTCAGAGCCTACTAGTTTGATCTGATGTAATCTTATTGCCCATGCACTGCTATAACTTTTATTTTGTATTTTATTTATTTCAAAGCAGTATGACATATAAGGCAAAAATATTTTTTTCATAGCTCCCACTTGAGTTTGTTTAGTGTGGTGAGTTGGTTCAGGTGTAAAACTGCATTCACTCAACTGTCAAATAAACCAGTTGTTAACACATTCACAGCCAAACATGAAAATCATTTTTTTCTCCATTGTTTGTGAATAAATGTGTTGTGCTTAGAAAAGATCCCTTGTCATCCGTGATTATAATATGTAGGGTGGGCTACAAATGTAGGCTGAATGATAAAGCATAGTACTGAAAAACAAAGCTAAATATTTGGAGTTGACATTCTTTTACTGATCCGGCCCACCTGAGAACAGAAAGTCTGGATCCGGCCCCCGAGCCAAACTGAGTTTGACATGCCTGCTCTAAGGGTTTCATCTCCAGGTCAGGGTGATTCTTTTGGTAATACTCTTTAGTGAAGCCGTCGCAGTCATACAGCAGGAAGCGACGGCTCAGCAGCTCTATCCTTTCTCCCACCTGGAAGTCTTTGGGGGAGTAGTACTCGTCTACCTCCGCTGCTGAAACCTCCAGCACACAGCTGGGAAAGAGCTCTGGATGGAAATACGAGTATCGTCATTGCTGTTAATTCGCTTAGAAATCTTTTTACGTTGTCTCTTTTAAAAAAAATACAATTGTGTTTTTTTTTTCTGCACTGCAAACAATATTTGACAACAATATATATAACCAAAAGTCAATTAAGAGCAGTTTGATGTAAATTGTGTTCATGTGATGCTGGTTTTAAGATGAGAGACACTTTCTAGGGTCATTCGCTCTGATGACGTGACTGGATACAAAGAGGCTCCTGAACCAAAGCACCGCGTCAGATCCAATTATATACAAAGCTGAACGTGACAGAATCACAACGTTGCATTTTACCAGGCGGTTTCCTTGTCTTGGGCAACTTCAGTCTGCGCATCAGGACAGGGAAGGGTAATCGTCCACAGTTGCGTACGTAGACCTCATTGATCTCCACCGTGTCATCCACAAGGTAATACTGGATGGTAACAGGCCTGGTCTCCCCGAACAGATTATCCGTATCCTCCCACAGAGCAAAGAAACGCAGCACCTGACCAAGAAGAGGTTAAAAGCCTGGATTAGAATTAGAAAGTCAAATGCAAAATGTCACGGTACAAACACCCGGTTAACGATGCAAGATCACTTCAAAACATCACTTATATTTGAAAAATGTCAGTGGTTTAGTACAAAACTTATCCTGAGTTTTACTTTGCTTTTGTAGATGATTTATACTGTAAGGTTAAATTAACTTAAAATTGGCTTCACTATTACTGTATATATTGGCCCGATCCTAACTAGAAGAAACGCAAACTTCACAAATTTCCTTTACCATACAATCCATGGTCAGAAACTTGTGCAAGTTGTCAAATCCAGAGGCTTTTGTGAAGGCAGGCTGAGGGTTTTTGCCACGTTTGCTGTAGGGATCCACAGGGATTGGCTCAGGCTCGTTTAAAACAATGCCCTCACTTTCCATGAAGTCCTACATGTGATGAATGAGACACAGCATATATATACATACATGAACATATTGTTTTGTAAGACATGCATAGAAGATAACGAATATGCATGACACACTTCAAGAGCTTTCCTATAAGTGAATGTTGTACCTTTGTAAAAGTGTCACACTGTGTGATGTGGTACTTGACCCCGTACACCTCCAAGTCCATGCCAATATTGAGGTCTTTCCATTGGTAATGCTCTCCACGTTCATTCTTGGGCAGCCGCTGGCGTTTGAGCCGTTTTCCCTGAGATAATCCAGAATTCTCCACTATGGGCTCAAAGATGGACATGCAGTCATCCTCGAGGTAGTAGTTAATGACCACGGGACGCACCCAGCACTCCTCTTCAGGGGAATAATGGATATTTTCCTGAAAGTATGCATTGTAGCGCAGCACCTACAAGACAAGAGGGTGGTACAAAACAAACAAACAAGCAATTAATTGGATGGTTTATTGGACAGCAACAACAATCCAAATAAAATGAATGAATAGATAATATTATTGTACCTTTTTGTCAAGGGCCACGTGAGCTGGGATGAAGACTTTGACTGTGCTCTGGTCAGAGGAGCCATAAGTAATGTCTGGCGTCTCAATAGACAAATTACTGATCTCCTGCTGAAGCAACTGTTCAGATAAAAGAGGGTCCTGTCCAATACCCACAGTGGGGCGAGGGGCCAGAGCATAGCCTTTGTTGTACTTCAGTGTCTGGGGACGATGGAAGGTTGACTTCTGCACAGAAAGACATTAAAGGTCCCATGTTGTAAAAAGTGAGTTTTCTTTGTCTCTTTTTATTAAAAAGCAGGTGCTATGTAAATACTGTGAAAGGCCATGAATAAATACGTATACATATATATATACTAGGGCTGGGCGATATGGCCTAAAAAAAAAATCTCCGATTCTTTTACAAAAAATCCGATTCACGATTTAAATCGATTTTTTTCCCCCAAAAAAATTTGCAGATGACAGAAGCTGTTGAAAACAATTTTTTATTTCATTTTGTGATGATTTTCCCTCGTAGGTTGATAAAAATAAAGTGCAAACAAAACCTGAACATTGTAGAAAGGTGCCTGTAGTATACAAAAAGTATTTGGTCACTCTTTTGTTTCCCTGAATCATTTAAATATACAATTTAATTAAACATAACATTAAATGGCATTAAATAGTAGCCTTCCATTGTAAACAACTGTGCAAATGTAACTTTTTACAGTAAGCTTTTCTAACTGAATACACTGATACAAACACAGCATGAAATAAAATGTATGTGACCCTTTAACATTCACATTTTCAAAAGTGCAACATCTGTTCTAACATCAACATAACATATTTTGCACAGTAAATAAGTGCATGTAAACAAAATCAAGTGCATTCACAACATAACCAACAGTATTAAACAGTAGTGCATGTTTTTTCTAAATATTTTTTGCCAGGAAGACAAGCCTGTCTACTACCTCTGGCTTCAGGCATGCACGGTGGCATGTAACAATGCCCCCCCACACACTGAAAAGACTCTCAGAGGGGGCACTTGTAGCTGGCACAGAGAGGTATTTCTTTGCTAAAGTACTTAGCCTTGGAAAGTTACGTTGGTGACGCTTCCACCAGTCAAGTGGATCGGTGTCTGGGTCAACCTGCTGGACCACAGGTCAGTTGTTGCGGAGTAGAATGACATCCCCTCCAGCTCCGCAGAGATCCTTTGGCGTGTACTATTGTACAGCCGAGGCAAGGCAACGTCAGAAAAATGTTTACGGCTTGGTAGCACGTACCTGGGGTCCAAAGCTTTGAGAAGGTGAATAAACCCCGGCTTTTCCACGGTGTATATGGGCACCATATCTTTTGCGATATACATCGCGACTGCATCCGTGATGGCTTTCCACCGGGCACTCTTCTTCTCATGCGGAGTACAGTTGGTGAATGTCTCCAAAATGCTGGGTTGTTGTTGTGAGGTGGCGGCGGCGGCGGCGGCGGCGGCGGCGTCGCTTGTGCTCCCGCGGTCCTGCTCCCTCCTCAGGGCAACAACACTTCTCCCTGCATTAAACTTCTCCGTGCTGCATTAAATTTGTTGTGCTGCTTGATTTTGTAGCAATAGCTTTTAGACAGACCTTACATCGTGGTGCTGTTTGTTCTGTGTCAGATGACACGAACCCGAACCATTTCCAGACCACCGAAGACACATTCTTGCCTCTCTTAAGAACGAGAGCTTCACTGCTAGCCGCCATTGTTTTCGTTTGTAAACAATGCGCGCGCACTCTACTACGGGAACCCAACGGGGGGGAGGGGTGGGGGCGATTTTCTCGATTTTCAATAAAACACATCGCCTTAAAGCACACATTCGAATTACCCCCGTACACCTCCAAGTCCATGCCAATATTGAGGTCTTTCCATTGGTAATGCTCTCCACGTTCATTCTTGGGCAGCCGCTGGCGTTTGAGCCGTTTTCCCTGAGATAATCCAGAATTCTCCACTATGGGCTCAAAGATGGACATGCAGTCATCCTCGAGGTAGTAGTTAATGACCACGGGACGCACCCAGCACTCCTCTTCAGGGGAATAATGGATATTTTCCTGAAAGTATGCATTGTAGCGCAGCACCTACAAGACAAGAGGGTGGTACAAAACAAACAAACAAGCAATTAATTGGATGGTTTATTGGACAGCAACAACAATCCAAATAAAATGAATGAATAGATAATATTATTGTACCTTTTTGTCAAGGGCCACGTGAGCTGGGATGAAGACTTTGACTGTGCTCTGGTCAGAGGAGCCATAAGTAATGTCTGGCGTCTCAATAGACAAATTACTGATCTCCTGCTGAAGCAACTGTTCAGATAAAAGAGGGTCCTGTCCAATACCCACAGTGGGGCGAGGGGCCAGAGCATAGCCTTTGTTGTACTTCAGTGTCTGGGGACGATGGAAGGTTGACTTCTGCACAGAAAGACATTAAAGGTCCCATGTTGTAAAAAGTGAGTTTTCTTTGTCTCTTTTTATTAAAAAGCAGGTGCTATGTAAATACTGTGAAAGGCCATGAATAAATACGTATACATATATATATATACTAGGGCTGGGCGATATGGCCTAAAAAAAAAACTCCGATTCTTTTACAAAAAATCCGATTCACGATTTAAATCGATTTTTTTCCCCCAAAAAAATTTGCAGATGACAGAAGCTGTTGAAAACAATTTTTTATTTCATTTTGTGATGATTTTCCCTCGTAGGTTGATAAAAATAAAGTGCAAACAAAACCTGAACATTGTAGAAAGGTGCCTGTAGTATACAAAAAGTATTTGGTCACTCTTTTGTTTCCCTGAATCATTTAAATATACAATTTAATTAAACATAACATTAAATGGCATTAAATAGTAGCCTTCCATTGTAAACAACTGTGCAAATGTAACTTTTTACAGTAAGCTTTTCTAACTGAATACACTGATACAAACACAGCATGAAATAAAATGTATGTGACCCTTTAACATTCACATTTTCAAAAGTGCAACATCTGTTCTAACATCAACATAACATATTTTGCACAGTAAATAAGTGCATGTAAACAAAATCAAGTGCATTCACAACATAACCAACAGTATTAAACAGTAGTGCATGTTTTTTCTAAATATTTTTTGCCAGGAAGACAAGCCTGTCTACTACCTCTGGCTTCAGGCATGCACGGTGGCATGTAACAATGCCCCCCCACACACTGAAAAGACTCTCAGAGGGGGCACTTGTAGCTGGCACAGAGAGGTATTTCTTTGCTAAAGTACTTAGCCTTGGAAAGTTACGTTGGTGACGCTTCCACCAGTCAAGTGGATCGGTGTCTGGGTCAACCTGCTGGACCACAGGTCAGTTGTTGCGGAGTAGAATGACATCCCCTCCAGCTCCGCAGAGATCCTTTGGCGTGTACTATTGTACAGCCGAGGCAAGGCAACGTCAGAAAAATGTTTACGGCTTGGTAGCACGTACCTGGGGTCCAAAGCTTTGAGAAGGTGAATAAACCCCGGCTTTTCCACGGTGTATATGGGCACCATATCTTTTGCGATATACATCGCGACTGCATCCGTGATGGCTTTCCACCGGGCACTCTTCTTCTCATGCGGAGTACAGTTGGTGAATGTCTCCAAAATGCTGGGTTGTTGTTGTGAGGTGGCGGCGGCGGCGGCGGCGTCGCTTGTGCTCCCGCGGTCCTGCTCCCTCCTCAGGGCAACAACACTTCTCCCTGCATTAAACTTCTCCGTGCTGCATTAAATTTGTTGTGCTGCTTGATTTTGTAGCAATAGCTTTTAGACAGACCTTACATCGTGGTGCTGTTTGTTCTGTGTCAGATGACACGACCCCGAACCATTTCCAGACCACCGAAGACACATTCTTGCCTCTCTTAAGAACGAGAGCTTCACTGCTAGCCGCCATTGTTTTCGTTTGTAAACAATGCGCGCACACTCTACTACGGGAACCCAACGGGGGGAGGGGTGGGGGCGATTTTCTCGATTTTCAATAAAACACATCGCCTTAAAGCACACATTCGAATTAATCGATTAAATCGATTTATCGCCCAGCCCTACGTACTAGCTACACGTGGAACTAATTTACATTTTCAATTGTGCCTGGTGATGCTAGTCAATGTCGTTTAGCCGGGTGCATTCAATTTCTGTGTATCAGAATGTAGCATCAATAAGACAACAGTTAGGACTACAGTATGTTATGGAGGGACACACACACACACACACACACACACAGGTAACTTCTGCTGGGGTGTCAGACTTTGTGTATATCCAAGTAAATGACAAATACTAAAGTTACGTTGGCACGGCAGGTAGAGATAATATTAGCAAAGGAACGTTAGCGTGAGCTTTTCTGGCTAACGATAATTCATCTTAATAATCTCTCACGTTACCACAGAGATCAGAGGAAGCTAACATGTCTGAATCTCACATTAACAGATCAACTTAGCTTTAGCCCTACATTAGCTAGTTAGCTAGCATTTCGCTAACATTAGCCAACTTAAGATGTGTCTACATACACAGTGAGCGCGTATAATAAAACTTCAGTTCCATAGTAATGCTACCTTTGAGCAGACGTAGCATATCGAAGTACAACAGGAAATGGGGAAATTGATTGGAGCACTGAGCAAACGGGCGGGACTAAAACACAGAAATGATTCAGCATTTTTGCACTTCCTGTTCAGTCGTCTCAAAGTCAATGGTTGTTTTGATGTGTTTTTGGTAGGATGCCTGAAATAAGGTCTGTGGTTAACACAAGCTTATGATAGTTTACGCTTTGTTCTACAATATAAAATACATCAGCAGATACCCTTCTCGTGAATTTTGAGGCTTTTAGGTGTCTTAAGCCGGTTGCTAACATGTGGGTAAATGAGACTAAACGTGGATGGGAAAATCATGTAGGCTGTCTTTGGTCAAGAGAACCACTGCTAAGCTAACTTTGCTCTACAAAATGACGTCATCCCTGCGGCACTCTATGGAGGAGGGTCCCCCCCTATTTATTTTAAAAGAGCAACGGCCAACGGGGAAACTCCAAAACTATACTCCGTACATCAGGGCCAGACGTTGGCATTTATAGGGCTGGCCCCGCCTTGTTGCAGTCCCACCAAGAAGGAAACGCAGAGAGCTTCATCTATACAGCTGTATCATCTCATACAGAGAGGCTAACTGAACAAAGGTCGCAGAGTCGCTGCGTTCCGCAGAACCACAGAACCAACATGGTAGAGAGGAAAGTGCTCTGAGAGTAAGCACATGGAAGAAATGAAGGCCCAACATACCCATCCTCCATGATCCACAATCCAGCCCAGCAGATTGTTCGTGAAAAACTGCACGGTCCACTTCAGGATGTCCGTCACTAACTGAGGGAGGCGAGCCTCCACCATCTGATGGACAGCAGAAACACAAAGAGGTCCATACACAAAGAGACGATGCTGCCAAATTCAATAACATGGCTGGATCAGTGAACATCAGACTGTTGTCTGATATGAGATATATATGTTCATATATATATTCATATATATATATATCTATATATATTCATATATATCTATATATATTCATATATAGATATATATATTCATATATAGATATATATATTCATATATATATATTCATATATATATATATATATATATATTCATATATATATATATATATTCATATATATATATATCTATATATATTCATATATAGATATATATATTCATATATAGATATATATATTCATATATATATATATCTATATATATTCATATATAGATATATATATTCATATATAGATATATATATTCATATATATATATTCATATATATATATATATATATATATTCATATATATATATATATATATATTCATATATATATATATATTCATATATATATATATTCATATATATATATTCATATATATATTCATATATATATATATATATATATGTATGTATATATATATATTGTGACAGCCCCCGGGGTGGACAGGGGGTTTCACGACAACACTGACCAATAAACACAACCAGTCGGCAGATAAACGGTTCAAGTGAGGTTTTTACTGAAGGTAGAGAGGGGAAAGAGGTAGGATAGACACTCAAGAACACAATGTCCGTTTTCCAGAGGGAGGGTCGGGGTCCAATTCCACGGGTCGGTGCACAGCGGGTATTCCTCAGACGGTCCAGGGCGCGGGCAGGAGCAGGGTAGTCGTACAGGCAGGGGTCGTGAGCCGGGCGGGTAGTCAGACGTTCCAGGGTGATCCAGGGGTAAGGCAGTCTTCTCCAAGGGTTTCTCTGTTTAGCTACTTCTTCTGCTTCCTCTTCCACTCCTACTCTCTCCCGGTTTCCTGTTGCCTGGGCCCTTTTGTAGTCCCCTCCTCCTCCTCTGATAGGGTGTGGTCGCTCCCTCGTCTCTCCTCCTCAGGTGTTGCTTGTTGGGCTGATGGTGGTTTGGCGCTCTTTTCCCTTCCCTGACATGGGGGCTCCGCCTCCATGTCAGGCAATATCGTCCCTCTATCACTGCCCCTCTGGGGTTGCCCCTCCGGCTGCCACATACCCCCCCCCTTAAATCCGACCTGGGGGGAGGACTGCTCCAGGAACCTAGGGCGTCCCGTCTTGACAGGGCGTCCGCGTTTCCATGAGCGGCCCCGGATCTGTGGACAACAGAGAAAGCATACGGCTGAAGGGATAAAAACCAGCGGGTGACCCTGGCGTTATTGTCTTTCGCTCGGGACATCCATACCAGGGGGGCGTGGTCCGTGACCAGGGTAAAGTGCCGTCCCAGCAGATAGTACTTCAGTTCCCCCAGAGCCCATTTGATGGCCAAACATTCCTTCTCGACCGTGGCGTATTTTGTTTCTCTAGGTAACAGTTTTCTGCTTACGTACGTGATTGGGTGCTCCTCTCCATCCCTCAGCTGGGACAGGACGGCACCCACCCCGGTCTCGGAGGCATCCGTCTGTACCACCAACGGTTGGGTAAAGTCCGGGGTCACCAGCACTGGTTCGGAACACAGTGCTTCCTTCAGCTTCTCGAAGGCGTCCTCGGTCTCTGCCGTCCAGACGATCCGATCTGGCAGCCGGTTTTTGGTGAGGTCCGTCAGGGGCGCTGCAAGGGCAGAGAACTGGGGAACAAAACGTCGGTAGTAGCTAGCTAGCCCAATAAAGGCTCGTACCTGTTTCTTTGTGCGGGGGCGGGGCCACTCCCGGATCGCGTCGACTTTTCCTACCTGGGGCTTGACGCAGCCGCGGCCGATGGTGTACCCCAGGTAGTCAGCTTCCCGGAGGCCGAGGCGACATTTCTTGGGGTTGGCTGTCAGCCCCGCCCCTCGCAGAGCTTTCAGGACTGCGTCCAGTCTTTGGAGGTGAGCCCCCCATTCCTCCCCGTGTACGACGATGTCGTCCAGATAGGCTGCCGCGTATTCTCGATGGGGACGAAGTACCTGGTCCATCAGTCTCTGGTACGTGGGGGGGGCTCCGTGGAGCCCGAACGGCAGCCTCTTATAGTGGTACAGGCCCATGGGAGTAGTGAAGGCCGTTTTTTCCCTGTCTTCGGGGGCCACTGCCACTTGCCAGTAGCCTTTAGTCAAGTCGAGGGTGGTTATGTATCTGGCCCTCCCGATGCGCTCTATCATTTCGTCCACCCTGGGCATCGGGTAGGCATCAAATTTTGAGATGGCGTTGAGCTGTCTAAAATCATTACAGAATCTGACTGAGCCATCTGGTTTCGGAACCAACACTATAGGGCTGCACCACTCGCTAGTCGAGGGTTCGATGATGTCGGCCTCCAGCATACTCTGTACCTCTCTCTCTATCGCCCCCCGGCGGGCTTCGGGGATGCGGTACGGCCTTAGTTTTACCTTCTTCCCGGGCTCGGTGATTATCCGGTGTTGCACCAGTGTGGTGTATCCGGGGTCCGGGGAGAACACGTCTCGGAACCGATCCACCATTTCCCGGACGTCCTGCTTCTGCCGGGGGGTCAACTCTTCTCCCACGGGTACCTCGACGGGCTCCGTTTTTCCTGGGGTTGTAGAGAGAGAGAAACAGAGCATGGCATCCCTACTCACCCATTTCTTGAGAAGGTTAACATGATAGATCTTCGTCGGGTGCCTTCGACCTGGTTGCCTGACTCGGTAGTTTACCGGCCCCAATTTTTCCATACTTTCATACGGTCCCCTCCATCGGGCTAAAAACTTACATTCCGCCGTGGGCACCAGGACCAACACCCGATCCCCTGGGTTAAACACTCGGGGTTGTGTTCCCCGGTTGTACACGCGGGCTTGGGCCGCCTGTGCCTCGGCCATGTGTTCTCGGACTATGGGCCAGAGTGATGCCATCCTCACCCTCATCTCCTCGACGTGGTCCACCATGGTGCGGTAGGGGGAGGGTTGGTGTTCCCAGGCTTCCTTGGCCAGGTCGAGTAGTCCCCGGGGTCGTCGACCGTACAGGAGCTCGAAGGGCGAGAATCCTGTAGACGCCTGGGGCACCTCTCTAATGGAGAACATAAGGAATGGCAGCAGTTGGTCCCAATTCTTACCGTCCTGGTCCATGGTCTTTTTCAGCATTTTTTTCAGTGTCTGGTTGAATCTCTCGACTAGGCCGTCCGTTTGGGGGTGATACACCGACGTCCTCAGTTGGGTCACCTTCAGCATGCCACACAGGTCCTTCATGATCCTTTTTATCTCATGCATCTGGGCTCGCGGAGAAAGTGAGGCGTCATATGACCAGTCATGAAATCGTTGGGCCTTTAAGAACAGCGTGACCCCGCATCGCTGTAACGCTTCCGCTTTCAAAACCCGGAAGTCAACTTTTCCAGCGCGCTCTAAGTCCTGATACGTTACCTGCGTTTCATTGATCAAAAAGGGGGCTATTAACTCTGCCCAGTGATCTTCTGGCCATTTCTCGCGGAGTGCCGTTGTCTGGAATATTTGGAAAAAAACTTCAACATCGTCCGCTGCCGTTTGTTTGAGCAGGAAGCGCGCTGGATTGGCTCTCTCCACGGTATGTTGCTCCTGTTGGTTCTGTAACATGCCCTTGATTTCGCTTTGCATGGCCTCCGCGCGTTCTGTTTGCAATTCCATATATTTCTCCATTTGGCTTTGCTGTTGGTATTGTTGTTGCTGCTGGGATTGGAGGATTTGCATTTGTATTTGCATGGCTTGTTCGTGGCGCTTTTGGGTTTCTTGGTTGCTAGCGATTAGCCCCGCTAGCAGCTCTTGAAATGGCACCGGGGTGGCCATGCTTACTGGGTCGGTTGGTCTATCGGTCAGCGTTGCCAGAACCGGGTAGTGCCCACATTCTCCACCAAGTTGTGACAGCCCCCGGGGTGGACAGGGGGTTTCACGACAACACTGACCAATAAACACAACCAGTCGGCAGATAAACGGTTCAAGTGAGGTTTTTACTGAAGGTAGAGAGGGGAAAGAGGTAGGATAGACACTCAAGAACACAATGTCCGTTTTCCAGAGGGAGGGTCGGGGTCCAATTCCACGGGTCGGTGCACAGCGGGTATTCCTCAGACGGTCCAGGGCGCGGGCAGGAGCAGGGTAGTCGTACAGGCAGGGGTCGTGAGCCGGGCGGGTAGTCAGACGTTCCAGGGTGATCCAGGGGTAAGGCAGTCTTCTCCAAGGGTTTCTCTGTTTAGCTACTTCTTCTGCTTCCTCTTCCACTCCTACTCTCTCCCGGTTTCCTGTTGCCTGGGCCCTTTTGTAGTCCCCTCCTCCTCCTCTGATAGGGTGTGGTCGCTCCCTCGTCTCTCCTCCTCAGGTGTTGCTTGTTGGGCTGATGGTGGTTTGGCGCTCTTTTCCCTTCCCTGACATGGGGGCTCCGCCTCCATGTCAGGCAATATCGTCCCTCTATCACTGCCCCTCTGGGGTTGCCCCTCCGGCTGCCACAATATATATATATATATGTATATGTGACATACACACAGAAGCGCAAACAATCACTTTTTATCAATATTTGTTTGGAAAAGCCCCCAAATGAAGACATTTCAAATTAAAACAATACACTTTTGAGGTGATGAGTAAAGCTTTGAATGGAAAATACAAAGTGAAACGCGCCAAAAGTTGGCTGAGCGATCCGATGGACGCCTGATAAATCACTAGCAGCTGCAGTAGGTCATGCAAAGACAGACGCATTCCAAGGAACAAGAATCATTCTGGTACTGAGCATCAGCGCTGATCGCCTCTCCAGCTGGAACACAACCCTCCTCATCGAGGCAGGTCACAGCACTGCCAGACCTTCTGATGGACAGGCAAGCTCTGAGAAGAAAAGAAGCTAACCCACCTTGACGGCTAGCTTGGCGGCAACGTAAAAGAACAGAGCGATCCTCTCCCAGGTGATCCCCTCCTCAATCACTCTGGCCCCCACTTGCTTAAAGTGGTCCCACTTCGAGCTGGAGGAACAAGCCACTCCGTCAATCGCTCTGAAAGAGAGACAGGATGCAGTTTAAGTAGATGTTGTAAGAAATTTGAGCGTAGAACTGTGTGTTTAGTAGATATAATAAAAGTGTTTAATAATTCATATTTAAGAATTCATAATTAGTCATCATAAGTGTTTTGGAAATGCATAATTAAGATAAGCATAAAGTGTTTTAGGATTAGTAGCTAACAGTAGAATTTGAGACATGAAGCTTATGCCAAAGTTGCAAAGCCTTCTCTATTATATGGAATGTTTATCATAGAAGGGATTAAGCAATAACTGACCGACATTGAATGTGTTAGTAAACGCAGAGACAGAAAGCCAGACAGGCGAATACACTCCTGGAAGTTAGCCAATAGGAATTGGGATAAACGGAAGGGGAGGAGTTGCGAACGGATATGAGGGCGGGAATAGAAAAGCATTTTTCTCGTTCTCTTTAGCGTGTGGTGCCACGGGACGGCTGTGTCTCATGGGACCAGGGACGAGTTTTTTCCAAAGTGGGGTAATATTGTAATATTTCATAGGAGTATGTACTCCATTGTTTAACTGTAATCATACTTGCATCGGTGGGATTAAAATCCTTTTAATTGTAAACCAGTTTTGGTAGATTTATTATTGCAGCGTGTGAACTGTAGGAAGCAGCTGGACACACGTGCTTCCGGCCTCCTCTTTGTGAAGCAGGCTAAAACTTCACAATGTTAAGAAACTACGGAGCGCGTATTACACATCTACCCCGGTTCTATTTTCCGTATTGCATCACAAGCGCTGAGACACAGCGGGCGATAGACTCACTCTTGTAACTCCTCGTCGGCTCGGATAGTGTCGCAGATGCTGTGGATACGGTTGATCAGCTGGGTCACCATCTTCTGCTCCTGCTCAGTCAGTCGACCTTTGACCGATGACCATGTGGTATGAAACTCAAGGGGAAATTCCAAAGACTTTTCCCATAGTGAATTATGGATTTCTCACCGAACTCGGCCCACATTCCCATAGAAAGCAATGGGCTAGGACCCTGAAAATTGAACGGTCAGTCGACCTTTGGCCAATGACCATGTGGTATGAAAATCAAGGGGAAATTCCAAACACTTTTCCCATAGTGAATTATGGATTTCTCACCGAACTCGGCCCACATTCCCATAGAAAGCAATGGGCTAGGACCCTGAAAGTGCAACAGTCAGTCGACCTTTGGCCAAAGACCATGTGGTATGAAAATCAAGGGGAAATTCCATACACTTTCTGCGATGGTACACTTTCTGCTATGGTAAACTCCGTACACGTAGAAATTACGGCCTTTTGACTCAATTCTGCCTAAAGACACCTAGAAAACAATGGGCTAGGAGGCTGAAATTGTCACATTAAGTCAACCTCTGCCCCAAGATGAAATGGTCTGAATATCAACGGGAAATTCTGTACAGTTTTCCCATAGTGATTCATGGCATTTAGCATTTATTTGGCTTAAATAGACGTTCAGTTAATATCCCTAGAAAGCAATGGGCTAGCATGCTGAAATTTTCAGAGTCAGTCGGCCCTTGGCCACAAACCACGTGGTATGAAAATCAATAGGAAATTCGGTACACTTTTCCCGTAGTAATATATGGCATTTTTCTTCATTTTAAAGTTATTTGGCCTAATTACCCCATAAAACAATGGGCTAGGACCGTGAAATTTTCACAGTCATTCCATCTTTGCCCCATCGTTAAATGGTATGAAACTCAATGGGACATTCCAAACACTTTTCCCATAGTGAACTATGGATGTCTCTACCCAGATGACACTTATGTTCCGACATGGCCTTCAACAGTCTTTTCTCTCAAAATGTCCACTTTAATTTAAAGTAGAGATTTGATTAATTTTCTCCTTCAAAGAGGGGCTCGTCACCATTACACACCTATAATCTGGGCCTCGTAGCTGCAAGTTAAGGTCCCCAAAAACAGCCCCAAAGGTCAAAATTGAGGCATATGACCTCATCTTTCGGCCTGTTTTGGCAAGTGAGAAACGGGCCATTAAATCGTAGTGAAAGGTTGGAACTGCCTGATTTTTGCATAAATCAGTCACCTGTGATAAGGTGATGCAGGATCTAAAGCGAGATATCTGTAGAACCTTGGGAAAGCTAACTTCCGGTAGCAGCATGCTAATGACTTGAATCCAATTGAACCTTGAAGAGGGTCCTGTTTTGGCCATCATATGTGAATTTCATCAAAGAAGGCCATTGACAAGTGTTTTAAAATTGATCAATATTAAA
Source organism: Melanostigma gelatinosum (assembly GCF_949748355.1). Lineage (NCBI taxonomy): Eukaryota > Metazoa > Chordata > Actinopteri > Perciformes > Zoarcidae > Melanostigma > Melanostigma gelatinosum. Next base: position 1,171,192 of record NC_136646.1, read on the forward strand.
AAGTGGTCAAAATCCAGATTTTACCAGTCTTTTCTCAAACTGTTTATACTTTAAAAAGGGGTAGGGTTTTAAATCCTTTTCTGCCTCAAAGAGGGGCTCGTCACCATTACACACCTATAATCTGGGCCTCATAGCTGCAAGGTAAGGTCCCCAAAAACAGCCACAAAGGGTTTAATTGGGCTTAATTGGGGCCTTAGTCACTTATATTTTGGCATATGCAAGAATGGCCATAATTTCTCAAATATGGGTCCTAGAACCCCCAGATTGTGCACACACATTGTGGACAAGGCCTACAATAGGACCACCTGGAAAAATCCCTCTAGATTATCTAGAACTGATTTTTGCCTGTATCAAACTCAGACTTCAGCATGGGGTACATGTCCCTGTCGTACTCTTGATGAGATCAGACCATCTTTTACTTCTGAAGATGTCAGAGCCCTGTTTTTTTAATATGTTGTAGACAGGCCCCAATGAGGCACATTCAAGTTTCAGTTGTCCATCTTTTTTCCACATTTACAGAGTGCATCAGAAAAACACAAAATCAATGTCCCAGAGACCATGAATGAGTTCCTCGACATGTCCGACGATGAAGGTATGTGAAGAATGCTCAAATGACTGCTTCATTCTACGATGTTTCACACATTTAGCACTAAAATTGCATTGATTAATACGTGCAAACCATTGCTGTGACTTCACGATTTTATTACAAAAAAGCAATTGTAACAAGCCACAGGCTCCGTTGTTTGGGCAGGGCTGCTTTTGTGTGTGAATGAAATGCGAGCCTCAGTGCCATCTGGTCAGTCTCCAGGTGATGAAGCTCCCTAGAGCCAGGCCGGTGATAAAGATGACGATGAGGCCGTAGCTGTGGGAGCTCAGCGACGACACACTCTGCACGGACGCCACCTCCAGCTCCGAAAAACTGTTGATCTGTGGAGAGACAGCTCCGATCACCTGGTGTGGAAAACATGCATCTGGAAAACATTCATGCCACTAAATGCCGATTACTTTTTTACAAATGTGATTGACTATCTGTCGTCCATGTGGCTCCGGAATGTTTTATTGTCGGTGCAGGAAGTGACAACAAACATGAGAAATATCCATCCGCCTTGCTATGCTGCTGTGCACTTCACGGTGAGCAGAACTGTGAATAAAGCTTCACAAGCTGAAGCAGCAGCTGGGTCAGCGATGTTCAGCCCCTCAAACTCCTTTGAAAACTTTTCCACCACCGGAACTTAACCCCTAACGTACTGCGCAGCCAGTGTGTTGTCTCATGTGTGAACACTACCATCGTTTGTCAATCCCGTATCAGACTAATGCCGCGTCTCCACGGTACAGCTCTGTTCTCAGCTCTTCTCTATTCGTTTTCCACTGTGCACCCACCCCCAAGATCTGGGTCCAGTGAATACAAAACATATTGCGGTCGCTGTTGATGCTTGGCTATTTAAAAACAGCAGGTTTGTGCAGGAAGTGCCGTGTCGAGGTGGTGAAGGTTCTCTCTCATTGGCTGGTCTGCAGTGTTGTAAATCCACCTTCCAGTACAACGTACTAGCTACACGTGGAACTAATTTACATTTTCAATTGTGCCTGGTGATGCTAGTCAATGTCGTTTAGCCGGGTGCATTCAATTTCTGTGTATCAGAATGTAGCATCAATAAGACAACAGTTAGGACTACAGTATGTGATGGAGGGACACACACACACACACACACACACACAGGTAACTTCTGCTGGGGTGTCAGACTTTGTGTATATCCAAATAAATGACAAATACTAAAGTTACGTTGGCACGGCAGGTAGAGATAATATTAGCAAAGGAACGTTAGCGTGATCTTTTCTGGCTAACGATAATTCATCTTAATAATCTCTCTCACGTTACCACAGAGATCAGAGGAAGCTAACATGTCTGAATCTCACATTAACAGATCAACTTAGCTTTAGCCCTACATTAGCTAGTTAGCTAGCATTTCGCTAACATTAGCCAACTTAAGATGTGTCTACATACACAGTGAGCGCGTATAATAAAACTTCAATTCCATAGTAATGCTACCTTTGAGCAGACGTAGCATATCGAAGTACAACAGGAAATGGGGAAATTAATTGGAGCACTGAGCAAACGGGCGGGACTAAAACACAGAAATGATTCAGCATTTTTGCACTTCCTGTTCAGTCGTCTCAAAGTCAATGGTTGTTTTGATGTGTTTTTGGTAGGATGCCTGAAATAAGGTCTGTGGTTAACACAAGCTTATGATAGTTTACGCTTTGTTCTACAATATAAAATACATCAGCAGATACCCTTCTCGTGAATTTTGAGGCTTTTAGGTGTCTTAAGCCGGTTGCTAACATGTGGGTAAATGAGACTAAACGTGGATGGGAAAATCATGTAGGCTGTCTTTGGTCAAGAGAACCACTGCTAAGCTAACTTGTGGGATTGCTCTACAAAATGGCGTCATCCCTGCGGCACTCTATGGAGGAGGGTCCCCCCCTATTTATTTTAAAAGAGCAACGGCCAACGGGGAAACTCCAAAACTATACTCCGTACATCAGGGCCAGACGTTGGCATTTATAGGGCTGGCCCCGCCTTGTTGCAGTCCCACCAAGAAGGAAACGCGGAGAGCTTCATCTATATAGCTGTACCATCTCATACAGAGAGGCTAACTGAACAAAGGTTGCAGTGTCACTGCGTTCCGCAGAACCACAGAACCAACATGGTAGAGAGGAAAGTGCTCTGAGAGTAAGCACATGGAAGAAATGAAGGCCCAACATACCCATCCTCCATGATCCACAATCCAGCCCAGCAGAGTGTTCCTGAAAAACTCCACGGTCCACTTCAGGATGTCCCTCACTGACTGAGGGAGGTGAGCCTCCACCATCTGATGGACAGCAGAAACACAAAGAGGTCCATACACAAAGAGACGATGCTGCCAAATTCAATAAGATGGCTGGATCAGTGAACATCAGACTGTTGTCTGATATGAGATATATATGTTCATATATATATTCATATGTATATTCATATATAGATATATAGATAGTCACGTCTGGTGCCTGACGTGACTTTGGGAAGGTTTGGAGGAGTTGGCACGGTGTGCTTTGTTGCGTAGACTCTCTTTTCCCTTTCTTCTCTCTTTCCTTGTGGTGGTGGAGGGGGACGCTGTGAACCTGGCAACCTGGAACGTCGAGGCCGGCGGGGCGGGGCTTGGTGGTGCGTGATTGCGTCACTTACGGCGCGCCCGTGTGTTGATGGAAAGTCCGTCGCTGCGTGGCGAGGTGTCATGGCGGCTGCTAGGAGTTGGAGCAGTGTCGCTTTTTTGTCGCGGCGCTTGTGGGGGATCCCCCTCTCCTGCGCTCCGTTAACAGGCGCGCTACGGTCCAGGCCGCGATCCTGGGCGGGTCGGTCCCGCTGGGAGATGCGGTCGGGGCGCGAGCGCCGTGCCGGTGGCTTCGAGCGCGGTGTGCTGGGATGCTGGAGTCGCCGGAAGCCGGGCTGTCGGAGGTTTGTCCCCGAGCGCTGCGTCCGGAGCGAGCGGATGAGGAAGGGGGGGACTTCCGCGTCCGTTGCCCGCGTTCGGGGGCAGCGGATCGCCGTCTGCCACGGAGGCGTGCCGGTGTGGGACTTGGTTCGCTGGACGATGACGGTCGGTCTGGGTCCCCGTACTGGCGGATTGCCCGGAGGGAGGGATTCCGGTCGATGGATGTGGCCGGTCGGCGGGTTCAGCTGCGTTGGGCCGCCGGGGCGCTCCCGGAGGCGATCGGTGGCATCTGGAAGCCCTGCCTCGGTGGAGTGCGGCCCCGGGCTGTGCGGGTGACGGCTGGGGAGGCAAACGGTTCTTCGTCATCGGGAGGCCCGGTTAGTAGCAGGTCCATGCTGGCAAGGTAAGGGGTTTATTTTCCTTCCCTGTTCGTTGTTTTTGCGGTGCTGCGGGCATTCTTGCGTTTTGGTGCGAACGACGTAAAGGAGTTGTACCCCAAACCGGACAGTTTTTAGCTAATGTTTCAATACAATTCACTTACAATGTTGATAAAAACGATCGTGTAATGTTTTCAGTTGATTTAATGGTGTTAAACTGAAGTTAAACTTCGTACCTTTCAAACGAAATGTTGTTGTAATTATTACAGTTAGCTTTGCCTTCACCAGAGTCGTTAAAACGATGCTAACACGGGTGAATTAGCCGTGCACTGCTCTTGGCCTAATCCGTACAGGACTTCTATCCTCGTTGTAAACACTGGCTGCTGCTGGTTTTTCGGGGATATTCGATTGTTCCAGGGTCGCAAAAATGACCATCAATGCTGTCAACACATCCGGGACCGTAGTTCTGTCCTTCACAATAAGATATCACGCTTCAACAACTCCAAATGATGCAACAAAAGCTCCTTAATTTCCGTTCGAGCTGTTTAAGCATCGCCCGAGCGTTCTTTCTGCTTTTTCTCATCAAAGTCACTTTCCTATAGTATTTAGACATATAAACGTCCATATATATTCATGAAATTTGACACGTAGATTATTTGATATGTATGAATTAATATTATTTACGTTTGGTTGGCGATCGCCGAAGAAAATGACAGCGTAATGACCGGAAAGGGCGTCACGATGGAATCGTTCGAGACAGGCCAATAGCAGCTAGCGCCGACCGAGGCAGGCCATCGTTACGTTAGCAGCCTGACTCTTTTCTGAAGGTGTAGCAGCCTTACGGTTTGGTGCGAAAGGCGTAGCAGGCTGAGCTATGGTGGCCGTGGGTATTTGTAGGGTGTGGCCGGAAGTGGCCCCGTGGAGGTGTGGCCCTGCTCCTGAAATTCAGCTAAGGTTTATCTCCAATTAAGCTCCAGACAAAGTGATGCCTCCTTTTATTTGACTTTATGTGATTTTTACAGCAGCGTAGAGCTCCACTATGACAACAATACTATTGTTGTGGCTTTAAAGAGAGCGATATAACGACTTTAGTTCCACAAAGGACTGACGTGAGGTAAAGCAGCTGAAGAACGTACTTCAGCCAACTGACAGAAAGGAGACTCACTCTTTGATCAGGGCCTCTCCGATCCTCGCGTCTGTGGAGGAACAGAACAGCATCAGTGGGTTACTCGCGTTAAATGACACAAGGCAGCGTTACAACCTCCATCCAGGGGCGGACTGGCCATCGGGGATCCCCCGGTATCCCCGGTAGGCCGACGGGGTTTGGGCCGGTCCAATACCGGACCACCTCCATCATCAACCGGCCCTCGCTCTGAGATCGCCGACCCCGACTGTATTCTATGCTTCACAGAACACGTTAAATTTACTCTAATACTTAAAGATCATAATCGCTGACTGATATTTATACTACTCCTCGCGATCTGTATTCACACTCGTGGTTTCCATCTGTGAGCCGGCAGCACCCCTACACACACCCAGCATGCAATCTGCCCCAAAGAGGCGGGTCTATGAAGCAGTTTAGCCAATGATGCTTTAATGCTGATTAAAGATATAAATGAGTGAAATACAATTTAGCCAATCAGCATCCTCAAATAGATTCAGCGCCGGAGCCGGCATTCTGGTCGATAGTAGTTCACGGAGCCGCCTAAGCCCCGCCTCTTCACGTTTAGAATGCCACATATAGATAGTGACATATCTGCTATATGTTATCCTTCCACAATTAATTCTAGATCACTACAGCCTTTCATGTAGATTTCTTTTGTATTTATCATATTACTATTATTTTATTTTGGGGGGAGGGGATTAGTAATGTAATACCGATTCAGCAGCATTAACTAAGGTACCACACTTTTATCTTATTGCTCTCTTGAGTGAAGCGGACTAAGAGTTTGGACTTCCACGCTTCAGGCGACATCCTGCCAGCAACGAGGGGTTTTCTTTCATTTCATTTTTCCAACTTGTGTAATTAAAGGTAACCTGAATATAGTTCGATTGTATCGTTTCCTGCAGTGGCGGCTGGTGGAAAATTTTCTAGGTTGGGCCACCCTATCAATTTCAGCAAACATCCCAGTATGATTTAATGCAAAAAAAATGTAAGTATCAAACACGTATTATTACTTGGCAGTTAAATATTTAACATGTATTCCAACACGAAAACAATCAGTAAATAACACTTATATAATATAATATAACATGTTCATTTATTGAGATGCCCCTATGGACCTTGTTATAGGAGGTAAAGATCAGGAGAAGTAAACATGAAGTGTAATTATGAATACTGATGTTAAATTAAGCTATGATGAGTTTTCACTGTTAATTTAACATCTCTATTACATGTTGATGCCTCCATGACCAAGTTAAGCAGATGAGACTGAGGACAACTATGTAGAATAAAAGATGTTCACTTTGTCTAACATGTAGCTTGACAGAGTTCTCCATGTGTGTCCTGGTGTTCTCATGTTTCCTTACCTCCTCATCCCTCACTCCCTACCCTGGTGTTCTCATGTTTCCTTACCTCCTCATCCCTCACTCCCGTAACTGTCCGTGCTGGATCCGTCCCCGTTGTTTTAAAAAGCTAAATACGTTATTAACATGACGTCATCCAGCTAGCCAAACCTGTCTGGTGTACAGCTAGTACAGAAGCTCTGCATGTACTGCTTCCCTTTCCCGCGAGTCTGCTGTCTGATTGTGAGGTCAGGCTGATCTGATATCAGCTCTTTGGCTGCAGAATCTCCGCCAAAGTTCTCCTCTCAAACGGGTCTTGGAGGAGTAGTGCTCGCGCTGGCGCGGGCACCTGTAGAGACTTCTCCTGACGAGAACGCGCAATGACGAGAGCTGAATCTATTTGAGGCCGCTGATTGGCTAAATTGTATGTCACTCATTTATATCTTGAATCAGCAATTCGCTAAACTGCTTCATAGCCCCGTCTCTTTTGGGCCAAAACGATTAGGCCCCCCAAGCTGCGCGTTCTCAGAGTGTCGTGCACACAGACAGAGAGCACGAGCAGAGAGCACACAGGCAGAGAGCACGAGCAGGAAAGGCATATATTTTGCGCAGATATCATACTTTACACACATTACTGGGTACATTCCATAGTTCAAAAACACAAATATTGACAATTTATATAATTTATGATTATTATAATTTTTTTTTTTTTTTTTGCGTGGCTCATGGTGGGGCCATGCCCCTGTATTGACCAGCCGCCACTGGTTTCCTGTTAAAGGGAATTATTACGGTAACCCTCAAGTTATTAAAGGGAATTAGAAAACAGCCCTACCTAGAACATGTGCACCAGCTGCCACTGCGTATAACCATATTCATCTAGCAAACGATACCTACCTTGGATTGTTACAATAGCCAGTGTCATTTTATTCAATGTGTCCATCTGGGCAAATTGGTGGATCCAAATGTTATAAAAAAAAACATGTATGATGTAATTTCTTTGTAATCATCCAAAATAATGTTAAGTGTATGTTATTTTTCCAAGTAGGCCACTGACTGGTCGATACGTGCGATGCATTGAGTGGGCAACGCGCCGTGTATTGAGTGGGCCGGTCTGACAGTAACTCCCGGGCCACTTTTTTCCGCCAGTCCGGCCCTGCCCCCATCTACATGTTCACAATGGTGTCACTGTGCGGGATACAGCCAGGCGATGTACACAAATACAGCCATGATAAATAGGAATATGCAGTTTAACTCGAATGGACGTCTTTAAGTGTGCGTTGAGCTTACCTGACATGCCGCTACCTTCACACGCCATGGCAACCAACTAGAAACACTTCTAAAGTTAACGTTAAGTGAACTCTTCTTCCCTCAGAAACTCCGCATCCTTTCCTTCACTGTCGGATAAACGCTCCTTTAAAAACTGTATCCGGTGATTAAACACGACTCATATGATGCGTGTGTAATTACAACAAACACACATTCACTAGCTTAGGGCCCCACCTCGGCGATTTGGCCGGCTGGAGAGTTTTAGGGATGGTTGGTGGAGGGTAGCCTGAGCGAAGCGGTTTGGGGAAAGGCTAATTTGAGGGTCCATTGTGGCTCCCGGGCCTTGCACACCCCCCCGGTCCATGTGGGACAGTAGTGGCTGTGGAGGCAGGTGGCCTTCCGGGAGTAGTTTTAAAGTGGGGCGGGAGGGTGGGGTGCGAAAGCCGTAGCAGGCTGAGCTATGGTGGCCGTGGGTATTTGTAGGGTGTGGCCGGGAGTGGCCCCGTGGAGGTGTGGCCCTGCTCCTGAAATTCAGCTAAGGTTTATCTCCAATTCACTAGCTTAGGGCCCCACCTCGGCGATTTGGCCGGCTGGAGAGTGTTAGGGATGGTTGGTGGAGGGTAGCCTGAGCGAAGCGGTTTGGGGAAAGGCTAGTTTGAGGGTCCACTGCGGCTCCCGGGCCTTGCACACCCCCAAAAGCCTGCCTACGGGAGCAGTGCCGCCTGCCCGTTGCGCATGTCGGTGGCACTGTGGCGAGTGTAGAGTTGGTAGGCGGGGGAGGGCCAGCGGCCCAGGCTTTGATGGTGGTCTGGGACTCCTCTGCGCGCTGTGGTGGAGTGGCCGGGGAAGGAGCCGGGATTGATCCCGGAGATGGTTAGGATTCCCCTGAAGTGCCAGAGGAACCAGGCCGGTCTGACAGTAACTCCCGGGCCACTTTTTTCCGCCAGTCCGGCCCTGCCTCCACCTACATGTTCACAATGGTGTCACTGTGCGGGATACAGCCAGGCGATGTACACAAATACAGCCATGATAAATAGGAATATGCACTTTAACTCGAATGGAAGTCTTTAAGTGTGCGTTGAGCTTACCTGACATGCCGCTACCTTCACACACCATGGCAACCAACTAGAAACACTTCTAAATAATAATAATAACTTTAATTTATATAGCGCCTTTCAGGGGACCCAAGGCCGCTTTACAAGAGTAACAAAACAGTTTAGACAAACAGTCAGAAAAACAAAACAAGTAAACTAGGGGCCGAAAGCCTTGGCGAACAGATGGGACTTGAGGGCCCTTTTGAAGGCGTCCAGAGTGGAGATGTTGCGAATCACCGCAGGGAGAGAGTTCCAGAGGGTGGGGGCTGCCACACTGAAAGCTCTGTCCCCGAAGGTTCGCAGTTTGGTGCGGGCGGTGGTAAGCAGGCCAGAGTCTGAAGACCGCAGGTTCCGGGGAGGGGCATGTGGGCGGAGGAGGTCCGATAGGTACTGGGGGGCATGGGCATGGAGGGACTTGTAGGTGAGGAGGAGGATCTTGTATGAGATGCGGGACTTGACCGGGAGCCAGTGGAGGTTGATGAGGGTGGGGGTGATGTGCTGCCAGGGCTTTGTGTGCGTGAGAACCCTGGCAGCAGAGTTTTGTACATACTGGAGCCTGTCCAGGGTTTTGTTGGGTACCCCGAACAGGACACCATTGCAGTAGTCCAAGCGGGAGGTGACAAACGCATGGACCAGGGTTTCAGCAACAGACTCCGAGAGTGACGGTCGGAGTCTGGCAATGTTCCTGAGATGGAAAAAGGCAGTTTTGGTGACGGACTTGATGTGGGACTTGAAGGAAAGGGTGGAGTCCAGGATGACACCCAGGTTGCGGACTTCAGGAGATGGGGAGATGGAGCAGCCGTCAACCTCGAGGATGAAGTCACCAACCTTCCGGAGCAGCGCCTTGGGTGCCACAACCATGAGCTCTGTCTTCTTGGTGTTGAGTTTGAGGAGATTTGATGACATCCAGGTTTTTATTTCATACAGGCAGTTGACAAGGGACTGAGGGGGGAGCTGGGAGGATGGAGTAGTACTGAGATAGATTTGAGTATCATCAGCATAGCAGTGGAAGTTCAGTCCGTGATGGCGGATGATCTTGCCGAGGGGGAGCATGTAGATGGTGAAGAGGAGGGGGCCAAGCACAGAGCCTTGGGGCACGCCATGATTGACTGGGGCTAGGGGGGAAATAGAGCCGTTGATGGAAACAAACTGTTCCCTGTTATGGAGGTAGGATGTAAACCAGGAGAGGGCGGTGCCAGTGACCCCTAGAAGGTCAGATAGGCGGTTGAGGAGGATGGTATGGGAGACAGTGTCAAATGCTGCAGAGAGGTCCAGGAGGATGAGGATGCTGAGGCGGCCAGAGTCAGCAGCAATGAGGAGATCGTTGATGATCTTAATGAGGGCGGTCTCCGTGCTGTGTTGGAGTCTGAAGCCGGATTGGAGGGGCTCATAGAGCTCATGTTTGGACATGTGGAGATGGAGTTGGCCGGCGACTACTCTTTCCAGAGTCTTACTGAGGAAGGGAAGGTTGGAGATCGGCCGGTGGTTGTGGAGGTCATCAATGTACAGGCCAGGCTTTTTGAGGATGGGGGTGACTGAGGCAGTTTTGAAGCTGGTAGGGACAATACCAGATGCCAAAGAAGCATTGATGATGTCCACCATGTAGGGGCAGAGGGTGGGTAGGCAGTCCTTGACCAGGGCTGTAGGCATGGGGTCCAGGGAGCAGGTGGACATCTTGGCCGAGCTGACCAACTTGGCCACTTGGGGAGCATCCACAGGGGAGAAGGAGGAGAGGTCACAAAGGGAGAGGTGCGGCGCTGAGGGGGCGTTGCCAGGTGGCTGAAGTGCGGGTGGAGGGGGAGGGGCTGGTGTCAGGAGCTGCTGGTGGATGGAGTCGACTTTCGCCTGGAAGAAGTCGAGGAATTTGGAGCAGAGATCGGGAGCACCAGAGGGATGGGGGTGTCAATGGGGCGGAGTAGGCGGTTGATGGTGGAGAACAGTGATCGAGGGTTGCTTTGCTGGGCACCGATCAAACGAGAGTAGTATACTAAAGTTAACGTTAAGTGAACTCTTCTTCCCTCAGAAACTCCGCCTCCTTTCCTTCACTGTCGGATAAACGCTCCTTTAAAAACTGTATCCGGTGATTAAACACGACTCATATGATGCGTGTGTAATTACAACAAACACACATAGAAAGTGATGTTCTGTCGAAGTAAACCTCTGAGCGCTATGCGCGGAGCGAGCCAACTGTCCAAACCTAACATTTGATAGGCATAGCAACAGTAACCAAGGGGGGCCCTTTGCTAAGCTACATGTAAGCACAATACATAATTATAATACTAACAGAGTAAACACGCATTTCTCTTCGACAGAATCATCCATAATTCAATGCTGTGTGTCTGAATGGCCTCAGGCCCACTTCCCCTTGTGTCAGCCTGCTCACCACAAACTCAAACCCAAGCCCACCAACCCAGAACACAACTTATTTGCATAATGACATTTCTTCCTTCTTTTATTTATTTATTTATTTTGGCAGTACATAAAATAACCCAGCAGCATATCCTCGGCTCTCCATCAGTCTCACACATGCTGCAGAGTCAAACAGGGATTGAGGAGATACTGGATTATATTTAAACTTCAGGCAGTGAGAACGTCTGTGACCCGGCCGCCCTGCTGGAAACAGTGGAGCCAAAACTAACCAACCAACGTCGGGATCTTGTTATGTCATTAGTGGCACTGACAAGAGGCAGAGGAAGCAGATTGTTCCACAGGTTATCTGTCTCTACTGCCAGGATAGAGTGACAGTTTGAGCAATGATGACAAAAAGTTATTTTTTATAAACTGCCGCTCTAACAGGCTCCATATAGGAACAGGAACCAACACATCCAGCTGTTGAACCAACACATCCAGGTGTTGAACCAACACATCCAGGTCATTGTCCATCTATCAGGCCATGGCAGACTACATGTTAAAGCATTGACTGGAACTTCTTTTAATTGTATTAATAAGTAGTGCTTGTATTAAGTGATGTGTTGAAATAATGAGAAATATATATATAAAAAAAAAAGAAATGAGTATGTTATCACACTATAAAACATTTTAAGAAGGTAAAACATAAAATTGTTAAATTCCCCTTCTGCCTTGAAAATGTAAAGTAAATGAGGTGAACCTGGACCTGCAGCTGGAGGCCGCTCTGCACCAAAGCTGGTAGAAAGACAGCACGAGGCTGCTCCAGTGACCTTGCAGTAATGATTCTTTTCAGTGATGAAATTACAGAAAGTTATCACAGTAACCGGCAGATGGAGGGCGGCCACTGGTGAGCATTCATTCAGGGTTCGACCGCGTTGGATTTGGTGTGTAAACCCTGCGGGGAGATATGCTGACATGCTGATGTTTCTCTTGGAACATCATTTCATGAGTAAAGTGAAAACACAGCGTGTCATTCGAAGGCAAAAGATTCACATCAGAAGAACTCCTAAGTTCTCAAATCGACTGATGCCATGTGACAAACACATGACAAACAAAACGGACGTAGCTGTACATTCCTGTGAACAGCAGCAACAAAAACAAGTCTAATATGACCGACATCTTAACATTAAAAATCCAACCTGAGGAAAACATTGTCCCTCAACTTTGACTGTGTGAGCACCAAGCATGATGGTGTAAACACAGAGCCCACCTCCTCTCGTCCCACCGGAGTCCTGAGCTCTGTCCTGATGTCCACCTGAGTGCAGCTTGATCCGGGATGGACGATGGATCCAGGTCCCTGTGAAGATGTGGGCTCAACAGTCACTGATCTCCCGCTGCTTTCATCCATCTTATTGTTCTGCGACCGAACATCAGACAGCCAGCAGTAGGCTGGGTAGTGGAACGGCCTCTGGTCCTAGCTGGGTTAGCTTAGCTTCCATCTTGGCTCTCCTCCTGGGGCAGTTTTGTGGCGTTTGGTCTGATATAAGTTAATGTCAGTGAATTCCTGTATGGTGTTTCACAGTGTTAACGTATTTATCATAATGAGAAAAGGCGTACGTTAATACAAGAAAATGTTCTTGTTATTATGAAAATAACTTGATATTGGTGGCAGTAATATGCTGCTGTGTCCAGCTCATATGTGTGCGGTGCAGAGGAGCTCCCTCTTGTGTTCGCTGTCAGGTATTGCGATAACATTGTCAATTAAAGCTACACAATATCAGTTATTTCTTATCTTTTCCATTCCTTTCTTGTGGATTTCATGCTGAGACTGTTAAGTTGTTCACAGCCGATGTCGTCGAGAGCTGTGGATCTACAAGATGGCCGCCAGAGTGCATGTTACATCACCTGAGACGTGCACCTAGCACAGGATGCCCCTACCAGTGCGTTTCTACTGCGCAGCCATAATAAATGAGCAGGGAGTAGGGCGGGACACTGTTGAGGGATTAATAATGAATGAACAGAGACAGACAGAAAGACGGAAAAAGATCACTGGCATCTTTCTCACACACACACACACACACACACACATACACACACACAACCATATACAAGCCCAGTTTCCATAACCGATCGAAATGCAATTTAAACCTGCTACACACTGCTGCTTGAAACAAAGTACTGTCAGATACCCAGTCACACCCACATTAATGGATCATATGTCACACCTGCGTTGAAATGATTTGCTGCTCAGCATTTAACTTATATTATTTTATTGCGTGTCAGGTAAAGTACCTGTCAGAAGATGAAATACCATTTGCATTCTTGTCGGCCTTTATATGAAAGATCAAAAGAGGAGTGTGTGTGTGTGTGAGAGAATGCGAGCCTCAGTGCCATCTGGTCAGTCTCCAGGTGATGAAGCTCCCTAGAGCCAGGCCGGTGATAAAGATGACGATGAGGCCGTAGCTGTGGGAGCTCAGCGACGACACACTCTGCACGGACGCCACCTCCAGCTCCGAAAAACTGTTGATCTGTGGAGAGACAACTCCGATCACCTGGTGTGGAAAACATGCATCTGGAAAACATTCATGCCACTAAATGCCGATTACTTTTTTACAAATGTGATTGACTATCTGTCGTCCATGTGGCTCCGGAATGTTTTATTGTCGGTGCAGGAAGTGACAACAAACATGAGAAATATCCATCCGCCTTGCTATGCTGCTGTGCACTTCACGGTGAGCAGAACTGTGAATAAAGCTTCACAAGCTGAAGCAGCAGCTGGGTCAGCGATGTTCAGCCCCTCAAACTCCTTTGAAAACTTTTCCACCACCGGAACTTAACCCCTAACGTACTGCGCAGCCACTGTGTTGTCTGATGTGTGAACACTACCATCGTTTGTCAATCCCGTATCAGACTAATGCCGCGTCTCCACGGTACAGCTCTGTTCTCAGCTCTTCTCTATTTGTTTTCCACTGCGCACCCACCCCCAAGATCTGGGTCCAGTGAATACAAAACATATTGCGGTCGCTGTTGATGCTTGGCTATTTAAAAACAGCAGGTTTGTGCAGGAAGTGCCGTGTCGAGGTGGTGAAGGTTCTCTCTCATTGGCTGGTCTGCAGTGTTGTAAATCCACCTTCCAGTACAACGTACTAGTAGGGCTGGGCGATATGGCCTAAAAAAAAAATCTCAGATTTTTTTACAAAAACTCCGATTCACGATTTAAATCGATTTTTTTCCCCAAAAAAATTTTGCAGATGACAGAAGCTGCGCGTCATCAGAGCGCGTGGTCTAAATCACCGTCAGTTTGACACATTTCTCAGTGATAATGACATTCATGCTGGCCTCCCATACCACACTGAGTGGTTAAGCAGAGGTGCAGTACTCAAGCGCTTCTTTGAGCTGCGAGGGGAAATAGGACAATTTATGGAGAAGAAGGGACGCCCAGTAAAGGAACTTAAATGCAAGGAATGGGTGCAGGATCTTGCGTTTATGGTTGATATTACACAACACTTGAACACACTTAACACTACATTGCAGGGCCGTAACAGGGTTGTCACTCAATATTACGACAGCATAAGTGCGTTCAAGATGAAACTGTCACTGTGGGAGACGCAGCTATCCAACGGCGACACCGCGCATTTCTCTTGTCTCACAGCTGTGCGTCCGAAGGCACCGGACCGTCCCGATAATGATTTGGATAAATATAAAGACAACATAACAGATTTGCTGCGAGAGTTTGAGCAGAGGTTTCAGGCATTCAGTGAACTTGAGAACAAACTTGGCTTTTTTCGCTCGCCATTTACAGTGAAGCCTTCTGATATGCCAGCTGACATTCAACTCGAGCTTATTGACTTGCAGTGCGATTCCGCTATGAAGGATAAATTTGGGTCTGTGGGATTGGATACGTTTTATCAATATCTTGTGCCACTTAAAAGTCTGCTTTGAAGTGTCATGATAAACAGCTCTCAGGTGGCTGGTGCAGGCTGGGAGCTCTCCAAGGTCCTGAACTAACTCTCTGCTGCTGCTGCTGTTGTTGTTGGGAAGTGCAGGCAGCAGAGCAAAAAGCTCTCAAAAGACTTGTTTCTGTGTTTTCCCTACCATTACACTGGATGTAATTATATCCCTGTTGCATAATCTAATGTGCAGTATATTCTCATCTTCAGAGCCTACTAGTTTGATCTGATGTAATCTTATTGCCCATGCACTGCTATAACTTTTATTTTGTATTTTATTTATTTCAAAGCAGTATGACATATAAGGCAAAAATATTTTTTTCATAGCTCCCACTTGAGTTTGTTTAGTGTGGTGAGTTGGTTCAGGTGTAAAACTGCATTCACTCAACTGTCAAATAAACCAGTTGTTAACACATTCACAGCCAAACATGAAAATCATTTTTTTCTCCATTGTTTGTGAATAAATGTGTTGTGCTTAGAAAAGATCCCTTGTCATCCGTGATTATAATATGTAGGGTGGGCTACAAATGTAGGCTGAATGATAAAGCATAGTACTGAAAAACAAAGCTAAATATTTGGAGTTGACATTCTTTTACTGATCCGGCCCACCTGAGAACAGAAAGTCTGGATCCGGCCCCCGAGCCAAACTGAGTTTGACATGCCTGCTCTAAGGGTTTCATCTCCAGGTCAGGGTGATTCTTTTGGTAATACTCTTTAGTGAAGCCGTCGCAGTCATACAGCAGGAAGCGACGGCTCAGCAGCTCTATCCTTTCTCCCACCTGGAAGTCTTTGGGGGAGTAGTACTCGTCTACCTCCGCTGCTGAAACCTCCAGCACACAGCTGGGAAAGAGCTCTGGATGGAAATACGAGTATCGTCATTGCTGTTAATTCGCTTAGAAATCTTTTTACGTTGTCTCTTTTAAAAAAAATACAATTGTGTTTTTTTTTCTGCACTGCAAACAATATTTGACAACAATATATATAACCAAAAGTCAATTAAGAGCAGTTTGATGTAAATTGTGTTCATGTGATGCTGGTTTTAAGATGAGAGACACTTTCTAGGGTCATTCGCTCTGATGACGTGACTGGATACAAAGAGGCTCCTGAACCAAAGCACCGCGTCAGATCCAATTATATACAAAGCTGAACGTGACAGAATCACAACGTTGCATTTTACCAGGCGGTTTCCTTGTCTTGGGCAACTTCAGTCTGCGCATCAGGACAGGGAAGGGTAATCGTCCACAGTTGCGTACGTAGACCTCATTGATCTCCACCGTGTCATCCACAAGGTAATACTGGATGGTAACAGGCCTGGTCTCCCCGAACAGATTATCCGTATCCTCCCACAGAGCAAAGAAACGCAGCACCTGACCAAGAAGAGGTTAAAAGCCTGGATTAGAATTAGAAAGTCAAATGCAAAATGTCACGGTACAAACACCCGGTTAACGATGCAAGATCACTTCAAAACATCACTTATATTTGAAAAATGTCAGTGGTTTAGTACAAAACTTATCCTGAGTTTTACTTTGCTTTTGTAGATGATTTATACTGTAAGGTTAAATTAACTTAAAATTGGCTTCACTATTACTGTATATATTGGCCCGATCCTAACTAGAAGAAACGCAAACTTCACAAATTTCCTTTACCATACAATCCATGGTCAGAAACTTGTGCAAGTTGTCAAATCCAGAGGCTTTTGTGAAGGCAGGCTGAGGGTTTTTGCCACGTTTGCTGTAGGGATCCACAGGGATTGGCTCAGGCTCGTTTAAAACAATGCCCTCACTTTCCATGAAGTCCTACATGTGATGAATGAGACACAGCATATATATACATACATGAACATATTGTTTTGTAAGACATGCATAGAAGATAACGAATATGCATGACACACTTCAAGAGCTTTCCTATAAGTGAATGTTGTACCTTTGTAAAAGTGTCACACTGTGTGATGTGGTACTTGACCCCGTACACCTCCAAGTCCATGCCAATATTGAGGTCTTTCCATTGGTAATGCTCTCCACGTTCATTCTTGGGCAGCCGCTGGCGTTTGAGCCGTTTTCCCTGAGATAATCCAGAATTCTCCACTATGGGCTCAAAGATGGACATGCAGTCATCCTCGAGGTAGTAGTTAATGACCACGGGACGCACCCAGCACTCCTCTTCAGGGGAATAATGGATATTTTCCTGAAAGTATGCATTGTAGCGCAGCACCTACAAGACAAGAGGGTGGTACAAAACAAACAAACAAGCAATTAATTGGATGGTTTATTGGACAGCAACAACAATCCAAATAAAATGAATGAATAGATAATATTATTGTACCTTTTTGTCAAGGGCCACGTGAGCTGGGATGAAGACTTTGACTGTGCTCTGGTCAGAGGAGCCATAAGTAATGTCTGGCGTCTCAATAGACAAATTACTGATCTCCTGCTGAAGCAACTGTTCAGATAAAAGAGGGTCCTGTCCAATACCCACAGTGGGGCGAGGGGCCAGAGCATAGCCTTTGTTGTACTTCAGTGTCTGGGGACGATGGAAGGTTGACTTCTGCACAGAAAGACATTAAAGGTCCCATGTTGTAAAAAGTGAGTTTTCTTTGTCTCTTTTTATTAAAAAGCAGGTGCTATGTAAATACTGTGAAAGGCCATGAATAAATACGTATACATATATATATACTAGGGCTGGGCGATATGGCCTAAAAAAAAAATCTCCGATTCTTTTACAAAAAATCCGATTCACGATTTAAATCGATTTTTTTCCCAAAAAAATTTGCAGATGACAGAAGCTGTTGAAACCAATTTTTTATTTCATTTTGTGATGATTTTCCCTCGTAGGTTGATAAAAATAAAGTGCAAACAAAACCTGAACATTGTAGAAAGGTGCCTGTAGTATACAAAAAGTATTTGGTCACTCTTTTGTTTCCCTGAATCATTTAAATATACAATTTAATTAAACATAACATTAAATGGCATTAAATAGTAGCCTTCCATTGTAAACAACTGTGCAAATGTAACTTTTTACAGTAAGCTTTTCTAACTGAATACACTGATACAAACACAGCATGAAATAAAATGTATGTGACCCTTTAACATTCACATTTTCAAAAGTGCAACATCTGTTCTAACATCAACATAACATATTTTGCACAGTAAATAAGTGCATGTAAACAAAATCAAGTGCATTCACAACATAACCAACAGTATTAAACAGTAGTGCATGTTTTTTCTAAATATTTTTTGCCAGGAAGACAAGCCTGTCTACTACCTCTGGCTTCAGGCATGCACGGTGGCATGTAACAATGCCCCCCCACACACTGAAAAGACTCTCAGAGGGGGCACTTGTAGCTGGCACAGAGAGGTATTTCTTTGCTAAAGTACTTAGCCTTGGAAAGTTACGTTGGTGACGCTTCCACCAGTCAAGTGGATCGGTGTCTGGGTCAACCTGCTGGACCACAGGTCAGTTGTTGCGGAGTAGAATGACATCCCCTCCAGCTCCGCAGAGATCCTTTGGCGTGTACTATTGTACAGCCGAGGCAAGGCAACGTCAGAAAAATGTTTACGGCTTGGTAGCACGTACCTGGGGTCCAAAGCTTTGAGAAGGTGAATAAACCCCGGCTTTTCCACGGTGTATATGGGCACCATATCTTTTGCGATATACATCGCGACTGCATCCGTGATGGCTTTCCACCGGGCACTCTTCTTCTCATGCGGAGTACAGTTGGTGAATGTCTCCAAAATGCTGGGTTGTTGTTGTGAGGTGGCGGCGGCGGCGGCGTCGCTTGTGCTCCCGCGGTCCTGCTCCCTCCTCAGGGCAACAACACTTCTCCCTGCATTAAACTTCTCTGTGCTGCATTAAATTTGTTGTGCTGCTTGATTTTGTAGCAATAGCTTTTAGACAGACCTTACATCGTGGTGCTGTTTGTTCTGTGTCAGATGACACGAACCCGAACCATTTCCAGACCACCGAAGACACATTCTTGCCTCTCTTAAGAACGAGAGCTTCACTGCTAGCCGCCATTGTTTTCGTTTGTAAACAATGCGCGCGCACTCTACTACGGGAACCCAACGGGGGGAGGGGTGGGGGCGATTTTCTCGATTTTCAATAAAACACATCGCCTTAAAGCACACATTCGAATTACCCCCGTACACCTCCAAGTCCATGCCAATATTGAGGTCTTTCCATTGGTAATGCTCTCCACGTTCATTCTTGGGCAGCCGCTGGCGTTTGAGCCGTTTTCCCTGAGATAATCCAGAATTCTCCACTATGGGCTCAAAGATGGACATGCAGTCATCCTCGAGGTAGTAGTTAATGACCACGGGACGCACCCAGCACTCCTCTTCAGGGGAATAATGGATATTTTCC
This sequence comes from Melanostigma gelatinosum, assembly GCF_949748355.1. Classification (NCBI taxonomy): domain Eukaryota; kingdom Metazoa; phylum Chordata; class Actinopteri; order Perciformes; family Zoarcidae; genus Melanostigma; species Melanostigma gelatinosum. Next base: position 1,190,562 of record NC_136646.1, read on the forward strand.
TGAAAGTATGCATTGTAGCGCAGCACCTACAAGACAAGAGGGTGGTACAAAACAAACAAACAAGCAATTAATTGGATGGTTTATTGGACAGCAACAACAATCCAAATAAAATGAATGAATAGATAATATTATTGTACCTTTTTGTCAAGGGCCACGTGAGCTGGGATGAAGACTTTGACTGTGCTCTGGTCAGAGGAGCCATAAGTAATGTCTGGCGTCTCAATAGACAAATTACTGATCTCCTGCTGAAGCAACTGTTCAGATAAAAGAGGGTCCTGTCCAATACCCACAGTGGGGCGAGGGGCCAGAGCATAGCCTTTGTTGTACTTCAGTGTCTGGGGACGATGGAAGGTTGACTTCTGCACAGAAAGACATTAAAGGTCCCATGTTGTAAAAAGTGAGTTTTCTTTGTCTCTTTTTATTAAAAAGCAGGTGCTATGTAAATACTGTGAAAGGCCATGAATAAATACGTATACATATATATATACTAGGGCTGGGCGATATGGCCTAAAAAAAAAATCTCCGATTCTTTTACAAAAAATCCGATTCACGATTTAAATCGATTTTTTTCCCCCAAAAAAATTTGCAGATGACAGAAGCTGTTGAAAACAATTTTTTATTTCATTTTGTGATGATTTTCCCTCGTAGGTTGATAAAAATAAAGTGCAAACAAAACCTGAACATTGTAGAAAGGTGCCTGTAGTATACAAAAAGTATTTGGTCACTCTTTTGTTTCCCTGAATCATTTAAATATACAATTTAATTAAACATAACATTAAATGGCATTAAATAGTAGCCTTCCATTGTAAACAACTGTGCAAATGTAACTTTTTACAGTAAGCTTTTCTAACTGAATACACTGATACAAACACAGCATGAAATAAAATGTATGTGACCCTTTAACATTCACATTTTCAAAAGTGCAACATCTGTTCTAACATCAACATAACATATTTTGCACAGTAAATAAGTGCATGTAAACAAAATCAAGTGCATTCACAACATAACCAACAGTATTAAACAGTAGTGCATGTTTTTTCTAAATATTTTTTGCCAGGAAGACAAGCCTGTCTACTACCTCTGGCTTCAGGCATGCACGGTGGCATGTAACAATGCCCCCCCACACACTGAAAAGACTCTCAGAGGGGGCACTTGTAGCTGGCACAGAGAGGTATTTCTTTGCTAAAGTACTTAGCCTTGGAAAGTTACGTTGGTGACGCTTCCACCAGTCAAGTGGATCGGTGTCTGGGTCAACCTGCTGGACCACAGGTCAGTTGTTGCGGAGTAGAATGACATCCCCTCCAGCTCCGCAGAGATCCTTTGGCGTGTACTATTGTACAGCCGAGGCAAGGCAACGTCAGAAAAATGTTTACGGCTTGGTAGCACGTACCTGGGGTCCAAAGCTTTGAGAAGGTGAATAAACCCCGGCTTTTCCACGGTGTATATGGGCACCATATCTTTTGCGATATACATCGCGACTGCATCCGTGATGGCTTTCCACCGGGCACTCTTCTTCTCATGCGGAGTACAGTTGGTGAATGTCTCCAAAATGCTGGGTTGTTGTTGTGAGGTGGCGGCGGCGGCGGCGGCGGCGTCGCTTGTGCTCCCGCGGTCCTGCTCCCTCCTCAGGGCAACAACACTTCTCCCTGCATTAAACTTCTCCGTGCTGCATTAAATTTGTTGTGCTGCTTGATTTTGTAGCAATAGCTTTTAGACAGACCTTACATCGTGGTGCTGTTTGTTCTGTGTCAGATGACACAAACCCGAACCATTTCCAGACCACCGAAGACACATTCTTGCCTCTCTTAAGAACGAGAGCTTCACTGCTAGCCGCCATTGTTTTCGTTTGTAAACAATGCGCGCACACTCTACTACGGGAACCCAACGGGGGGAGGGGTGGGGGCGATTTTCTCGATTTTCAATAAAACACATCGCCTTAAAGCACACATTCGAATTAATCGATTAAATCGATTTATCGCCCAGCCCTACGTACTAGCTACACGTGGAACTAATTTACATTTTCAATTGTGCCTGGTGATGCTAGTCAATGTCGTTTAGCCGGGTGCATTCAATTTCTGTGTATCAGAATGTAGCATCAATAAGACAACAGTTAGGACTACAGTATGTTATGGAGGGACACACACACACACACACACACACACACACAGGTAACTTCTGCTGGGGTGTCAGACTTTGTGTATATCCAAGTAAATGACAAATACTAAAGTTACGTTGGCACGGCAGGTAGAGATAATATTAGCAAAGGAACGTTAGCGTGAGCTTTTCTGGCTAACGATAATTCATCTTAATAATCTCTCTCACGTTACCACAGAGATCAGAGGAAGCTAACATGTCTGAATCTCACATTAACAGATCAACTTAGCTTTAGCCCTACATTAGCTAGTTAGCTAGCATTTCGCTAACATTAGCCAACTTAAGATGTGTCTACATACACAGTGAGCGCGTATAATAAAACTTCAGTTCCATAGTAATGCTACCTTTGAGCAGACGTAGCATATCGAAGTACAACAGGAAATGGGGAAATTGATTGGAGCACTGAGCAAACGGGCGGGACTAAAACACAGAAATGATTCAGCATTTTTGCACTTCCTGTTCAGTCGTCTCAAAGTCAATGGTTGTTTTGATGTGTTTTTGGTAGGATGCCTGAAATAAGGTCTGTGGTTAACACAAGCTTATGATAGTTTACGCTTTGTTCTACAATATAAAATACATCAGCAGATACCCTTCTCGTGAATTTTGAGGCTTTTAGGTGTCTTAAGCCGGTTGCTAACATGTGGGTAAATGAGACTAAACGTGGATGGGAAAATCATGTAGGCTGTCTTTGGTCAAGAGAACCACTGCTAAGCTAACTTGTGGGATTGCTCTACAAAATGACGTCATCCCTGCGGCACTCTATGGAGGAGGGTCCCCCCCCTATTTATTTTAAAAGAGCAACGGCCAACGGGGAAACTCTAAAACTATACTCCGTACATCAGGGCCAGATGTTGGCATTTATAGGGCTGGCCCCGCCTTGTTGCAGTCCCACCAAGAAGGAAACGCAGAGAGCTTCATCTATATAGCTATACCATCTCATACAGAGAGGCTAACTGAACAAAGGTTGCAGTGTCGCTGCGTTCCGCAGAACCACAGAACCAACATGGTAGAGAGGAAAGTGCTCTGAGAGTAAGCACATGGAAGAAATGAAGGCCCAACATACCCATCCTCCATGATCCACAATCCAGCCCAGCAGATTGTTCCTGAAAAACTCCACGGTCCACTTCAGGATGTCCCTCACTGACTGAGGGAGGTGAGCCTCCACCATCTGATGGACAGCAGAAACACAGAGGTCCATACACAAAGAGACGATGCTGCCAAATTCAATAACATGGCTGGATCAGTGAACATCAGACTGTTGTCTGATATGAGATATATATGTTCATATATATATTCATATATAGATATATAGATAGTCACGTCTGGTGCCTGACGTGACTTTGGGAAGGTTTGGAGGAGTTGGCACGGTGTGCTTTGTTGCGTAGACTCTCTTTTCCCTTTCTTCTCTCTTTCATTGTGGTGGTGGAGGGGGACACTGTGAACCTGGCAACCTGGAACGTCGAGGCTGGCGGGGCGGGGCTTGGTGGTGCGTGATTGCGTCACTTACGGCGCGCCCGTGTGTTGATGGAAAGTCCGTCGCTGCGTGGCGAGGTGTCATGGCGGCTGCGAGGAGTTGGAGCAGTGTCGCTTTTTTGTCGCGGCGCTTGTGGGGGATCCCCCTCTCCTGCGCTCCGTTAACAGGCGCGCTACGGTCCAGGCCGCGATCCTGGGCGGGCCGGTCCCGCTGGGAGATGCGGTCGGGGCGCGAGCGCCGTGCCGGTGGCTTCGAGCGCGGCGTGCTGGGATGCTGGAGTCGCCGGAAGCCGGGCTGTCGGAGGTTTGTCCCCGAGCTCTGCGTCCGGAGCGAGCGGAGGAGGAAGGGGGGGACTTCCGCGTCCGTTGCCCGCGTTCGGGGGCAGCGGATCGCCGTCTGCCACGGAGGCGTGCCGGTGTGGGACTTGGTTCGCTGGACGATGACGGTCGGTCTGGGTCCCCGTACTGGCGGATTGCCCGGAGGGAGGGATTCCGGTCGATGGATGTGGCCGGTCGGCGGGTTCGGCTGCGTTTGGGCCGCCGGGCCGCTCCCTGAGGCGATCGGTGGCGTCTGGAAGCCCTGCCTCGGTGGAGTGCGGCCCCGGGCTGTGCGGGTGGCGGCTGGGGAGGCAAACGGTTCGTCGTCATCGGGAGGCCCGGTTAGTAGCAGGTCCATGCTGGCGAGGTAAGGGGTTTATTTTCCTTCCCTGTTCGTTGTTTTTGCGGTGCTGCGGGCATTCTTGCGTTTTGGTGCGAACGACGTAGCAGCCTGACTCTTTTCTGAAGGTGTAGCAGCCTTACGGTTTGGTGCGAAAGGCGTAGCAGGCTGAGCTATGGTGGCCGTGGGTATTTGTAGGGTGTGGCCGGAAGTGGCCCCGTGGAGGTGTGGCCTTGCTCCTGAAATTCAGCTAAGGTTTATCTCCAATTAAGCTCCAGACAAAGTGATGCCTCCTTTTATTTGACTTAATGCGATTTTTACAGCAGCGTAGAGCTCCACTATGACAACAATACTATTGTTGTGGCTTTAAAGAGAGCGATATAACGACTTTAGTTCCACAAAGGACTGACGTGAGGTAAAGCAGCTGAAGAACGTACTTCAGCCAACTGACAGAAAGGAGACTCACTCTTTGATCAGGGCCTCTCCGATCCTCGCGTCTGTGGAGGAACAGAACAGCATGAGTGGGTTACTCGCGTTAAATGACACAAGGCAGCGTTACAACCTCCATCCAGGGGCGGACTGGCCATCAGGGATCCCCCGGTATCCCCGGTAGGCCGACGGGGTTTGGGCCGGTCCAATACCGGACCACCTCCATCATCAACCGGCCCTCGCTCTGAGATCGCCGACCCCGACTGTATTCTATGCTTCACAGAACACGTTAAATTTACTCTAATACTTAAAGATCATAATCGCTGACTGATATTTATACTACTCCTCGCGATCTGTATTCACACTCGTGGTTTCCATCTGTGAGCCGGCAGCACCCCTACACACACCCAGCATGCAATCTGCCCCAAAGAGGCGGGTCTATGAAGCAGTTTAGCCAATGATGCTTTAATGCTGATTAAAGATATAAATGAGTGAAATACAATTTAGCCAATCAGCATCCTCAAATAGATTCAGCGCCGGAGCCGGCATTCTGGTCGATAGTAGTTCACGGAGCTGCCTAAGCCCCGCCTCTTCACGTTTAGAATGCCACATATAGATAGTGACATATCTGCTATATGTTATCCTTCCACAATTAATTCTAGATCACTACAGCCTTTTATGTAGATTTTTTTGTATTTATCATATTACTATTTTATTTTGGGGGGAGGGGATTCGTAATGTAATACCGATTCAGCAGCATTAACTAAGGTACCACACTTTTATCTTATTGCTCTCTTGAGTGAAGCGGACTTATGCTGCGTTCACACCGGTCGCGTTGATTTTTTGATGCACTGCAAAAAAGCGTCCAACGCACTGCACAATCGCGTCCAACGCGCCGCCGGTCGTGTTCACACCAGACGCCGCAAAATCTCGTAGCTCCGGAGAGGGGGCGTGGTTTATCGTCCTGGAAGCCTCCATCTGGCCGCCATTTATTTCCGCTGTTAACCGTGAAAGGAATAAGGACAATTGCTGCTTTGTACGTGTTGTGGAAGTCCCTCAAACATCGGAATGCCAAACGCCGTCATGTCTGGTTCATAATATTGTTCAGAGGAGCTCCGTGGATTGTATCGAGCTGTATTCACTGTGTCTAGCAAGCCACCGGTCGCTGTTTACTACAGCTGTAGGAACACAAAATAAACTGATTTGGCTGTGATTCAACGGCAATAAACCGACAAAAAGGGACTCCGAAATAACTACGTAATGATGCCGATTTGTACTTGTCTTCTCCGACAAAAAGGGACTCCGAAATAACTACGTAATGATGCCGCCGATTTGTAGGTTACTGGTCTTCTCAATGGAGCTCTGATGGATCGGTGCTAGGCTATGCTAACATCGTAGCAGCTCCACCAGCACTCAATAACGTCACGTAGACGTAAATACGGCAGCGTCTATTCATTGTTTGTATCGTATGGTTTACACAAACACATGTATACACATAGTTTGGTCCGGTCTCTGTTGATATGAGGTATCGTAGAGCTCTGGGTGAACACATACGGCTACAGGATTTATTTCCTGATTCAACAACGGCAGGAAGCCAGTGATGACAGGGGGAGCAACTCAACGCTGATAGGCTATCGCGCCACAGCGTCACGCGATTATGTCGCTGAAGTTGAAAAATTTCAACTCGCGCGTTGGCGATTTTGCGGCGTCCAACGCGTCCACCGCACTGCAATAACGCGTCCAACGCGCCGCGCCATCGCAAAATCGCGGCGCGCCAGTCTCATCGCGTCTGTGCATAGACTTTGTATGTAATCTCGACGCACGTCAAAAAATCAACGCGATCGGTGTGAACACGGCATAAGAGTTTGGACTCCCACGCTTCAGGCGACATCCTGCCAGCAACGAGGGGTTTTCTTTCATTTCATTTTTCCAACTTAATTAAAGGTAACCTGAATATAGTTCGATTGTATCGTTTCCTGCAGTGGTGGCTGGTGGAAAATGTTCTAGGTTGGGCCATCCTATCAATTTCAGCAAACATCCCAGTATGATTTAATGCAAAAAAAATGTAAGTATCAAACACGCATTATTACTTGGCAGTTAAATATTTAACATGTATTCCAACACGAAAACAATCAGTAAATAACACTTATATAATATAATATAACATGTTCATTTATTGAGATGCCCCTATGGACCTTGTTATAGGAGGTAAAGATCAGGAGAAGTAAACATGAAGTGTAATTATGAATACTGATGTTAAATTAAGCTATGATGAGTTTTCACTGTTAATTTAACATCTCTATTACATGTTGATGCCTCCATGACCAAGTTAAGCAGATGAGACTGAGGACAACTATGTAGAATAAAAGATGTTCACTTTGTCTAACATGTAGCTTGACAGAGTTCTCCATGTGTGTCCTGGTGTTCTCATGTTTCCTTACCTCCTCATCCCTCACTCCCTACCCTGGTGTTCTCATGTTTCCTTACCTCCTCATCCCTCACTCCCGTAACTGTCCATGCTGGATCCGTCCCCGTTGTTTTAAAAAGCTAAATACGTTATTAACATGACGTCATCCAGCTAGCCAAACGTGTCTGGTGTACAGCTAGTACAGAAGCTCCGCATGTACTGCTTCCCTTTCCCGCGAGTCTGCTGTCTGATTGTGAGGTCAGGCTGATCTGATATCAGCTCTTTTGGCTGCAGAATCTCCGCCAAAGTTCTCCTCTCAAACGGGTCTTGGAGGAGTAGTGCTCGCGCTGGCGCTGGCATCTGTAGAGACTTCTCCTGACGAGAACGCGCAATGAGGAGAGCTGAATCTATTTGAGGGCGCTGATTGGCTAAATTGTATGTCACTCATTTATATCTTGAATCAGCAATTGGCTAAACTGCTTCATAGCCCCGTCTCTTTTGGGCCAAAACGATTAGGCCCCTCAAGCTGCGCGTTCTCAGAGTGTCGTGCACACAGACAGAGAGCACGAGCAGAGAGCACACAGGCAGAGAGCACGAGCAGGAAAGGCATATATTTTGCGCAGATATCATACTTTACACACATTACTGGGTACATTCCATAGTTCAAAAACACAAATATTGACAATTTATATAATTTATGATTATTATAATTTTTTTTTTTTTTTTTTGCGTGGCTCATGGTGGGGCCATGCCCCTGTATTGACCAGCCGCCACTGGTTTCCTGTTAAAGGGAATTATTACGGTAACCCTCAAGTTATTAAAGGGAAATAGAAAACAGCCCTACCTAGAACATGTGCACCAGCTGCCACTGCGTATAACCATATTCAGCTAGCAAACGATACCTACCTTGGAGTGTTACAATAGCCAGTGTCATTTTATTCAATGTGTCCATCCGGGCAAATTGGTGGATCCAAATGTTATAAAAAAAAAACATGTATGATGTAATTTCTTTGTAATCATCCAAAATAATGTTAAGTGTATGTTATTTTTCCAAGTAGGCCACTGACTGGTCGATACGTGCGATGCATTGAGTGGGTGTATTGAGTGGGCCGGTCTGACAGTAACTCCCGGGCCACTTTTTTCCGCCAGTCCGGCCCTGCCTCCACCTACATGTTCACAATGGTGTCACTGTGCGGGATACAGCCAGGCGATGTACACAAATACAGCCATGATAAATAGGAATATGCACTTTAACTCGAATGGACGTCTTTAAGTGTGCGTTGAGCTTACCTGACATGCCGCTACCTTCACACGCCATGGCAACCAACTAGAAACACTTCTAAAGTTAACTGAAGTGAATTCTTCGTCCCTCAGAAACTCCGCCTCCTTTCCTTCACTGTCGGATAAAGGCTCCTTTAAAAACTGTATTAAAACTGATTAAACACGACTCATATGATGCGTTTCTAATTACAACAAACACACATAGAAAGTGAACCTCTGAGCGATATGCGCGGAGCGAGCCAACTGTCCAAACCTAACGTTTGATAGGCATAGCAACAGTAACCAAGGGGGGCCCTTTGCTAAGCTACATGTAAGCACAATACATAATTATAATACTAACAGAGTAAACACGCATTTCTCTTCGACAGAATCATCCATAATTCAATGCTGTGTGTCTGAATGGCGTCAGGCCCACTTCCCCTTGTGTCAGCCTGCTCACCACAAACTCAAACCCAAGCCCACCAACCCAGAACACAACTTATTTGCATAATGACATTTCTTCCTTCTTTTATTTATTTGTTTATTTTGGCAGTACATAAAATAACCCAGCAGCATATCCTCGGCTCTCCATCAGTCTCACACATGCTGCAGAGTCAAACAGGGATTGAGGAGATACTGGATTATATTTAAACTTCAGGCAGTGAGAACGTCTGTGACCCGGCCGCCCTGCTGGAAACAGTGGAGCCAAAACTAACCAACCAACGCCGGGATCTTGTTATGTCATTAGTGGCACTGAAAAGAGGCAGAGGAAGCAGATTGTTCCACAGGTTATCTGTCTATACTGCCAGGATAGAGTGACAGTTTGAGCAATGATGACAAAAAGTTATTTTTTATAAACTGCCGCTCTAACAGGCTCCATATAGGAACAGGAACCAACACATCCAGCTGTTGAACCAACACATCCAGGTGTTGAACCAACACATCCAGGTCATTGTCCATCTATCAGGCCATGGCAGGCTACATGTTAAAGCATTGACTGGAACTTCTTTTAATTGTATTAATAAGTAGTGCTTGTATTAAGTGATGTGTTGAAATAATGAGAAATATATTTTAAAAAAAAGAAATGAGTATGTTATCACACTATAAAACATTTTAAGAAGGTAAAACATAAAATTGTTAAATTCCCCTTCTGCCTTGAAAATGTAAAGTAAATGAGGTGAACCTGGACCTGCAGCTGGAGGCCCCTATGCACCAAAGCTGGTAGAAAGACAGCACGAGGCTGCTCCAGTGACCTTGCAGTAATGATTCTTTTCAGTGATGAAATTACAGAAAGTTATCACAGTAACCGGCAGATGGAGGGCGGCCACTGGTGAGCATTCATTCAGGGTTCGACCGCGTTGGATTTGGTGTGTGAACCCTGCGGGGAGATATGCTGACATGCTGATGTTTCTCTTGGAACATCATTTCATGAGTAAAGTGAAAACACAGCGTGTCATTCGAAGGCAAAAGATTCACATCAGAAGAACTCCTAAGTTCTCAAATCGACTGATGCCATGTGACAAACACATGACAAACAAAACGGACGTAGCTGTACATTCCTGTGAACAGCAGCAACAAAAACAAGTCTAATATGACCGACATCTTAACATTAAAAATCCAACCTGAGGAAAACATTGTCCCTCAACTTTGACTGTGTGAGCACCAAGCATGATGGTGTAAACACAGAGCCCACCTCCTCTCGTCCCACCGGAGTCCTGAGCTCTGTCCTGATGTCCACCTGAGTGCAGCTTGATCCGGGATGGACGATGGATCCAGGTCCCTGTGAAGATGTGGGCTCAACAGTCACTGATCTCCCGCTGCTTTCATCCATCTTATTGTTCTGCGACCGAACATCAGACAGCCAGCAGTAGGCTGGGTAGTGGAACGGCCTCTGGTCCTAGCTGGGTTAGCTTAGCTTCCATCTCGGCTCTCCTCCTGGGGCAGTTTTGTGGCGTTTGGTCTGATATAAGTTAATGTCAGTGAATTCCTGTATGGTGTTTCACAGTGTTAACGTATTTATCATAATGAGAAAAGGCGTACGTTAATACAAGAAAATGTTCTTGTTATTATGAAAATAACTTGATATTGGTGGCAGTAATATGCTGCTGTGTCCAGCTCATATGTGTGCGGTGCAGAGGAGCTCCCTCTTGTGTTCGCTGTCAGGTATTGCGATAACATTGTCAATTAAAGCTACACAATATCAGTTATTTCTTATCTTTTCCATTCCTTTCTTGTGGATTTCATGCTGAGACTGTTAAGTTGTTCACAGCCGATGTCGTCGAGAGCTGTGGATCTACAAGATGGCCGCCAGAGTGCATGTTACATCACCTGAGACGTGCACCTAGCACAGGATGCCCCTACCAGTGCGTTTCTACTGCGCAGCCATAATAAATGAGCAGGGAGTAGGGCGGGACACTGTTGAGGGATTAATAATGAATGAACAGAGACAGACAGAAAGACGGAAAAAGATCACTGGCATCTTTCTCACACACACACACACACACACACACATACACACACACAACCATATACAAGCCCAGTTTCCATAACCGATCGAAATGCAATTTAAACCTGCTACACACTGCTGCTTGAAACAAAGTACTGTCAGATACCCAGTCACACCCACATTAATGGATCATATGTCACACCTGCGTTGAAATGATTTGCTGCTCAGCATTTAACTTATATTATTTTATTGCGTGTCAGGTAAAGTACCTGTCAGAAGATGAAATACTATTCAGTTAGGTTTGATTAACAGATCCACAAGTTTAAAGGCTTGTCGGATCATAAACACTGCACAGCAGTTTGTAATACACAGAGAAAGGATTTAATCCTCCATCAAAGCCATGTAGACCATTCACAGTAAAAACAGATCAAAATTCCTTTCAAGGATTTTCATTCAAAATGTATAAAACCTGATTTTGTGGACTCTTGTGAATGCTTGAATGCCCCTGCAGAGCATTTGTGCGGGGGGAAGTATATTTGAACAGACTTTGATATCGGTGGATTGACCAGACGGTTCAGTATCTTGGGTCGTAGTTAGCCTGCTGACAAAATGGGGGAATATTTGATCAATTTGGTTTCTCAAAAGCCAATATTAAACAGCAAATACTGTAACGACTGCCTCGACAACCAAATAAAGGAAAATATATGGCTTGAGAGAGACCATACGTTATATGTCGGTCGCAGAACAGGGCTAGCCACAACAGCTAGCATTAGCATCAAATTTGGGGTGCGATTATTTGATGTTTTGTGTGGTTAATGTTAGCCCCTTAGACATGCTGTCTGGATAGGTTTGTTTAATTGTTTGTGGACACGGGGACTATGAAGGAGGAAACTCATAGGATGTAGTCATGAAACCTGCAAAGGTTTACAGCTAACAGTTAGTTAGCTTAGCCCAAAGAAACAGCCAGCCTGGCTCTGTATGAAGGTGATTAACTGTTCTACTTTCTACCAGTAAATGGAATAAAGCAATGCAGATTATTCGCACTGGAGCCGAAGCGCATAGTTGTCATGCGTGAACTGTGCAGATTTGACTAAATTCCCGCACTGCATTTTGGGATTGCACTGGTGAAAAATGGCTTGAACTTCCTTGTTGGGGACCTTTGATCTCAGAAGAGCTACTGCGTCAATACATTCTCATTGAAACGCCTGAGTGATATCTTTGGTGTAAATGTATGAAAGGATGGTCTCACCTGTTACTATTGAGGAAATACATTCTCTAGGAGTCTCCAGGAGAAGATTTGATGTGAAGTAGGATGTTTTTCTCTATCTGACTATTGTCTGTTGCACTCATGTCCATTCTGATGTGCTCTGTAATACAATACTATCCCTTAACAGCATTGCACATGGAAAATCTGACTTTCTGTAAGCTCAACACCTCCATCCATCAATCAATCCCTCTTTTGCTCATCCCTTGTTACCGGCTAATTCATAAAACCACCCTTCCCTGCTAATTGTCTACCGGTTATAGGACCACAAGAGACACCGGGGAGCAAGACAGAGAGGGAGGGAGAGAGAGAGAGAGAGGTAGCGGTGTCATGGTATAATTATGTTAAGCCAAGTCACACATGAACTTGATAGAGCTTATTCTTAGCACAGGGAATGTAGGGGAAGTGACAGGAAGGAAGAGGAGGACTCCAGGTTATTTCAGTTCAAAGAGCATTTAACAACAACACTGATATAGTGGACTTTGTAAGGAAGACTGTAAAGTACAACCTGATCAGTCTCTGGCCTCTCATCCAGAGGCCTGCAGGTTCAGTCCATGTCACTGAGACTTCTGTTCTGTAGATGTGGGCACTGGGTTTTATTAGCCAGCAGTATGGCTCGAGGGATGGCAGTTTAATTCAGACTGAAATAACAAACAACTGTTGGATGGATGTCTTGAGATGTGTTCCAGGGAGTGTGTGTGTGTGTGTGTATGTAGGTATAATGTTTCCAGTGCTCCTCTCTTGGAACAGACCACCCACTCAGAAGACCAATAGAAGGACTACGGGGAGCCCGGATAGACACACACACACACACACACACACACACACACACACACACACACACACACACACACACACACACACACACACACATATGCAGCTCCCTCCAAAGTCAACCATTCCGAATATTCTCAGAATAGAACATGTTGTTATCAGAGATTGAAGTGATACCAGAACAGCTGACATACTATCAAAAAGTAAAAAAAGATACCAGAAATCGAGGAGGGTTTAATTCCAAGACGCTACGGTTAGAAAACGTTAGACGTTTGAAATCAAATATCAGATCAGAGCCTCATCGTGGCTGCTGATTTGAAGTATAGCGGTTCTCAATAGGGGACTGTACCTTTTAAGTCCTCCATAGAGAGCTGCTATGAGGGAGTTGCTGTGAGGACAAACACTGGAGATTCACCCTGAGCTCCATCTGGACCAGGGACATTTGGGGGGGCCGGAGGAGGCCCAGCAGGTTTGTCCATTAATCGCAAGGTCGGTAGTTCGATCTATGGCTCCTCCTGCCCACACATCGAAGTGTCCTTCAGCAAAACACTGAACCCCATGATGGGTAAGACCAGCGCCGTGCATGGCGCCTTGCTGCTTCTCTGTGTGTTTGTGAGTAAGTTCAGTTCAAAGTTCAAAGTTCAAAGTTCACTTTATTGTCAAAGTTTCCACATGTGTTATGCATACAGAAAATTCGAAATGCCGTTTCTCGCAGTCCCACAGTGTAATATAGACATGAACATATAACATATAATAGAATAAAATAGAATAAAGTTAAGAACATAAGGGCCTAGATAAAGGATTAACAAGTAGCAGCAGAGAATAAAAAGTGACTGGTGCTGGATGAGGGAAGGGTGTGTGAGGGGGGTATTTGTTCGTAGCAGCAGAGAATAAAAAATTAAAATAAATAAATAGAAAAAGTGACTGGTGCTGGATGAGGGAAGGGGTGTGAGGGGGAGTAGATGTCCTGGTATGTTCCATTTGAGGCAGTGGGGAAAGGTGGGTGAGGGGGAGGGTAGAGAGGTCAGGGGAGAGATGGCAGGGGGGGAGAGAGGGGGAGCGAGAGGAGAGAGTTCAGCATCCTGACCGCCTGGTGGAAGAAGCTGTTCCTCAGCCGGGTAGAGCTCGAACGGAGACTGCGGAACCTTCTCCCTGAAGGCAGGAGGCTGAAGAGGCTGTTGGAGGGGTGGGTGGGGTCACCCGCAATGCTGAGTGCTTTGCGGGTGAGGCGGTGTTGTAAATGTCCTGTAGTGTAGGGAGTGAGACTCCGATGATCCTCTGGGCAGAGTTCACAATGCGCTGCAGGCTCTTGCGGTTGGAGGCGGTGCAGCTTCCGAACCACAGCGTGATGCAGCTGCTGAGGATGCTCTCAGTGGCGCCTCGGTAGAATGAGAGCATGATGGGGGGGGGGGCTCCTGCTCGCTTGAGCTTCCTGATGAAGTACAGGCGTTGCTGGGCCTTCTTTGCCAGTGCAGTGGTGTTGCTGTTCCAGGTGAGGTCATCTGTGATTGTCACACCCAGGAATTTGGTGCTGCTCACCTGTTCCACAGCAGCACCATTGATGGTCAGAGGGAGGGGGGGTTGGGAGTGGGTTCTCCTGAAGTCAACAACAATCTCCTTTGTTTTCCCCACATTGAGGAAGAGATTGTTATTTTGGCACCAACGGACCAGCTGGTTCACTTCCTTCCTGTAGTTAGTCTCATCGTTGTGGCTGATGAGACCTACCACGGTAGTGTCGTCAGCGAACTTCACGATGTGGTTGGAGCTGTAGTTGGGTTTACAGTCATGGGTCAGCAGGGTGAAGAGAAGGGGGCTGAGCACACAACCTTGGGGGGCCCCCGTACTCAGTGTTAGTGTGTTCGAAGTGTTGTTGTTGACCCGAACAGCTTGTGGTCTCTCTGTGAGGAAGTCCAACAACCAGTTGCAGAGAGAGGGGCTGAGGCCCAGGTCTGTAAGTTTACACACAAGCTGCTGGGGGATGATTGTATTGAATGCTGAGCTGAAATCTATGAACAGCATTCTGACGTAGGAGTTATTAGTGTCCAGGTGTGTGAGGGCTGGGTGTAGAGCGGAGGAGATTGCATCCTCTGTGGACCGTTTAGTTCGGTAAGCAAACTGAAACGGGTCCAGGGAGGGAGGAAGGGTGGATTTGATCTGCTTCATGACCAGCCTTTCGAAACACTTCATGATGGTAGAAGTCAATGCGACGGGGCGGTAGTCGTTGAAGCAGACTGGAGATGACTTCTTTGGCACAGGAATGATGGTGGTTTCCTTGAAGCACGTGGGAACAACAGCCTGGCTCAGGGAGGTGTTAAAGATGTCGGTGAGGACATCCGTGAGCTCCTCTGCGCAGTCCCTCAGCACACGACCAGGAATGTTGTCAGGTCCCGCAGCCTTGCGGGTATTAATCCTCAGCAGTGTGCTCCTCACACTGGCTGGGGACAGGCACAGAGCCTGGTCGTCGGTGGGGGGGGTGGTTTTCTGCGCAGGTGTGTTGTTCTGTGCTTCGAAGCGTGCAAAGAAGCCATTGAGGTTGTTAAGCAGGGAGGTGTGACTGTCACAGGTCTGTGGCGGTAGTTTGTAGTCCGTTATGGTCCTAATGCCCTGCCACAGGCTCCGTGAGTCCCTGCTGTCTTTGAAATGTCCTGTGATTTTCCTGGTGTACAGTCGTTTAGCTTTCCTGATGCCACGGCACAGGTCAGCCCTGGCTGCTCCCAGCCCAGCTGGGTCTCCAGCTCTGAAGGCGGTGTCGCGAGCCTTGAGCAGTGTGCGGACCTCCCCTGTCAGCCATGGCTTCTGGTTGGCTCGGATGGTGATGGCTCTGGTGGTAGTTACATCATCAATGCACTTGGTGATGTAACCTGTGACTGTCTCTGTGTATTCTTGAATGTTTATGTGATGGTTGTAGGTGGCTGCCTGCTTGAACATGTCCCAGTCTGTAGTACCAAAGCAGTCCTGAAGTGCAGCAGTACTGTCCTCTGACCCTTGCTCTGTAGGCCGGTTTCAGCAAGACAGTGAGGTGGTCGGAGAGGCCAATGTGGGGGAGGGGGGACGCCTTGTACGCTCCCTTGATCGATGTGTAGACTAGGTCTAATTTGTTGTTTTCCCTGGTTGGAAAATCAACATGCTGGTATATTTTAGGCAGAACAGTTTTTAGGTTAGCATGGTTGAAGTCTCCAGCAACGATGAGAAGGCCGTCTGGGTGTGCTGTCTGTTGCTCACTGATGGCTCTGTAAAGTTCACTGAGTGCCTCCTCTCTGTCCTTGTTGTTGGGGCTCGGAGGTATATAAACAGCCACCAGTAGAATGGCTGAAAACTCCCTCGGCAGGTAAAAAGGACGGCACTTTAAAACCATAAACTCCACCAGCGGGGAACAGTGTTGGTTAACAACAATAGCGTCTCGACACCAAGCATCACTGATGTAAACACACACACCGCCGCCGCGGGACTTCCCCACGCTAACTATGTCTCTGTCTGCTCGGTAGCATGTTAGCTTGTCCAGTTGAATAGCGGAGTCCGGGATGTTGTGGTGGAGCCATGTTTCCGTGAACACGTAAACACAGCAGTCCCTCACCTCACGCTTGGTTCTGAGTAGCCGTATATTGTCCATCTTGTTGTCCAGTGAACGGACATTTGCCATGAGTAATGTAGGAATTGCCGGCTTGTGTGGGCTAGCCGTTAGCCTAGCCCGGATACCTCCACGCTTTCCCCGCTTTTGCTTCCTCTCGCACCGCTTGCGCTGTCTCCTTACCGGGTGGGGGTTGACACAATGGGGGGAGCAGAGAAGTCCCAGGCTGCTAAGATCCACGGAGAGTTTGGCTTCCAAGTTGAAGAAAGTTGTACTTTTTCCAAGAAGAAACTCACGGCTGTATTGTTGTGTTTTGCGATATAAGTCCGTCGGGCATGACGAACACAGCGGCAGACTAGACAAACTAGACGAAAAAGACGAAAAAGACGAAAACACTGTTTTTCCGGGACCGCGAGGGGCCGCTGCGACTGCTCGCGCCGCCAACATGATGTTAAAGCCCTCGATAGGTAAAAGCACAACATAAACGCAGCATTTCACTCAGCTCAACATTAGCTTCAACTGAAGATAATAGCTTGCATGGTTCATATTTCCTACTATATATGTGACGTAATGACCACAAACTAACCGGCATGCAGCGATCCTCACTGGGTCTGGTTCATTCCAGGAGTACTGCTTGGTTTGAGAGGCTCAAGGCAATCTAAAATGAAGCTGGCTTGTGTAGTCTGCCATGTGCTCTATACCTGATGGATACTTACATGCAACAGGATACATATACACAATGCACAGAGAGTGAGAGATCAGATTCTTTCAGTGGATTTCTGGTCCAGTGAATTGTGCTCAGTGACGACTGTTTCAAGTCAATGAAAGCTTTGCAGACAGCATTGATACAGCTATACAACGACTTACACAGATACAAATTCTTAAACATAAGACATATTTTTTAAAGATATGTCTTATCTATGTCTTATATGTGGAAGGATATGTCTGGTATCACTTCTGATTAGTTTGGGCAACAACCCCTCTTAATAAACATGGAAATCCCCCCCCCCCCCATGTTGATTCCTCCCTGACATCAACATCATCCCGTGAAGCTCATAATCAATACAGAATCAGCACTGTCTGCTTCACCGATCGCACCGCATATCAAAAGGGGTCAGCCGGCGTGTAGCTACACCTGAAACACACTCTCAGACAAATGGTGATTTCACAATCTCTCATTTTGAAACTGAACACTTGAAATGAAGACCAGAAGAGCCAAACATTCCTAAGTGGTTTCAGCTGCTGCTTGAAAGGGGCGACGTCTTGTGTTATTCACAATCATAAGACGTTTTATTAATTTACTTTGTCAAGTTTGAATTCCTGGTCACTGCTTCACCATGTGAAACACAACAGTGTATATTAGTCGTCGGGGAGTTTTAGCATCACTCTGCAGCGACTAATATGAAAAAAATGACAAACCCTTCAAACCACAAGCCAACATGATAGCCGCAGTTCCTGATAAAGCAGACGTTATGGTAATAACTCTTTAGTCCAACTCTTGCAGAAATCTACTTTGATTGTCTCGAGCCACCCTAAGTTAGTTATTCCTTGAGTCAGTTCCTTCTGCATGTAAGATGAGTTCAAAGGACAAACCCATTAGGCTTTCCTCCATATCAGGAAAATGTCTTTGCACTCAGGGTGACACCCAGCGTGGGCCTTCCGAGGATACGACAGAACCCTTTTGCTTTCACACTTGAAGTGTGGAAGTGGAGGCCTTTTTTTTGTAAGTTCTTATCGTGATTTGTGAAAAGAGTCTGCAGGCAATATATTGGGTACATTGCCCACATACTCACACTTAATCAAAGCTGTCTGCTCACCGTTAACTCCTTGAGTATCGGCCTGAACATCTGGAAGTTTCCTCTTGTCGTCTCACATGTTTTATGGCTTCGTAAGAGGCGATGAAGCACGTGTGGTCGCCGTTCGGTTCGTCATACTGAGCACGCAGGTTCAGTCCAACATGACAGTGAACTGCATGAGGCCTTCACTCAAATCATCAATTACAAATCCAGACAAAACGGGAAAATTATGTTTTGCGGGAGAATTCTGATAACGAAAACAAGCAACATTGGACATTTGGACATGTACACGGTGCCTTGTTTCTTTCTGTAATAATTCAGTAGTTTTTAAAAATGTATTTCGTGAACTACAGTCTTTCTGGTTTATAGTTCCATGTTGAACTTCAGTACGCAGGTGCTTTTGGTCATGAAACAGAGATGATATTACATGTTCTCTCCTATTCTTTATTTTGGCCCTATTCCAGCCTAAATTACACCAGCGGGTATTCATAGTTAGAAAAATAATAATTTCACATAATAATACATCTCCAGCTTTGACTGGAAACTGTCCCATCAGGTACTGTACAACATTGCAACGAGGCAACAAATGGAACATCTTTTTTTTGCCGATTCATGCACATGCTCGTCTTGATCTATAAGTGTTTCATAGTCCAATTGATCTCGACCTTTTCAGGAACAGTGTGGCTCTGAAAGTGTTCCCACCACAGAATTCCACATTCCACCCACTTCAGCTCCTCATTGGATTATTCAGAAACATGTCATCAGATTTTGCAACTTGTAAAGCATTGAATGTTCATAAATGAGTGTGACGGTCAAAAATACTTTATGTTAATTACATGCAGTAGAGGGTCAACAACTTGTCCTTCAGTATGATGACTTACACCTGGGTTTTCTGTTATTCTAGGAATCAATTTGTTCAGTTTCAATGTTAATCTTCATGGGAAAACCTTTACTTATTTTCCTAAGAGAACCCATAGTACAGACACTAATAAAATACAATAGTGTCATTGTTAACTTTTTTCTTTTTTTAATACTGATCGCTCAGTCTTTGGAAGACAAACTCCATAAAGTCAAAGTCCCAATGAGACAGTACCGTTGAGGCTATCCTTCATAATTGATGTGTTTCTATTGAAACATTGTCCTTAGGCAGAACATAAATCAGACGTTATTCACAATTATGCAGTGGAAACAGAGGTAGTTATATTCCAGGAGAGGTGGAGGGTCAGGACTTTGAGGAAAACATGTGATGGTTTAATGCTGGGAGTTTTCAATTCTCACCAGAAATGATCCATTGTTTTATATCAGGGAGATAGAAATGAATCTAAAAGCAAAAGATGAGTTGAAATGTATCATATTTACACGTATGAGTTCTGCTTTTTGTTCATTGCTGATTCTAATTGGTCACTCGGGTTTGTGCTTCGTTCATCAATCATTCAGAACTGTTTTACCACCCTGAAGGAAATTTGGTTCGCAGCCAACAACGAGAAGAAACTCACCGAGGACAATGTGACATTAATTCAGTGAAAGAGACTCTTCTCAGCGGTTGGAATGACGTGTAATAATTTCACCTCTTACATACAGTATGTGAGGTGACCGACCTCAGCAGGCATGTTTGCTGACAAGGGAGGGTTGTCAGCTTGATTTACCTCACCTGGAACTTCTGGGATATAAAAGCGTGTCCACGTGCTCGTTGTCGCTCTCCCTGCATGGCCTTCCTTTGGTTTAACACCTCCACAGCACACATCCCAAACATACATGCACCATTTCCATCACTGACTTTGCTGATCTGATCTGCACACTCCATTGTTTGTTTTGTGTTCAGTATAGTTTAATGAGTGTACAACCTTGCGTGGACTTCCCACTTGTCGCATTCCACGAGCCGGCTTGTGACACATAATTGAGGAAAGGAATCACTTAGCAACTCATCCACTATCTCAATTGGGATTAATAGCTCCTTACATCCATATCACAGCTTCATATAATGTTCTACTCAATGTTGAATTGAATGCTTCATGAAGGCAGTTAAACAAGCTCAATGTATACTGACTTCATACCTATCTAATTGGCTGCACACACACACACACGCTGAGAGACATGCAGTCTCTTGTTGCGAAAGGACGATCACATAATTCTCTATCTGAATAGATGTTACATAATTAAAAGAAGTTCTTACTGCTTGTCCTAACCTGTCTGACCAGACCATGTGTACACAATATTAATGTGTGCATGTGTGCCTGACTACTGCACGTGTCAAACCGGTTGTAAGGCTTTGTGGGTGGACAACCATGCCAGATCTGCTCCATAAAAAGAATCAGCCTTCTCTTCCCCTTCTCATTACACCCACCTCACCCATCCTCCTTTCTTCCGATGAGATAAAACATTATCCTATTATATGACGAAGGCCTCCCTCATGCCTGAATCCCCCTGCTGCAGCCAAAATATCCCCTACACACAGTCAGTGAACACATGGCTGAGAATCACACATCCCCTACCTCTCAGCCCCCTCCTCCCACCCCCTTTCTCTCCCCTTTCTTCTTCGCCAGCTGCGCGTCATTTTAACTGTTCTCTATGAAACCTGGTATTCATAACTGCTGGTCATGATTCCACCCTCGAGTCCTACTAACATCATAACGGTAATAGTTTAATCTGTACGGTCTTGACCCTGTCCTGTTGTTTAGATGTGACCTGAGTGGGAGACAAGAGGCTCCCTCAGCACACACACACTACAGCTGGGAGCCATTGTCTCCATGAGAAAGCAATGGTCAGTCTGGCATCTTTTAAGACATCCATGCTCTCTCTCTCTCTCTCTCTCTCTCTCTCTCTCTCTCTCTCTCTCTGAAAAAATGGTGAGTCATGGTGAGCAGCCACCAGGAAACATGGCAGAGAGACGTTAGATCACCTCATTCACACACACACACACACACACACACAAACTGGTGGACTTTTCGCCATACAGGCCCGGTTGTGGTTTGGATGAACTACCCTTTCCTGAGGTCCCACAGCTTTGGCAGTTCGGTTAAAACACTTCAAAAAATCAGAAAAAAAATCAGCTCACTTTAGATTTCAGATACAACCTACACAACTTCAATACACAGCGACCTAATTCTATTGTGGTATAGGCAGACATTTCTATTTTTGACAAAAGTGTGACTTATGAAGACCAAAAAAACACTGTTGGGTCTTTAAAGGGACAATAAGCCCGCCCTCCTCATTAACATAAATACACACTAACCTGACAGGACACAGCATTACTGGAACAGTTCATTTAATATCAAAACTAATCTTAATGGATGACCAAATTGGAGGCATGCAAGTTGGCCACCTCCAGAGTGAGACAGTATGTGTATAGATAGATGAATCTAGAATCTAGAGAGAATCAGCGAGTGCCTGAACCTGGCTTCAATATCTGACTTTCATTTAACATGAAAAAAAACAAGAGGTGGGGCGCTTTATCATTCAGTCAAGTTTATTAAGTTCAAACTCAGGCCACAGACTTCATTTTTTTTGTAAACAACTCTTGACAAACCGAAGAGAACAAGAGAGAGCGACAGAGACAGAGAGAGCGAGACAGAGAGAGAAAAAGAGAGAGACACAGACAGAGAGAGAGACACAGACAGAGAGAGCAACAGAGAGACAGAGAGAGCGAGCGAGAGACAGAGCGAGAGAGAAAGAAAGAGAGAGCGACAGAGAGACAGAGCGAGAGAGAGAGACAGAGAGAGCGAGCGAGCGAGACAGAGCGAGAGAGAAAGAAAGAGAGAGCGACAGAGAGACAGAGAGACAGAGCGAGAGAGAGAGACAGAGAGCGAGCGAGCGAGACAGAGCGAGAGAGAAAGAAAGAGAGAGCGACAGAGCAAGAGAAAGCGAGAAAGAAAGAGAGCGAGAGCGAGCGAGAAAGAAAGAGAGAGAACGAGAACGAAAGAGAACACATGAACATTAACTTTCCTGCCAAAAAAAACAAAATAACAAAAAAGGATATTTGTTTACAGCTTCTGTGACTGTCTTTTTTCAGCTGTTCCCCGATTCCGAACGAAGTCTCTGACATTTTGCACAGTTCTTTGTTCCAAGACTGGTCCTTCCACCAACTTGCAGTGACTGCATTCGTTCTTGGAGGCCAGGTGACCTTTACGAATGTGATTTTTGAAGTGCCGCATTACTGCTGCAACCTCAGCCTTGGACCACGCTTTCTTTGTCCCTCTTCTGGACCCAGCATCTTTTCCTGGAAGATATACAAAGTAGACAAAACGATCACACAAACAGAAAACAAAATGTATTGACAAAATGAAGCAATCAAGTACGGACACTTAGGAATATGTTAAGCAGTAAAACTTACAACAAATTACTGTGATAACATCTTTAACATTTTAAAGTGGCTGAACCTTTTTATATTTCAATAGAATAACTCATTACAGTGCATGAGGGAAACCATTTCAGTTGTTTTGGTTCTGTACTCTAACACACTCAATTGGAAATAAAAAAAAAAAACAATGTTGATTTAAAAGTCTCAGTGAAGCGTATTTACCTTCTATACTGTGACGCAATCTCCAATGAAACAGAATATTTGCGCTGTGTACAGTAACAAGTGGGATCAAATTCTTCACATTTGATTGGACAGCTAAAGAGTGGGCAGGCTTAGAGTTTAGCATGATATGGAGCTACAGAGGACTGTTGGCTTTACACACCTCACCAGTTGGCAGAGAGATGGAAGGGAAACCTTGCAGATTTTGAAACAGCACAGTATCACTGCACCGTAGCCAGTACATGCAGATGACCGGTACCTAGAGCTCTCTGCTGAGCCACTGACAACTGTAATGATAAAAAATGTTTTAACCTCCTGTCATATTTTCTGTGAGACATATTGCTGGTTAGAAAGTTAATTTGTATGGGCGTCTGGATGTCTGAACACATTGACCTATTTGGTCTAGGACAAAGGTCACTTTTCTATCTTAGTCGGGACAAACAGCCGACGTGTTCTTTCTCTATATCAACTGTTTCCGGTTAGACTAAACATTTCTGCCTTAGTCTCCTGTGTGTTATCTGTTCCTCTCTGCCGGCCGGTATAAATATCTTGTTTTGATTTTGTGTCTTTAGAGCATATTCACAGCTCACTGCAATACGTGGTGGTGTTTTGTGTTCTCTGTTTGCAAACATTAAATTGACTTTTTGAAACTTTGATCATTCATCAAGACTGTTTTTATGTTAAACACTTTGGATAAAACCAACTTCACTCCTGAACTTGTTAAGGAAATATTCCACAACAGTGGACGGTAAATTGTAAAGACGTAAAACGTAACAGACACAGATGAGTGATCAAGTAGTAGTCATTATTATTTGGGGAATACAGCTGGTTTTGACATTTGTATGGTTGGTTTATGAGTTCTTCATGTGACTCCACCTAGGTTTCTGACGTATTATTTCATGTGATTTTATAAAGAGAACGAAGTGATATTTTACGATAACGATTTTAACTCAAAATAAAGGAGCTTTTTGAGATTGTAACATTGATCGTGTCTCTACTCAATTAAGTTGAAATAATATTCGTTGTTATTTACCTTTATACGTGAATTCTACTCATGAACTTGATAGAATAAGATTCGTCGGTAATAACGTAATACGTGAATTTCAGACAAGGTTTTTGTGAAGTTTTTTCCTAAGTATAAAGAAACTCAAAAAGGTTTTCTAGAGTTTTTCACCTAAGGATAAAATAAACTAAAAGAGGTTTTTCTAAAGTTTTCTCCTACGAATAAAAACAAAGGTTTTACAGTTTTCACCTAAGGATAAAAGAAACGAGGGTATTGTGAGCATTCTCCTAAGAATAAAGAAACTCACCTTTGCAGTGACGATTGCATTGTGATAAGTAGCGTCGACGTCCACACCAGAGGAACATGGGTGGCAAACCTTCACATTCAACGGAGCCAGAAGGTCCGATTGTTGATTTAATGCGACAGAAACACGGGGAGTCATGTCTGGAATGCCTTCCATACTGGTCAAGGGAATTTGGGTTTCCAGAAAATGGATCATTAAGTTCCGCTAAACTTAAAATGTTACGAGGGGATTTAGAAACTAAAGTAAAAGGGATGAAGAGTGGCAAAATGATTCGAGTTAAAGAGTTAGATGTGATTGTGAGAAATCGGACTTGCCTGAATATATGGGGAAAAAAAGAGTGTGAATATAGGGAGAGAAAACAGATGATGAAACAAATGGCGCGTTTAAAAGAAGAAAATAAAAGCGTGTACACACGCGAGGACACTACACACACACACACACGCTCAAATAACCCATTTCTTTTTTCTTCTTCCATGTATCCGAGCCAAACGGGAGCGGGGGGTCCGCTCCTCGACGTGTGTCCTCGACCTTCCCCGCAGCCCATCGTCCAACTCCCCGGACCTCCTCCTCCTCCTCCACATCCACAACACGGACCCAAAGCCACCCAGCCCGACACACGCCAGCACCGCGGAAGACAACAAGCGGCTGAACACAGTAACGCGGCCTACCAATAGGACCCAACTTCTCCACCTTCAGACTCTGACCCATTCTCAGACCAGCAACAACATGGCTTTGCAGGACGACCCCAGAACGTGAAACCTGAGGATGAATTCACTTTCAGTGCCCCGATGATTCAAGTACCAGGAGTGGACGGTACTCCAGGGCTCGTGTTCAGAGCCTGGACACAAACTGACATTCTGCAAGCCTCATCACATCTGCCAAACATCCACAACGGTACAGCGTTTGCAAAAGATTTCCTGATATTCTGTAAAGAATTCATGCCCACAGGTTCAGAGGTCCATAGACTGCTGGTTAAACATGTCGGCCCGACTGACTTCAGCAAAATCAGAACTGTTGTCACCGGAAATGGCTGCGATTCCAGATTGATGAAACTCGACTGGAGCGACAACGAGAACGGACCCTACCGAACCTTCATCGAGGCTGTCTGCGCTGAGATCGCCCTCAGATTTCCATCCAAAGTCAACATGGCTCTCATCAACTCCACCAAACAAGGTAAAACCGAAGATGTTACTTCCTATCATCAACGTTTAATGTCTGCATTCCAAACGCACAGCGGTCTTGAGGAGCCAGGTGACAACGCCATCATGACTGTGTGGGAGACACATCTCAAAAACGCCTTTGTCAACGGACTGCTGCCCGACATCAAAGCCGCCACCGAACGCTCTGTGATCGGCCTAGAAGACACCCGACTCGACGAAGTGGTAAAACATGCACGCCACAATTACAAAATGTTTGATGACAATCAGACCCGCCAGGACAGGCACAGCAAACAAACGGGAGAGAAGGCTCAACTTGCCATGCTTCAAGCTGTCCAGCAGATGACGCTAGGCGCAGAGAGAGGGAAACTGACTCCTCCTTTCCAGCCACGTAATAACTATGGGAGGGGCAGAGAGAGAAACAGAGGAAGGGGGATGTACCGTGGTAGAGGGCGTTTCCAAAATGGCCGCCAAAGTGGAGTTTTTCGCCAGACTCCACCCAACGAATGTTTCGACTGTGGCGAAACATTAATGACTGTCCTCACCACGTCAACCAGGGAGATCCTCGTTTTCGAAAGAACAGGAGAGGAGGGGGGACGTGACTCATTCGGCACCTACTGACGTGATGCGGGGGAGGGAGACGATGCCCGGACGGGGGGAGCGGCTTCCGGCCCCAGACCTCCGATGCAGGGAAGTAATATGCACACACACATGCAAGACACACTCAAACATACATTTGCTCGCAATGAAGATCTGCTTCGCACGCTCAGTGACACTGGCACACACACAGGCACGACACACTCAAACAATCCTTCCTCCTTTCCTCTGAGACACACACACACACACACACATACTGCAGAACAACAAGCTGCTCTCCTGTTCGCCATTTCACATCTGGAGCAACAGCGCCTGCTCTCATCCCAACGACACACGAAACACATATATGCAATGTTGTCATCACGATCATTCAAAAACATGCCGACTACTGTTGTTGTTGTTGAGGGAAAGGAGTTAGAGTTTTTGGTAGATTCAGGGGCCACTCACTCAGTAATTCAACAGAAATACTTTCCTCATCAGAAGATGAGCGGGCGGTATGTTTATTCACAAGGGGCTTCTGGTTTAACAGTAACTGAGAAATTTAGCAGTCCGATGACGAGTGTGCACACTGACCTGACATTAGAGTGAAACATTCGTTTTTACTTTCGCCAATCTGTCCCATTAATCTGATGGGCAGAGACCTGATGTGCGCTTATGGCATCTGTTTGACATCATCCCCTGACAGACTGAAAGTGACTAGACACAGAGCCATACAACACATGATGCAGATGGCTGCTCCTGTTCCACTTCATGTTTATCAGTGGTGGATTCCTGTGAAGGAAGCCACACGACTGGTTCAAGACGTTGACACTCGTGTCTCGCCTCATGCAGAACGCATGAATCCAGAACATCTCCACTGCACCTCCTATGTCTCTCAGGGTGCAGATGAATCCTATGAGGATACGTTTTTTGAAGGCATCAATGATGCGATTGTTTGCTCTACCTTGTTTTGGTCAACATACAAATCTGCTGTTTCTACAAAAGAACTATTTCGAGTGGCAGACTCGTCTCCTCACATCTCGCTGTCCAAGGGTCGAAATGACCAATGGCGTGATCTGGGACCGTTCGTGGCACAATGCGAAGCGCTCACTGACTGGGAATCAACAAATGATCCACTCGTGTTACGCTCAAAGTCGACTGGGTACCATCATGGTTTTTGTGTTCTCCTGACGGCAGCTTCACGTTCTGTCTATGTTTTTTATGAACATAACAACAAAGCTAAAACGTTCGTCTCTAACGCTGTCTCTATTTCTCCCGCTCTTGCCTCTGTTCCACAGACAATCTGGGCGGCGCACAAATATGACGTGGGTTTGATCAAGAACTGCCAACCGGTCGTCATTACTCCACGCTCTGACTTCCGACCCCACAAACACCAATATCCTCTGCGATAGGAGGCCATTGACGGTATTACACCAGTGTTTGAATCACTCCTGAAAGCAGGAGTGATCGTTCCATGTCCGGATTCGCCAGTAAGAACACCAATTTTTCCTGTGAAAAAGATCAGAGACCAAGACAAACCCACTGAGTGGCGTTTTGTGCAGGATCTGAAAGCAGTAAATGCTTCAGTCCACGCACGCGCCCCGAATGTGCCTAATCCATATACTATTCTAGCTCAGATTCCACCTGATGCTAAATGGTTTTCTGTTGTTGACCTGTCAAATGCTTTTTTCAGTGTCCCAGTCGACAAAGATTCTCAATTTTGGTTCGCCTTTAACTTCAATGGGAAACCTTACACCTTCACACGGCTGTGTCAGGGGTATACAGAATCACCAACAATCTACAATGACGCTCTTAGGGAAAGTTTAGAAAGTCTAACTCTCTCACCAGGCTCTGCCCTACTTCAGTATGTCGACGACTGCCTTATCGCAGCTCCTACTCAGGCACAGTGTCAGAAAGATACATTAAAGCTGCTACAGCACCGAGCACAGGAAGGCCACAAGGCCAGTCTCTCAAAGTTACAGTTTGTAACACAAAACGTTCATTTTCTTGGACATGACATTTCAGGAGAAGGTAAGACTCTCTCCCCCAAAAGAATCGCTTCAATTGTTTCGTTGCCTCAACCTAACACTAAAAAACAGATGACGTCCTTTCTAGGAATGTGTTCATACTGTCGGTCTTTCATACCTAACTACTCACAAATGGAACAGCCATTGTCATCTTTGATCCACGGTAAAAATCTCACAGCACATGACAAAATAATTTGGACAAAAGAAGGCCATGACGCTTTCACACAAATGAAATGTGCTTTGCAAACTCCTCCTACTCTAGGGTTGCCAGATCCGCAGAAGCCGTTCACTCAAACAGTAGATGAAAGACAGAGGTGCATGACTTCCGTGTTGCTACAATCTCATGGCGACAAACTCAGACCAGTTGCGTATTTCTCCGCAAAGCTTGATCCAGTCGCTGCTGGCCTGCCACAATGTTTGCGTGCTGTGGCCGCGTGCGAAAGAGCGCTCGCAGCATCACGGGACATTGTCGGTTACGCGCCGCTGACACTGCTCGTACCTCACTCAGTCTCTTTGATCCTCCTCGAACAAAAGTCCTCTCATCTCTCTGCAGCGCGATACTTGCATTATCACACATGTCTCCTAGACATGCCGAACGTAACTGTCAAACGCTGTACTAATCTTAACCCTGCATCGTTACTTCCTATTCCTGGCGATGGTGAGGAGCACAACTGTTTGGCTGAGCTCCAAGCTCAGTGCACTCCTCGTCCTGACCTGTTGGACACTCCGCTGGCCAACAGCAAGATGGTAATGTATGTAGACGGATCAGCCTCTCGCGATCCTCAGACTGGTACTAATCTTGTGGGGTTTGCTGTTGTTTCTGACTCTGATGTGCTGTGTTCAGGTTCCCTACCATGTCACCTCTCAGCCCAGGCAGCTGAGCTCATTGCACTCACTAAAGCATGTAAACTTGCTAAAGGTAAGACCGTTACTATCCACACTGACTCTCGTTACGCCTTCGGCGTTGTGCACGATTTTGGCGCTTTGTGGAAACATCGCAAATTCCTGAAGTCTGACGGTAAGCCTGTCCTTCATCACTCTCATTGCTGAGCTGTTAGAGGCCATTCTTTTGCCTACAGCCATTGCTGTATGTAAGTGTGCAGCACACACTAATCAGACTAATGACGGAAATCAGGAAATGCACGAGCAGACGCGGCTGCCAAAGCTGCTGCTCGACGTCCTGTCCCCACTTCCACTGCTCTCGCGTTTTCATGCGTGCAAGTTCCTTCTTCTCTTATAGCAATGCAAACTCTCTCCACTCCGGAAGAGCGACGGCTGTGGTCTAGTTCAGGTTGTACTTACACAGATGGACTTTGGGTGGGACCTGATGCTAAGCCATGTCTACCTAAGCACTATTTCAATCATTATGCCAAGTTGACACATGGGTTAGACCACATGTCAAAAGGAGGAATGTTGAGTGCATTAAATGAAACGTGGTTCACAAAGGGGTTCACCTCATATGCACAAAGATTTTGTTCTGCATGTGTAACCTGTTCTACTCACAATGTAGGCAGGCCTGTAGCGGTGTCCAGCCAAGCTGCACATCCGCCTCCAACACGGCCTTTTGAACACATTATGATGGGCTTTGTTGAGCTCTCTCCATCTGAAGGTAAGAAACACTGTCTTGTGATGGTGGACATGTGGTCAAAGTGGGTTGAAGTTTTTCCATCAAGCAAACAGACCGCTGCAACAGTGGCAAAGGCATTGATTTCGGAAATCATTCCTCGTTGGGGCATTCCTACTAAAATATCAAGTGACAACGGTTCTCATTTTGTAAACCAGGCCATTACAGAACTAAGCGCCTATTTGGGTGTCGACTTAAGAACACACTGTGCTTACCATCCTGCCAGTGGTGGCGCTGTGGAACGAGAGAACGGTACCCTCAAAACAAAGTTAGCAAAATGTTGTGCTGACACTGGGTTACCATGGACAAAAGCCCTGCCTCTAGTGCTGATGTACATGCGTATGAGGAAACGAACACGCAGCAATCTGAGTCCTTTTGAGATATTGTTTGGTTTTCCTCCTCATGTTGGCACGGAAGCACCCACGGCACCGCTCCCATCCACCGCCTTATGCGAACATGAAATGTTGAGATATTGTGCACAACTGTCCTCTGCTCTATCTAACATACGACAACAGGTGGCAGCTGCCCTCCCGAGGCAAGCGGAGGGACCGCTCCACAACCTGAAACCCGGTGACTTCGTAGTGGTGAAAGATTTCAGACGGAAGAACTGGAGAGCACAGCGCTGGCTGGGCCCGTTCCAGATCCTCCTCATCACCCACACGGCAGTAAAGGTAGCTGAGAGAGCCACTTGGGTCCACGCGTCACACTGCAAAAAGGTTCCAGACCCAGGAGAAGCTTCAGGTGCACCTGCATCAAGTGCCAGCCAACGGGCACCACCGAAAGAACCATCGCAGGAGGACAAGCAGTGATTCACGGACGGGATCACAACGGGCAGTGGCCGACAGACACGTCGTGTTCTGTGCTAACTGTCTACAACTCATGAATGCCACAAGAAAAGAAAAGGACAACAACCCGCTACCCAGGACAACCTCAACGTGTTCCTGAGTAGCAGGGCTCGAAACGGCCCTTTCATCATGAAGCATGATCTAGCTAGGAACAGACCTCTCAAGACAGAGGCAGAATAATCCTCTGGGGTCTGTTGAGACAAGGGCAGTCCACCCTTTGTTCTCTAGTCAGTATTTTAACATTTTTTTATTATGTTAATTGTGGTTACGGTATAACCAAAAGAGTGGAGTGTAATGATAAAACATGTTTTAACCTCCTGTCATATTTTCTGTGAGACATATTGCTGGTTAGAAAGTTCATTTGTATGGGCGTCTGGATGTCTGAACACATTGACCTATTTGGTCTAGGACAAAGGTCACTTTTCTATCTTAGTCGGGACAAACAGCCGACGTGTTCTTTCTCTATATCAACTGTTTCCGGTTAGACTAAACATTTCTGCCTTAGTCTCCTGTGTGTTATCTGTTCCTCTCTGCCGGCCGGTATAAATATCTTGTTTTGATTTTGTGTCTTTAGAGCATATTCACAGCTCACTGCAATACGTGGTGGTGTTTTGTGTTCTCTGTTTGCAAACATTAAATTGACTTTTTGAAACTTTGATCATTCATCAAGACTCTGTTTTTATGTTAAACACTTTGGATAAAACCAACTTCACTCCTGAACTTGTTAAGGAAATATTCCACAACACAACGCAGACCAGCGGAAGTACATTTTCTTCCCACTGATATTCAAATGCACATCTCTTGTTGTCTGTCTCCACATTGTTACCAAGATCAACAAAAAGGTGATATCACTGGTGTGGCTACTTCGTGGCTCAAAGTTTTGTTTGATCGGATACATTTTGAAGACTTCAAACATTTGAAACTGTTTTGCTGAGAAAAGAAAGGGACTTTATGGGGATTTTGATGAAAGTTACCTGGATATTGATATTGTTTTACATATATTTGGCATATAACAAGAAATAAATGAACAATCAACACTGGAACTTTAATTAAGATCCAATTCACAGTTAAAAAAAATTATTGAATTAACACCCACATTGGATTAACAGTGGGAATTGTGCCTGAAAGTTCAATATTGACCTTGAAAATAATAGTCATAATCTTCAAACAGACTATGGTCTGCTCTGGAAAAAGGGAATTTAAGTTGGACTTTTTTTAAGGACTTTAAAAAGCCAGGTCAGGTCAATAAAAGTCACCATATTCTATGTTTTGTACACTATACTCTTTAATTATACTATATAGTCTTCGGTCCCTCATCTCTTTTCATGCTCAAACACTTTAAAATGGGAACTTCCATTGCGCATAATTCAGAGAGACATTATCATTCATTTGAACAGCTGTGTTGATTTAGTGTCGGTGCTAGCACAGAGGGGAAAGCAATGCCACTTCATCCAGCAAAATAAGTGCCAGCATTTCTGGTACTAATAGCTATTTACTACAACGTTTTGTACTTAACGGTTTGTGTCTGTCCTGAGACTGCAGATCGAAAGCAGCGAAATTTGGTAAAATGCATCGGCCTCCTTGCATGAGATTAATGTGTTTTGTACATGAATGATAATGGTTTGTTGCCGTGATAACTTCCTTCTCCAAATCCTTCCATAAAGTATTATT
The DNA here is from genome assembly GCF_949748355.1 of Melanostigma gelatinosum. NCBI lineage: Eukaryota > Metazoa > Chordata > Actinopteri > Perciformes > Zoarcidae > Melanostigma > Melanostigma gelatinosum. The sequence continues at coordinate 1,222,514 of NC_136646.1, forward strand.
AGCCATTGTGAATGTTATGGCTTCTGATAAACCTTAATACTATTACTAAAACCCGCTTAAAGCTATTTCCAAGAGTCGAGACAAAACAATAAAAAGTGAGTCAGTCGGTTACTGTATAAATATGTATGGACTACAACATATTTTAAATAGGATTAGTCAAGCCTGCAATTTTCTTACCAGACCAGGAGTCTCTGGTCACAGTGAAAATCAGGGTGAAACATTTAAATGGGTCCAATGAGTGTAGTACACTCATTCATGTGTGCCTGAAAGGGGTAGAATGAAATTCACTACGGTCATGTTATGTTTTAGTTTATAAATAATGCTACATTTTTTAACAGATCTGGTATTTGTTATATTGAGCACAATCTTCAATCCTATCTTCAATGAATTAAGGGATATAGATATATATATATATATATATATATATATATATATATATATATATATATATATATATATTCATACCACTTTTTTAAATATTTATTTTGCATTTTTGTTGAAAGTGAACTTTAGCGTGAACTACTTGGGCGCTCCTCACTCTTTTTAAATCGTATCTTCTTATTTTGCCTTTTCTTTCTTCTATACCTTGCATCAATGCCTTTTTGTGTCTAATGTAACTACTTTAAAAGGTGCTCTACCATCAAACTTGGCTTACCTTCAGAGAGAGGGGCAGTCTCAGTTACTGTGGACGACACTGATGGCACTGTTCCTGCTAAACACACAATTTCACAATACTTTATTTTCAAATTGAATTTAAAGAACATTTGGTGAACAGCGACAAGTATAAAGTGAGGGAACCTACCTGAATCTTCAAAGTCATGGACCTGCTCTGTGATTGTAGAGTCAGATGTAGCATCTACAGGCTCGCTAGTTCCAAACTCTGATGCTCTGCCTGCTGTGCCACAGTTATCGGATTCGCTCCCACTGTCCTCGTCTTCAGTGCCGCTGAATGCAATTTCATCTGGAAAATAGTATTAGTTGTTCTCGCATGAATAGCTGCACATAAAAACTAAAAACAAATCAAAGTTGGAAATATTTTTGCTTATTATATGGTAGCATATATAAAATTTAAAACAGTATCAGGTGTGTTATAAGTGTTAATTTCTTTACAAACCGTCCACTTCAAGCTCATCCAGTGATTTTCCCTGCATGCTGGAAAGATTCCCTTTCTCCATCGATAAAAGCAGTTTGGAAATCTTGGCCAGTTGTGTTGTGGGAACTGATAATCTGTAGAAATCCCGGTGAACACGGATGTCGTGACCCATGAACTCTGCAACCTGATCAAGTTCATTGTTTTTCAAATTAAGGACTTGTGAGAGTGTGGCGACATGTTTCCTGAGCTGTGTCGATCTGAGGTACTCGGGGTGCTTTGCTCCACACTCGCTTGCATAAACACGCAAACAGTCCTGTCCCCTGTAGTGGCTCATCGAGTTGGGTATTGCAAACAGGAAGACATTTGTGGCACAAACACCACAATCTGTTCTTTTACTGGTAAGGAGTGACAGAGCATCCATCATGCTTGGTGTGAGCAGAACTGCAACCTTTCTGCCCCTTTTTCCCATGATTTCGATTCGGCTGAAATAGTTGCACAGTCTCTGTTCAGTCTTCGACAACCCCATGGCAACATCTTCATGAAGCTTTGTATCGTCTCTTTCATGGAAACTTTTGAGGCGCATTTTTGAAACCTCCCCAGCACGTCTTCGATTGAACACAATGATTTGTGTAAGTGTACTCTTTGCAAGTTGAGCATAGTTCTGAGTACTGGCCTTCTCCAAGTTGCAAAAGGCAGTTTCTGCAGACTTCTCGAGGTGCCGATGAAGGCTCTGAACATCTTCAGTGAAGGGTAATGTTGATGGCTTGTTATATTTTGCATCACTCAGTGTGTTCAGGGCACTGTGAGACACCATCTCAGACCACTTGGTGGTGTACAGCTTCTTGAACATGTCAGTGGACTCGATCAGTTCTTCATCTTCTGCCATGAGGCCCCTACAATGAACAATGTCACAGATTTTCTGAAGTGCATGTCCCAATTTCAGCGCGAGGCTTGGTCTTGCGTATGAGTGTTTTTCTTCATCAAAACCTGAAACTTTCTTTACAGCTTGCACAACCCTCTGGAAGTTAGCAGGTTTAACAGCCTCCTCTAGGTTATGTACAGAGAAGTCTTCACGCAGACATAGCAACAAACGCCCCACTTCACGGAGCTTTTGTCGTATGTACTCATACTTGGTAGGATCTTGTCCATGTTTGTTATAGAGTGACTGAGCTAAATTAATAATGGTGAGGTCATTTCGCACAACTGAGGCAACCGCATCCTGTTTCATGACACTAAGGATCCTCCACACTCCACTTGAGATCTGCTGACAGAGTGCAGATTCTTGAGCTTCAGCCAAAGCCAGTACTTTGGTTCTCCCAGGTTCTTCATCTTTGTTTTCTGGCTTAAAGGGACATCTGCGGGCATGTCTCCAAAGTTCCTTACGAATGTACATGCCTTGACAGTACATACAGTGAATAAACTTTCCAGCCAGTGCTTTAGCCTTTGGTTTTCTTTTCACTTTCAGTGGTCCTGTTCCATCTTGTAAAACTTCAGTGTTGTGTCTAAAATTTCCCTTATTCCTCATCTTTTCTACTAATATCTTGCGCTCTTTTGAGTGCTCAGGGAGGGAAAATGCTTTTACAATTTCAGCATGTGTCTTGTGTGTTTTCAAATGGCGGGAAATTTTGCTTTGTGGCTTACCACAAACATAACAGTAATTCTTTTTGGTCATAGTCAGATGTGGTACTTGTTGTTCGTGAAGCGCAACTTCACACTTTTCCTTTGTTGAGTCTTTGGTAGGATTCAATGAATCAGATGTTTCAGCAGCATTGGAAACCATGTGATCTTCAAGAGGTGGGAAACCTTTTACTGAACTGGACACAACTGGGACGCTCGTGTCTGACCCATAAGATGTTCCAACATCAGGTAGTACTGGTTTTACTTGAATCTGTTCGGCTTTCAACTGACTAGGCATAATGGGGATGCTTGCATCTGAATCATCATCTTCTGTTTCTGAGTCTGGTATGTATTCCTCATCGGACATGCACTCATCATCATCTGATATTTGATCCAGAAACTGGTAAGAAAACAAAGGATTTCACGTGATGATGGACAGCTACAGACAGTTAAGAGTTCAACAAACCATATGTGCTCTGTTTTCTGTGTCCAACTCACCTGTGATGAGTATTGGAAGTTATCATTTGTAATTCTTCTGAGGCAGGATTTATGCCAGACTCCTGAACAACCTGTAAGACATTTTGAATATACAGTACAAGTTTCAATACCACATGTTTATTCAAAAAGTCTCCCTTTTAAAGAGATAATCGATGCCCATGTTTGCACTTGTAAGTGTAATAACAGGTGTATTGGAGAAAAACCTCTAGCATTAAAACATAACAAATCTTGTCAGTGCCAATGAAGCAAAATAAAACACCTTTAAGTAATCTGAATGATATCCCACACTCTTAACTACTTCAACTTCATCATAACACATCCTACAATTTTGAGAACTAGTTGATATATTAGCCTATGTTGTGAACCAAGGATTATTTGTCATCAGTGTTTCATTGTTGAATGGTTTGTACATTAGAACACAGCAAATATACCGACCCAATACCCTAAGACAAACTCTGTACCAATTCAATAAATATCTCACCTCTGCATTCATAGCCAATCCACTTGTAGGAGGATACAGGTCCCACACAATGAACACACTTGTCCAAGGAGGATATTGTTGCGCACACCAGGCGATGATTTTGACACTGTTAAAATGAAGTATAATTTATTTCTGACAGTTTTACATTGACATCTACTAAGTTGCCTACATTTTCCAATTGACCTTCTGAATCAGATTTTTCTTTTAGGAACTGTAATTGTTCCATATACACTATATGAGGCAACTGCACACACGCACACCAATGAAACATGATTTCATGTTTTTTCATAAATAATGTAATTAAACTTAAGTTTACCTTTCCAACCCTGTTGAGGGGATCAAGTTGTGGACATGTTTGAGTCAGGCCATCCTCAGAGGTCTCAATCTTGTCAGTCGCTTCACTCTCAGCAGTCTCAATCAGCTCACTCTCAGTTATCATCTGTAGCAGGCAAAAAAGGAGGACAATGAACAGAGAGAAACTGTAATGTACCATTACAGACACTATTTGGGGTTTTAATGAGAAACAATCCTACTGTTGCTAGAACTATGTTTTGGACACCAAACATTTCCAGAGGCATTTCCTTATCAAGACCCTGAAAAAAAGGTCTTATCATATCTATATTTATTGAAGACTGGGTGCTTCTTGTGTAACATTATGTGGAAGTTATGACTGTTTTTGCCTTCATAGTTCTTATATGGGAAAAGTATAGATAAACTAAAGCAAGACAAGCTAACAAATGCTACAGAGAAGTGGATACAAACTGCAGGTTAGTGTTGTGGAAGATGTCGGTCTGAGGAACGTTCTCAAGGTGCGTTCGCATCACGTTTGGTGTGAACGCAGCTTTAGGATCGCAACGAATGACGTCACGTATGAGCCTCAAGACGCACCGTCACAAGAAGAATGCACGAGTTGTGTTAAAGTAAAATTTGGACTACCTTGCATCTCCACGGCCAGTCTGAGTCACCATAATTATAGGTGATCTCCTCTCCTTGACTGATGTCTCGTGCTGCAAACAAACACAGATGGGGCTTCCCTTTGATGGTTACGTACTTCATCTTGCCATTAGGGTTTCGATTATCGTCGTTTACAAGCCTTCCAAGCGACCCATCCTCTTGCTGCATCAACACGAGAAAAACACAAGTGAATATTAGTTTCACAACAGTAAATATATAAAATAAAGGCAATGTGTCGTTTAATTTTGATTGGACTAAGCATTGACATAATACGCACCACCATAGTTTTCCATTAAAATGGAACTCAAACATGAAAACCTTAAGGCTGTGGTGGTAGATTATCTGTCTCCGCTCACATTCTTGCTTGCTTATCAGTTCACCTCTATATTCTAAGAGAAATTCTCCCTTTTCAAATAGAGTACAGGTGAAGATGCCGCGACCTATTTCATACACAGAAAAATATCCGTTAAGTTTATTCATACTTAAATCATGATTACAAAATCAAAACATTCAACTTACCTTTGAAGGCATTGATGTATTTGACATCAAGTCCCACTTTGTCCGCTCCAGTGTCAGTGTAGAATTTTGCATCATCCTTTGGATTTATGAGTCTTCGCCGTTGCATATTTTTTGCTGAAATTATCAAAGAAGATGGTTGTCAGGATTATCATCTTTATTTGTAGAACATGCATGTTCAGAAAACATTGTATAGCCATTTAAACCAGTAATATACTGGGATAAAGGTGAGGAAGGCCAGCAGCATGGTGGGGTGTCCACTGGATACTGTGGAGGTGGTGGGAGAAGCTCTCATCCCTGATGAGCCACGCCTCCCACCCCATGCAGGACACTCTGCACAGCTCCTTCAGTCACCGGCTGATTCACCCCCGGTGTCTGAGGGAGAGGTACCGCAAGTCCTTTCTCCCTGCTGCGGTCAGGCTGCACAACAAACTGCTCTCGGTGGACCACTAACACACTGAACACAAACACTTTGAACACTCTGAACACTCTGAACACTTTAATTCATTCACCTGGTGCAATATCTTATCTAATCCGTGCAATATCCAATACGTTTAAGTATTTACCTGATCCGTCTGTATATTCTGTATATGCTGGTATATTTAATACTCTTCTTTACTGTCTTATTTTATTACTGTTTTACTGTTTAGTTTATTATATTACTTGATTTTTATCTTTTATTTTATTTACTTGTGAGCAATGCTGCTGTAATCCTGTAATTTCCCCACTGAGGGACGAATAAAGGATTATCTTATCTATCTTATCTTATAAAATATGAAGAAAACGCATAACTGCTCCATTCATATTTTGAATTGACACTGCTTCACTTTTTAAGAATATCATTAGACCATCTAAGATTAACTGTCCTCTCTGCAGGCACAGAGTAAACGCACTATCGCACTATTATCCATAGTGGATAACCCGGACCACCCTCTCCATCAGCTCCTGCAGAGACAGCGGAGCACTTTCTCCAACAGACTGATCCAGCTCCGCTGTCACAAGGACAGATTCATAAAAACATTCCTGCCCTCTGCCATTAGACTTTATAATAAAACACTCGCTCGCTAGCTCGCTAACACGCTAGTTTGCGCTCGTTCGCTAGCTCGTGAGTTGTCATTGTTAAGGCCAGTGTTGAGCCACATCGTGTGTCAGCTAATGTTAGCTTGTTCGCTACATCGTCTGTCAGCTAATGTTATCTTGTTCGCTAATGCTAGCTAGCACACCACATGGCTCAACTGCCCTTAAAAATCACAAAGCATGCCATCATATCTCACCTCAAACCCTACGTCACTCCGACGTACCTCGACGTAAAACCAGCCCGCGAAAATTTAACTTGTGTATCAAAATGTGTATGAAACTGCACCAGCATGGTCAAGCCGATAGCAGGCGCTGTTCTATACACAGGGATACACAGAAATCAGGTCAACTGGTAAAGGTGGAATTAAGAGAATGTATGTTATTTAGACACTTATAAGGCGTTTACACTCTTTGTTTTATGAGGATCAGAAATCAGGGCTGCTGGTAAAAAAGGACTTTCCACGAAAAAGAGATTGTATGTTATTTAGACACTTATAACGGCGTTTACACTCTTTGTTTTATGAGGACCTCAGCATGGTCCGCATATACCATCTAAGTTCTCATAATGCTGGTGTGTAATCAGGTGAAAAGTCCAGCCATAACATATCCACAGACACACACACACCACACACATGGCACCTGACTGGAAAACGACTACACGCAGTCTGCAGAGTATCTCGACATCTGTGTTAAGAAGCACTCATTATTACAGAGAACTAAATAGTGTTAACCCTGCCTGTGACAAAAGTCCACACACAGCCTTATCTGAACAGGTTTTCTAAAGGGCTGTGTTCGTGAAGTCATATTTCATGTCCAAATGAGTGGCTGTCATTTTCCAAACAATTCCTCTCGAGGCACGTGTGACAGTGTTGCAACAGGGCCACAGCCATAGTGTAAATAGAAACGTACAGACTGTGGTTAATCATTGTACATCATCTAAAATCAGCTCATTTCTTTGACAAATAAATACATAAACACCAAAAAAAACAAAAACAAAAACGTCATGTTGATAAAAAAGGCTTTTATGTCATTTCACTCTTCCCAAAAACAGAGGATTGTGAACAATGACGCATCTTCCCGCAGATGATGACACGGCATTGACCTCCTGAGGCAAGATATCAAAAGAAAACCATAAATATAATCATTATCCCTGTGTCACTAAGACCACTGATTACAACATAATGATAGCCGTAGAAGTGTGTATGTGTGTGTGTGTGTATGTGTGCGCGTGTGTGTGTGTGCAGGGTTAAGAGCTTGATTGAAAGTGTGTGGGCTGCGTATGTCCTAACCTTGCACACATAGGATGGGTGGAGACTCCAGACATTGTGGAGACAGAGGTTATAAACTTGGGAAAGACATTTCTCACAAAACACCATTGTTCGTCTGCTTTTACAATGTATTTCAGGTGACTTTTACAATTCTCTGAAGAACGTCTCAGTGTTGTTTGCATGGAGGTGGTTTGTTTATGGGTGATGATGAACTGATATAGCAGTGACTGTAAAATACATATTATATTGCACTCCTTGATTACAGTCTCCTGTCTTCATGTCGGGATGATAGATGAGCTTCATCAAGGCTACAAGCTGATTCGTGTTGGTCTCACAAAACAGTACAGCTGTACTTTACACTGCAGTCTGAGTTTTGACCCTTTACAGTGAGTATTTCCCAGTATATTCTTCTGAACAAAATACTTTTCTTCACTTGTATTCAGAGCAGTTTCTTTAGTTTCAGGATTTATTTGAGAAAAGAGTGTCGGGACATTGAAACAAGAGAATATAAAGACATATCTGATGTCTGTTTATTCAAGCACTGACTGTACAAGGTTGAGGTTCTTGTATGTCAACCGATTAATTTATACATTCTGGAGGCAAATACTGTACATTTTACTCCACTGCATTTATCTGTTACTTCGCAGATTTTGATTTTTAATCCAAAACACAATAAACTAATAAACGATAAGGTGATAACATTCTTTACAATTAGCTTCACCTCTCGCTGCAACATTAAAGAAAATACTTACACATGAATGCTTCATGCTGAATGCTACTTTTACTTTTGGTACTTGAGAATTTTGAATGGAGGACTTTTACTTGTAACAAGAGTATTTCCACACAGTGATATTGCTGCTTTTACTTCAGTGTAAGATCTGAGTTCTTCTCCTGCCGCTGTTTATTTGTCTTGTACAGGAGACAGAACCTCACCCTACTGGCTACAACATGACATCCTGATCATGCATTTCATTTGCAGTTCATCTTTCTGTCTGCTTCTTTCTTTCTTTGTCCGTCTCCGTTTAGTTCAGCAGCTGCTTTATCGGCAGGACGCAGTGAATCCATATCGTGCGAGAGGTGTCAAAATCAATTCAACTCACTCCAGACTGTAACAATTAAATGAGATTTAATTAACTATTTACAGTGTCAGCCGGTGTTGCTGCCCATTTTCCCCTCACGCATGACACTCAATCTGTCTGTCTCACCACCGATCAGGCCCCTCCTGTGTCTATCCGCCCCTGGGAGCTGTGTGCTGGTTGTGTGAGCATTGAAGACGAGCTGCAGCTCAGCGGCTCTGCTGATGTTTTCTATTGTGCAACTTCTCCACAGCTTCTAGTTCTGTAGAAATCATAATAACTTTTACCTTCAGGCCTGCTTCATTCTTCATCACTTACTTATTTTCTCTCCCACACACACACACACACACACACTCCCTGGAACACATCTCAAGACATCCATCCAACAGTTGTTTGTTATTTCAGTCTGAATTAAACTGCCATCCCTCGAGCCATACTGCTGGCTAATAAAACCCAGTGCCCACATCTACAGAACAGAAGTCTCAGTGACATGGACTGAACCTGCAGGCCTCTGGATGAGAGGCCAGAGACTGATCAGGTTGTACTTTACAGTCTTCCTTACAAAGTCCACTATATCAGTGTTGTTGTTAAATGCTCTTTGAACTGAAATAACCTGGAGTCCTCCTCTTCCTTCCTGTTACTTCCCCTGCATTCCCTGTGCTAAGAATAAGCTCTATCAAGTTCATGTGTGACTTGGCTTAACATAATTATACCATGACACCGCTACCTCTCTCTCTCTCTCTCCCTCCCTCTCTGTCTTGCTCCCCGGTGTCTCTTGTGGTCCTATAACCGGTAGACAATTAGCAGGGAAGGGTGGTTTTATGAATTAGCCGGTAACAAGGGATGAGCAAAAGAGGGATTGATTGATGGATGGAGGTGTTGAGCTTACAGAAAGTCAGATTTTCCGTGTTCAATGCTGTTAAGGGATAGTATTGTATTACAGAGCACATCAGAATGGACATGAGTGCAACAGACAATAGTCAGATAGAGAAAAACATCCTACTTCACATGAAATCTTCTCCTGGAGACTCCTAGAGAATGTATTTCCTCAATAGTAACAGGTGAGACCATCCTTTCATACATTTACACCAAAGATATCACTCAGGCGTTTCAATGAGAATGTATTGACGCAGTAGCTCTTCTGAGATCAAAGGTCCCCAACAAGGAAGTTAAAGCCATTTTTCACCAATGCAATCCCAAAATGCAGTGCGGGAATTTAGTCAAATCTGCACAGTTCACGCATGACAACTATGCGCATCGGCTCCAGTGCGACTAATCTGCATTGCTTTATTCCATTTACTGGTAGAAAGTAGAACGGTTAATCACCTTCATACAGAGCCAGGCTGGCTGTTTCTTTGGGCTAAGCTAACTAACTGTTAGCTGTAAACCTTTGCAGGTTTCATGACTACATCCTATGAGTTTCCTCCTTCATAGTCCCCGTGTCCACAAACAATTAAACAAACCTATCCAGACAGCATGTCTAAGGGGCTAACATTAACCACACAAAACATCAAATAATCGCACCCCAAATTTGATGCTAATGCTAGCTGTTGTGGCTAGCCCTGTTCTGCGACCGACATATAACGTATGGTCTCTCTCAAGCCATATATTTTCCTTTATTTGGTTGTCGAGGCAGTCGTTACAGTATTTGTTGTTTAATATTTGCTTTTGAGAAATCAAATTGATCAAATATTCCCCCATTTTGTCAGCAGGCTAACTACGACCCAAGATACTGAACCGTCTGGTCAATCCACCGATATCAAAGTCTGTTCAAATATACTTCCCCCCCCCCCGCACAAATGCTCTGCAGGGGCATTCAAGCATTCACAAGAGTCCACAAAATCAGGTTTTATACATTTTGAATGAAAATCCTTGAAAGGAATTTTGATCTGTTTTTACTGTGAATGGTCTACATGGCTTTGATGGAGGATTAAATCCTTTCTCTGTGTATTACAAACTGCTGTGCAGTGTTTATGATCCGACAAGCCTTTAAACTTGTGGATCTGTTACTCAAACCTAACTGAATGGTATTTCATCTTCTGACAGGTACTTTACCTGACACGCAATAAAATAATATAAGTTAAATGCTGAGCAGCAAATCATTTCAACGCAGGTGTGACATATGATCCATTAATGTGGGTGTGACTGGGTATCTGACAGTACTTTGTTTCAAGCAGCAGTGTGTAGCAGGTTTAAATTGCATTTCGATCGGTTATGGAAACTGGGCTTGTATATGGTTGTGTGTGTGTGTGTGTGTGTGTGTGTGTGTGTGTGTGTGTGTGTGTGTGTGTGTGTGTGTGTGTGTGTGTGTGTGAGAAAGATGCCAGTGATCTTTTTCCGTCTTTCTGTCTGTCTCGGTTCATTCATTATTAATCCCTCAACAGTGTCCCGCCCTACTCCCTGCTCATTTATTATGGCTGCGCAGTAGAAACGCACTGGTAGGGGCATCCTGTGCTAGGTGCACGTCTCAGGTGATGTAACATGCACTCTGGCGGCCATCTTGTAGATCCACAGCTCTCGACGACATCGGCTGTGAACAACTTAACAGTCTCAGCATGAAATCCACAAGAAAGGAATGGAAAAGATAAGAAATAACTGATATTGTGTAGCTTTAATTGACAATGTTATCGCAATACCTGACAGCGAACACAAGAGGGAGCTCCTCTGCACCGCACACATATGAGCTGGACACAGCAGCATATTACTGCCACCAATATCAAGTTATTTTCATAATAACAAGAACATTTTCTTGTATTAACGTACGCCTTTTCTCATTATGATAAATACGTTAACACTGTGAAACACCATACAGGAATTCACTGACATTAACTTATATCAGACCAAACGCCACAAAACTGCCCCAGGAGGAGAGCCGAGATGGAAGCTAAGCTAACCCAGCTAGGACCAGAGGCCGTTCCACTACCCAGCCTACTGCTGGCTGTCTGATGTTCGGTCGCAGAACAATAAGATGGATGAAAGCAGCGGGAGATCAGTGACTGTTGAGCCCACATCTTCACAGGGACCTGGATCCATCGTCCATCCCGGATCAAGCTGCACTCAGGTGGACATCAGGACAGAGCTCAGGACTCCGGTGGGACGAGAGGAGGTGGGCTCTGTGTTTACACCATCATGCTTGGTGCTCACACAGTCAAAGTTGAGGGACAATGTTTTCCTCAGGTTGGATTTTTAATGTTAAGATGTCGGTCATATTAGACTTGTTTTTGTTGCTGCTGTTCACAGGAATGTACAGCTACGTCCGTTTTGTTTGTCATGTGTTTGTCACATGGCATCAGTCGATTTGAGAACTTAGGAGTTCTTCTGATGTGAATCTTTTGCCTTCGAATGACACGCTGTGTTTTCACTTTACTCATGAAATGATGTTCCAAGAGAAACATCAGCATGTCAGCATATCTCCCCGCAGGGTTCACACACCAAATCCAACGCGGTCGAACCCTGAATGAATGCTCACCAGTGGCCGCCCTCCATCTGCCGGTTACTGTGATAACTTTCTGTAATTTCATCACTGAAAAGAATCATTACTGCAAGGTCACTGGAGCAGCCTCGTGCTGTCTTTCTACCAGCTTTGGTGCATAGGGGCCTCCAGCTGCAGGTCCAGGTTCACCTCATTTACTTTACATTTTCAAGGCAGAAGGGGAATTTAACAATTTTATGTTTTACCTGCTTAAAATGTTTTATAGTGTAAGCTGGCTTCACTGTACATGCTCCCATTAATTTGGGTAAGCAAGCGTCTCCATATTGATTAAACCCCATTTGATTATGTTTTAAACATAGATTTATTAAATGGACGTGAGTTTTGATTTTTGCAACAGAGCCTTAAACTTAACTCTGAATTCATTCACTTTAAACTTAGTTTACCTAAACCCTGATGAGAGCTAATCCGATTTATCCTTGAAGGTGCAACGCAGCATCAATGTAATAAGTCAGAATCAAAGAGAACACCATGAGCACACTTTTAATAGGTAAGCTGGCTACACTGTACATGCTTTCAGGTTTTGTCACACAGTTTCTACTTCTTGCACTTCAGAGGCTGCACATGCAGCGATCATATCCTGTGATTCGCTCCTGTAGGTTACTTTGACAGGAAACTAAACTTGAAAGCAGCCCATGTGACGTCTTATCTTCTGGCGCTCTCTGCTGCGCTCTCTTCCTTTAGTCCCGCCCTTATAAACCTCGTGACCAATCAAAAACATTGTACTTAAACAGCGCTCTATTCCAGTGATTCTTAACCATAGGGCCGCGGCCCAATCATGGGCCACCTAGAGGGCGCCACCTAGGCTAGAGGGCCGCGAAAAACTTTCAGTTTTGCACCTGTGGGCCGCGAGGGCCGCGGGACCGCATAGGTTATCAATTGAAGACACCAGAGATATTACTGTTGTCCATGAGACGCTCAGTTACAATACAGCTTCCCACCACCTGGTGGGGGTAATGCGTCAGTCAGTTGTTTAACAAGCTGCAATAAGCAGAAGAAGACACTCAGCTAGCCGCTAGCCTGTAGCGAAAGTTATGGATAAGTTATTAAAAAGAAAAAATGAAGACGACAGTGGTGCCATACCCCCCAAAAGTTTAAATGTGTGCGCAACTACAACCCTGACTTTCTTAAGTACGGCTTTGTGAACGGAGGCAACGAGGCAGAGCCGAGGGCTCAGTGTGTGGAATGTGGGCTAATGCTATCAAACGAAGCACTGAAGCCTTCAAAAATAAAGCGACACCAAGCGACGAAACATCCAACGCTCGTGGGAAAGTCTGTTGGGCTTCTTGTTGTGTATGCAGGTTTACATACACATGATAATAAATGTCTTTGTGATCATCACATTGTATCATCTCATTTATTTAACAAGGGTTTTGCCTGTTCAACACCGGCATCCTCGATCCCCTCCCCTTCCGTTCCTACGGCTTGTTTGCGCAAATACGTCACAAAACATGTCCGTGTTTGGTATCCCAGCATGCCCAAAATCCTCATCTTTGCAAAGAAATCATCGATTCTCTTTAATTTCTTATAGTTTCTCCACAAAAGGAGCCCACACACACACTGTCCAAAGTCGCCATAACCGCTGCAAGTCGTATCTTGCAGCATTTCGACGGAAAAAGACACATTACAGACCCGACAACGTGCTAGCGGATGTTACCATGGAGCTACTGCCTTCAGAAAACGCTAGTACTTATAGTACAAACCTTATCCTCCTCTTCCATCCGTCCAGCCGTCAACCAACGTTTGCGTAACTGAGCTATTCTCATTCTCGTTCGTGCGCGCGGTCGCAGCCATTACGCACAGCAAGTCCGCTACTCACACACCATGTCTTCGACCATATATACATAGTTTTTGCAATTTGCAAAGGCTAAAAATAAAAGGAAAATAATATAATATCAAAATATAAAGGGAGAAACACCTTTAGTGTGTCAGAATATCATGTGGTTACCATGTGTCCATTTGGGTCTCCAAATGTCCTTTTAGAGCTCTGCCTGGATCTCTTCATGGAAGAAACACTGTAGAATGGTCATACTTTGTCCAATCTTCTTAAAATTTGAGGCAGTTGTTCACTGATAGTGTAGTTACAGCCCTATACTGTCCTTTACCTGTACAGGTACAGCCACCGGTAGTTATTTATACTGAACCATACTTTTTTATTTTATGCGGACAAAAATCTTAAATTTCTACTGACTCCAAAGGCCCACTGCTCTGTTTCTGTATGACCGACAGGTTGTCTGACACTTTTGATGCATATAGTCAGAGTGGGCCCCGGGACACTTTGTACTTGAAAAGTTGGGCCCCGAGGTCAAAAAGGTTAAGAACCCCTGCTCTATTCAGTAGGCTAGAGTGACGGATATCACATGGTGATAAGCCAATTATGAATGAAGGAGGGTTGGCGTTAACCAATGGGCGTTTAGGATGTAGACGCTGATCTTATAAAGCACAAGGTGACAGTTTGTCTTGTCCTACATTCACTGACTGCTACTGTGTGCGAAAGCTGGTAATCCGGACCCTCCGAAAGCCGAAACAAACCGGTAATGTTTCCTTTCATATCTCCGACACTGAATGCACACCCACTGTGGTGCGTGTTGTTGATGCATTTGCGTCTCGCGTTTTAAACTTCACCGTGTGTGTCCTCAGGAAGTGCTTGCGAAGCTAGCTGTCATTGCTAACATTCGGTAGCTAGCAAGCTAGGTCGGCCATTCATTGAATTGGTTCCTTTAAATGCCTTCTGAGTCAGTTCGTCCGTGTGTCTCTGCGACAGGTGATGAGCAGCTCGTTCCGGCGGCCGCGGTTCTTGTCATGTCACTGCCGGTGCAGGCAGCGGGTCACACGCCATCAGCGCGCCGCTCACTAGACGCTTGGATGTAAAATGTCTGACACTGGGCCTACCGTGCTCTGAACCAATCCACCGCGTCATCCCGTGGGGGACCTGTGGTGTCATGGCGCCCCTGGTCATTGTACTACAGCACGGTTATGGTTCATTGTAACGGGGGAGTGCACCGTGTCTGCGTTATAGGCCCAGTGTGACCGTCTGTGGCTCTTTTTTGACCTTCAAGTCTGTAGACTGGTTAGCTTAGCAGCTTAGCTTAGCTGCTGTGCTAACCCCCCCCCCCTTCTTCTACGAGGACTGTCGACCTAACTGGTATGAAAAGGTGCCTCGTTCATGCGAGCTAACCGTGGACTTGCGAGAATAGAACCATGATTGCGTTTTTTGTGAAATGCTACAGTTCGCCCACATGTTGCAGCACAACTTCCCCAGGAGGAATGTCCTCCAGCTTTCAGCTATGGCGTCTCGCAGTTGGGGAACGTTGAAGCCGTCCGTTGTGCAGTGTGTGTGGACATATAGCGGGTTATCTAGAGCTGATCCTTTGCAGTAGTCGATGCGTTTGGATTATCCTTTCTGACAAAGCTGACCAGGCCAACAGGCCAGGACTGCTGTTCTCGATCCAGTTGTTGCTGGACTTGACCTTTTGCACAGATATTTCCTCCAGTGATTCGTTTTTTAACCTTGCAATGGATTTATTTCACGTGGAAGACTTGCATGCATTGGTAGCAGTGTGTGCTGTGAACCTACGGTAACTTCCCAAGCTGTCAGAGCTGCAGGTCAGTGAAGAACAGACTGGCACCGAGCTGAAGCCTGCTAGTGAGTTCCAGTGCTTTCAGACTGTGAAACTATGAAGTAGGTGGATTTATTGCTCACATCTTTTCATTAAGATGACGCTTATCAAGAATTGCAGACCAACAATGTCATCACATAAGATGTATATACAACTCGTCTCTCCCCTGACAGCTGACAGCTTTTTGTGGCGCGGTAGTTGCACGTTCCTGAAACAGCCTCGAACCAGTCTCTGCAAGTGTCCGCCTGTGCGTGAGAACTCTGACTTCAAACTCTTTTTCTCTCCAGCTCCCAGCCATGTATGCCTGCGCCAAGTTCGTCACCTCTCCTGCTGTGGTAGGTCAGCTGTAACACTTCTCTGCCGTTACTTTACTTAAAACATGTAAAAGTACTGACATGAGCATCAGCAGCTCATTGTGAAGCTTTTAACCGTAATGCAGCTACGTGTGTTTATTCTGTGAAGCTAAATCAGTGAAGAGAAGTACAAACCTGTCAGGATCCAGGATCCCTGTCTGACCTGACGCCTCCCATGGCCACACCCTTGAGTGTGCACAGCTGAGGACACTCCAGCTGATCACCTCCTGCTGCCTGACACACCAGACTCAGGGCCCACTAATGAGTCTCCTACACTGTACGGCCCTAACAGCCTGCTGGAGGAGGTGAGAAGTGTCACTGCTGAAAATTGGCTGTTTCGTGCAGGAACTAGCCCGGACAGTCAGGTCTCCACCAGTTCCAGCACCTGCACTATTCCCTCCAGTCCTTGCTCCGCCGGTCTGGGAATCCCCTGTGCCGGCTCCAATTCCCTATGATGGAACACTGGGGAAGTGCCATGGCTTCCTGTTGCTTTGCCGACGAGTGTTTGACCGTCGGCCTCAGACGTTTGCCTCGGACGGGTCCAAGGTCGCCAACGTGGTTGGATTACTGCGGGGAAGGGCTTTGGACTGGGCTGTGAGAACATTAAGTTTTGATCGGCCGAATACTGTGGGTTATGTGGACTTTGTGGCGGCTCTGATAAGAGTTTTTGACCCTCTGGGGGACTCGGATTATATGGCCAAGCACCTTCTCAGCCGGAGAGGGAGCCAAGCAAGTGTAGCGGAACACTCGGTGGCCCGGCCGACTCCGGCTCCCCGTATTCGGACGGCATTGCAGCCAGCTCCTGTTCCTGTCACCTCTTCGCCGCAGCCAGCTCCGGTTCCTACCGCCTCTGCGGCACAGCTTTCCCCAGTCCCGGCCGCCGCCGTCTCCGTACCGCAGCGACCTCCAGTCCCGGCCGTCGCAGAGCAGCAGCGACCTCCAGTCCAGGCCGCTGCCGTCGCAGTGCAGCAGTGACCTCGAGTCCCGGCCGCCGCCGTCTCCGTACCGCGGCGACCTCCAGTCCCGGCCTCCGCCGTCTCCATACTGCGGCGACCTCCAGTCCCGGCCACTGCCATCCCAGAGCAGCAGCGATCTCCAGTCCCGGCCGCTGCCGTCCCAGAGCAGCAGCGACCTCCAGTTCCGGCCGCTGCCGTCGCAGTGCAGCAGCGACCTCCAGTCCCGGCCGCCGCCGCCGCCGCCACCGTGGCGACCTCCAGTCCCGGCCGCCGCCGTCTCCGTACCGCGGTGACCTCCAGTCCCGGCCGCTGCCATCCCAGAGCAGCAGCGACCTCCAGTCCCGGCCGCCGTCTCCGTACCGCGGCGACCTCCCGTCCCGGCCGCTGCCGTCCCAGAGCAGCAGCGACCTCCAGTTCCCGCAGCTGCCGTCCCAGAGCAGTAGCGACCTCCAGTTCCCGCAGCTGCCGTCCCAGAGCAGCAGCGACCTCCAGTCCTGGCCGCTGCCGTCCCAGAGCAGCAGCGACCTCCAGTCCCGGCCGCTGCTGTCCCAGAGCAGCAGCGACCTCCAGTCCCGGCCGCTGCCGTCCCGGAGCAGCAGCGACCTCCAGGTCCCGCCGCTGCCGTCCCGGAGCAGCAGCGACCTCCAGGTCCCGCCGCTGCCGTCCCGGAGCAGCAGCGACCTCCAGGTCCCGCCGCTGCCGTCCCGGAGCAGCAGCGACCTCCAGGTCCCGCCGCTGCCGTCCCGGAGCAGCAGCGACCTCCAGTTCCTGCCGCCTCAGCGCCGCAGCCCGCTCCAGTTCCTGCCGCCTCAGCGCCGCAGCCCGCTCCAGTTCCTGCCGCCGCAGCGCCAGCTCCAGTTCCTGCCGCCGCAGTGCCCGCTGCCGTCTCTGAGCAGCAGCGACCTCCCGTTCCCGCTGCCGTCGCGGGGCAGCAGAGACCTCCCGTGCCCGCTGCCGTCGCGGGGCAGCAGAGACCTCCAGTACCTGCCACTGCTGCACCAGCATCCTATTCTCCAGAGCCCTTCCGCCCGCCCGGCCGTCCGCCGGAGCACCCGTGTCCGGAGCCCTTCCGCCCACCCGGCCGTCCGCCGGAGCACCTGTGGCCGAGGCTCTTCTGCAGCCCCGTGGCCGGTCAGAACCAGTCACCCCTCCTCCGGACCCCCTCCGCCCACCCTGGCCGGCCTTCTAGCTGGGGGGCCATCCCTCCTCCGGACCCCCTCCGGCCGCCCTTTTTTGTGTCGGGTTGTACGTCTGGAATCCGTACCTTAAGGGGGGGGTACTGTCAGGATCCAGGATCCCTGTCTGACCTGACGCCTCCCATGGCCACACCCTTGAGTGTGCACAGCTGAGGACACTCCAGGGTGTGGCCATGGGAGGCGTCAGGTCAGACAGGGATCCTGGATCCTGACATTTTTAGAACCCAGGCAAAGCCAGACCGAATATAAAAACATCCTAAAAGTGAGGATTCAGCATCCTCAGTTATGCGTGTTTCATTACATTAACGCATCTCATACTTTGCATACATTTACTCATTCAAACATATTAAAGTTGTTCACTTTTTTAATTGATTTCCTATACTTTTCCGACAGCAACGGATTTTTATTCATTTCTAAACTGTATTAAAATCAACTTGAAACTATTAGAAAATCAATCTCAGCAACCACCAAAAAGCATTGCAATCAGGAGTTAGATGGCAAAATAAACAAACTAAAACTTGGACGATCTGTGATAAATAGTACCTTCGAATATGCTTTAGAAAACGGTCTGGAGTATTTGTCCCTGTTGGACTAAAACATGTAAAACCACTATAGTGCTCCTTATTGAGCAGCTGTAGTGAACTGAGCTGGCAACAAACTGTAAATGCAGTGATCGAATGAAACCTGCAAATAGTCACGCTGTGTCACATGTGGGAAGTTGTCCTGATTAAGAGAGAAAGAGGGCTTAGATTGGAGCTTAAAGTTTCTCCTCAAATAGCTCAGGTCACTAACAGCGATCTGTCCCACACACGTGTCTGGGAGAAGGGGGGTGGGGGCGGGAGAGGCAGAAGGATGACGGCGAGGTGACAGGAGTGAGAGTGGGGGGGTGAGTGAAGAGACGGACAAAGAGGTCACTGAGAGGATTCTGCACAATCAGCAGCAAAGTGTATTAGTCGTAACTGTTTCATGCACAGTGAAGTAACTTCTTTAAGTTACTCAAGGGTGATTACATCATTGTAACTCATATTTTCCTTCTGGAACAGGTTTAAAGTTTCAGGGATTTATCCAGAAAAATGTAATATGTTTGAGAAAAAAATAATTTATTTTGGCAAAACTGAATGTTTCAGTTGTCCATCTTTTTTCCACATTTACAGAGTGCATCAGAAAAACACAAAATCAATGTCCCAGAGACCATGAATGAGTTCCTCGACATGTCCGACGATGAAGGTATGTGAAGAATGCTCAAATGACTGCTTCATTCTACGATGTTTCACACATTTAGTACTAAAATTGCATTGATTAATACGTGCAAACCATTGCTGTGACTTCACGATTTGATTACAAAAAAGCAATGTCGATACCCTGCATGATTTCCGTACACTTGTGACTGTGCTATGTGATGTCGTTTTTCATTAACATGCGCATGTTTCACTGTATGTGTACTCAAATCACACAGTCCGGGCAAGACATTCTCAATGAGGAGTCTTTTTCAGATGTTGATGAAGGTATTTGTCACCAGTTTGCCTCCACAGCTCTGTTTGTTTGCTTCGCTTTAATAGAACACACTACAGCAGAACTCACCTGTCTCATTGAACAGCTATAGCCGCCAAGCCTTTGCTGTACTACGCTTCAGATTTTGCTGTTCATCGTCAATAGAAAGTCTCCGGGCAAAATCTGAATAGACTCAACCAACAGCCAGAGCACATACACTGTAACCGAATGCTGTGGTCATGCACTTTAGTTATTATGCACTTTATGAATACTGTTGATGTAAACATATTCTCATCCCACGAGCCAATAAGAGGGTCAGACAGCAGATATTCTACTTCTTTTGTTTTATTTACTGTCAGTGTTGCCATCGTCAGACAAAGAATGAATTCTCAGCTGTTTAAATTTGTTCAAGAAAACAGTCAACAAACTTCAACATGTTTTAGCTGTTTTAGCCTTGAATCTGTTCTTGGGTTCCTGCCAGGATTCAGTGTCCTGTTTCTTTTTCGCAAACTGACACTGCCGATGTTATTTTCGCTGCAACTTGAAAGCACATGTGTTATTTTTAACTACTCGCACATCATAGTCTCGTACTGCGTGATCGTCCTCATCGAAGACACTTTGTGAAGTGTCATCCGCTTGAAATCTCTTTGAAGGAGTTGCTGTGAAATAATGAAAACAAGGTCAATGTGACTCACTTTATGTTTTTATTCAGATGAGACAGACGATGAAAAAGGCCTGCATGCATTCAATGAAACTATCGTGTCTCACTTTATGTAAACCCTAATAAATTACATAACAATAATGATGTCAGACCGGAATATCTGCTGGACACAAGCCACAAGCCACATTGTAACAATCCACATTGTTACAAGCCACATTGTAACAAGCCACATTGTAACAAGCCACATTGTAACAAGCCACATTGTTACAAGCCACATTGTTACAAGCCACATTGTAACAAGCCACATTGTAACAAGCCACATTGTTACAAGCCACATTGTAACAAGCCACATTGTAACAAGCCACATTGTTACAAGCCACATTGTTACAAACCACATTGTTACAAGCCACATTGTTACAAGCCACATTGTTACAAGCCACATTGTAACAAGCCACATTGTAACAAGCCACATTGTTACAAGCCACATTGTAACAAGCCACATTGTAACAAGCCACATTGTTACAAGCCACATTGTAACAAGCCACATTGTAACAAGCCACATTGTAACAAGCCACATTGTTACAAGCCACATTGTAACAAGCCACATTGTAACAAGCCACATTGTAACAAGCCACATTGTTACAAGCCACATTGTTTCGGGCCGCCCACTTCAGTCGCCTGCCCTTTGTTCTGGAACCGCAGAGCCAACAGGCCTGTACAATTGATGAGCTTGTTCATGGGCTGTTGCTTAGGGGACAGTAGGAGGGGTGGGGGGGGGGGGGGTGTGGGGGGGGTGGAGTTTCTATGTCAGGTGATACAGCCAGAATCAACAAGTTACGTACTACACACGTATCAGGTGAAGAATGATGAGTTTGCGCCGTAGCTGCACGATGAAGATCCTCATTAGCGATACGATTCGATGTGTTATCGCTACCGCGCAGGAATTATAAATACGAGTCTCCACGGCCTCATGAACTCCACGTAAACTGTTTATACTGTGTGCATAATTCATCAGCATGGTAGTGGTGCAGCGCACACTTGGCTTTTCCACACTTGGCTAGTCCACTATCCCCAAGCTCCTGTGCTACCCACTGTTGCCAGGTCTAGATGGGACAAAGTGTGCATTCCAGGAATAGCAACACGACTCCAACCCCCAAACCCACCTGCTCCCCTCCCCCTCAGACAGGGTTTTTTGTTTTGTTTACCCATTCACCTCTGCACCTTTAACTGTGACTGTGAGGGTTCTCATGCAGTAACAGTTTTTACACAGGAAACTACATGACTCATTTACCTATGAAGCATCTTTATAACTTGTTTGCTCAGCTCAAAGATGTCCTTTTGTCTATTACCCTTGCTCATCTCTTTCCCTTCTTATGTAACAAGACAGATGCCAGAGGCGTGGCTCTGCCAGACAGACGGACATATTACAAATAATTAACACCAGCACGTTTCTCCTCCCAGTCTGGGGGCAGCACTGACACAGCTTGTCCGTCAAGCACCATTGAAGAGAGGGAATGAGCATCCAGTTGATCTCAATGCCTGAGAAAGGGGAATATTTGTGAATTATAAAATAAAGCCATCCTGAAGCTGGTAGGGGAGAAGCAAGGAGGAGCATTGGGGAGAGGATGAAGAGGGTCCTGTGCTCAGCCCCTTGGTGGACTGAACCCCTCTGTTTGCGCTTTTTTCGTCCTTGGCACACAGGGCTGCCTGTGAGGAGTGGGTCGGAAATAGGAAGTGGTTGTGTAAGGCGATCTGCAGATGCAGCACAGAGCCCCTTTTCTACGGCAGACCCCTTGGTCCTGTTCTGCACAGCGACACATCAGGTAGTCCTCCTGCTGCAGCCACAGCAAGACACAGGCCACACCCACATGGGACCAGTAGGCAGAGAGAGGCTAGAGATGAGAGGAAAATATATGACAGGGGACAGGAAGAGGGGGGAACACAAATAATGGGAATAATGCAGAAAGGGGATGGAGTGCAAGGAGTGGGCTTCTGCTACTCTTGTCACTAATCAGATGGGAAAAGATGTTTTCAGGAGCGCTGCTGAGGTCTCTGCCAGAATTTGACATGAATCCATGAAATCCTCTACTACAAAGCAATGAATGATGAAAATGATAATGTGGTTATTATTGTGACATCAGAGAAGGAAGATACATCTACAGGTGTACAGAAGGTTGAACTGCATCTGTCTGTCACAGAAAAGCTGCTGTTTTAACGCATTCTTGATCTTAAGTAGATTGGCAGTCGGCACTCAAAGCCCCAGGAGCTGGAATCTGTCTCCTCTCTGCTTGACTTCCTTATATCTCTCCTCCCTCCCTCTTTTGGACTTTTGGATATCCCGGGTGACCGAACTGATGTAGGTGAATTGCTGATATATCTGATTTCAGATTCAGTAACTGCCCAAGGTCCCCCCCCCCCCCCCCCCCGCTATTTATAGATAGTTTTTGGAGCTGCACATAAAAAAGGGCCTCACTCACAAATGTGGCCCACTGATAAAACACTTTGTTTAATTAAACACTGAGCAGGATTATGAGGCACTCCAACTAGTCCATCACTTTCCCCTTCATTTAATTGTCTTGGTTATTTACAAATCATTACCATAAAGTGGTTTTGAGCAAGATGCATACCACCTCGTATCCCCCGCAGTGCAAAAATGAAGATACACAGTAAAAGGATAAAGTTAGAATCCTGCTGAAATTTCACTAAATGACAGCTCAACTGGGCTTCACTTGGTATGAATGAGGCTTTTGTTTGAACACGCTTCATTGTTATTGTTTCAAGCACAAATTTAGGCAGAACTGAAGTGGACCAAAGATCCGGTGCCTCAAAATAGAAACTATTATTTCATGGTGTTTGTTCGGGCAGGGCTGCTTTTGTGTGCGCCCATCACTGCCCAGAGTAGGAACATCAGTATGTACTTTGACTGCACTCTAGTAATGTAGAATGTATTACTGAAACCGCAGTTGCCGTTTGTATTTGTATTGTGTTGTGATATAGATTATTAAAGTGTGATGAAGTGATCTGGTCAGATGTACGTCTCTGGCAAATCGTTTAGGTCCAGTGAACCTTTGAAGGTCTGCCCAGGCCAGGCAAAGCTTTGAGAACCAAGACACAACATAGAGGAACACAGACACAGACAGAATCCAGCTCCCTTACCATTACGCTAATAAAACCAAACAGATGAAAAGCACGCTTCCCTACCACCAAAGTCCTGCTGTTTTGTCGCTATGTATATTTTTGAACACACTGTCACGCGTTGATGCGTGCTACTTAGGAAAGCCTGAGTCGTAAGAAGGTCATTTGGACATTTCCTTGGACTATTTAAAGGGAGGCAGGCAGGGTGAATTTGGCAAATGCTGGCACTGACTCACGCACACTGTGCCTGGAATTCCCTCGTTACCATTGGCCAGGGGACTACTGATTTTGGCATTGGTGCAAATTCGACTGAAGAATTATAAAAAGGAGAGAAAAATATTGCTCAATGTTTTTATTTTCCTTTGCGACCTTTTCCACCCTTCTCTAACCGTACGTACTGGAATAGTGCTGGAGAAAGAAACTACTCGCCCCAAAACACTTAACTCCAAATAACCTCAGCTCCTGATCTTATTCTTTGAGTTAGCTGTGTTGCTCCTAGCATTACTCCATGACTGTCAATCATGCGCTCGCTCCGCTGAGGTTCATCTTAAATCTTCTACAAATGTTTTTACTTCCTCCCAGCGCTAACCCAATCCTGCCCCTCTGTTCCCGTGACCTAATGCCAAACTGAAGAGATTTCCTTTCATGCATGTGGGTTGGAGAAAGAAAAAAAGACGAAAATAACGAAAGAATGAAGGAAAAGAGTGAAGAGGCGGGATGATGCATCTGGCACTGAGGAACTTAAGAAGGTGTTGCTGATGAAGTTTTCAGGTCCTATTCTTTTCTCTGCCCCGCCCTTCTAGTTTTGTTATTGAGCTGTTTCTCTCGGCGTGCATCACATATTACCTGGTGCCAAGACTGTAGAAAATGACTCACTTCCTGTTACAAGTGTGCTCTTTGTTTGATTTAAATCTCTGTGTGCCAGAAAGACAGCAGTAAATTTGACTGGAACACTTTGATTCATCTACTCGGGTAACATTATACCCAGTACTCTATAAAAACCCACTACCAAACTGCAAGTCGGTCCCAAAATGTATGCTGAAATTCTACATGAAATCCTGCTGCACAAGCACACTCAAAACAGTTGCACGTATATACAATTATACCCAATTCAGTGTGCAAATGCATTCACGTGCACTCGTGAGTGCATTCGTGTAAAACCTGAGACTCTCTCCTCTCCTAACTCCAAACATTACTATGACTAAAGGTTCATTCAAATGTAGTGCTTTTGTATATCTGTCTGCTCTGTAGTCTCACAGGGAAATTTTGTTTCATGAAAATGAGTGAGCTTGTTACATTTGGCACTGTTATGCATTTATGTAGCCTACTTTCCTAAGGTTTAAGGAAAACCCCTTTCACAGTCACGTGTTAGAACTTGATTGTCTGGAGGTTTATGCATTGAAATCTCCCTCTAAATCTTACAAGCAAGGGTCTTACCTGAAGGTGGGAGGTTACAAGTCTAACATTCTGGTACGTTGAGTAGACTAATATTCTCTGATGCATTTTGGACACTCCCAAGCAGCCCGAGTGACACTTGTTGGGATCTAAAGGAGCGTGTTTGGGTTATCAGCATTTAAGAAACTGAATTCTTGACATCAATAGAATTATTGATGTATGTAACAATTATTAATGATTATTAATATAAACGGGGCACCACCCTGCGAACAGGGACCAATAACCAAACGATAAAACTAAGTCTCATAATTAGTAG
Source organism: Melanostigma gelatinosum (assembly GCF_949748355.1). NCBI lineage: Eukaryota > Metazoa > Chordata > Actinopteri > Perciformes > Zoarcidae > Melanostigma > Melanostigma gelatinosum. The sequence goes on from NC_136646.1 coordinate 1,247,707, forward strand.
TCACTCATAATGTCAATAGTCTGCGTATGACTATTCATTCAGTGACAGTGAAGGTTTTTGAGTTCGAGCACAGGCTACTACATACAGTCTTATCAAATACATATGCACAAGTAATCACAGACGACTGCTCCTGAAAGTATAACAGAGTTTATTGAATCAAAATAATAAATGATCAAATCAATTAATATTGCAACCAACAAACGTTATCATACAATTTTATATGCCTAAACTAAAGAATGAATAAAATGGATGAGGGTGTATGTCTGTGTGTGTATGTGTATGTGTGTGTGTGGGTCTGTGGGTGAACAGGAAGGAGTCTTACAGCTACGCTAAAGACTACAAAGATGGCGGCGTCGAGTGACGCTGGCCAAAGGGGAGGGGCCTTAAGAACTACAGCTAAAAACTACAAAGATGGCGGAGTCGAGTGACGCGGACCAAAATGGCAGTTAGGCTGCTGTATGTAATTCACGTGTGCCTGGGCAGCACGTGATGTGAGGCTCGTTTGAACGAGGTTCCCCAGGGGTAGAACTAGGAGCTGTGTGTGTGTGTGTTTCGTGAAAGGAGGAAAGAGAAAAAAGGAGCGAGAACTCGAAGTGAATCACGCTTCGGCGTGCGATGTGGTAGGGAGCCTGGTTGCTGGTTCTATCATGCATAAATATACCGCTGTCGTCTTTGAACTGCCGGTAACTTATGCCGTGATAAACCACGCACCTCAGCTCACTCACCGAGTCGAGTTAATGAAAAGAGAACTTCCACACGGAGGGGAAGACAATGAATGAAAATAATCCCAAAAGAAACAGTCATAGTTGATACACAAATACAGCGGAGCTTCTCTGCTCCGTAATGATTGCGTAATACCTCAATATCACGCGACAGTCTTAAACACACAAAAACACGGGAATATCAACATATAAATGAATGGCCTGAATTAAACTTAAGTTAATTTAAGCTAAGCTATGCCCAAATGCCAAGAATCTTACTTGTAGATGCTTCGTTGCAACGTTGAAGGGTTCGTGAGCAAAGTTGTCCTTTTTCTTCGAGAGGAAGGGGGGGGGGGGTGCTTCTCAGCGCGGCGTTGAGCTGGCGCTGTTTCGGTCTGTCGTGGCGCAGCTCGCTCTGGAGCAAACGCAGACGTGATCTGTCCTCGCGGCAGGGAGGGTGATCTAACTTCGGCTGACGGCGTGGTCCGTGCGTCTTACCGGGAATCGTCGGTGAAGGAGGGAGGCGTTGTCGTCTTTCCTTCGCCGGAATGTGTGCACCAAAAGAAAAAGGAGCAAAAAGCGCTGAACTGATCGCTGAAGCAGATTCGTTATCGCGGGCTGTTTCATCCAGCGAAACGGCTTGTCAGGGTTTGAGTAGGGTTGAAGGGCCGTTGCTTCCTCGTGGCCAGCGTTGCGCTGGCGGGGAAAGTTGGTTCTTCTGTGGCCTGGACGGGGGTGTCCGAGCAAAGAGAGCGTGGTGTGCTCCCTGTTCGACGGAGGTCGACGGGAAAAAGCTGGATTCTCTGTGGCCTGGACAGGGGGGGGGGTCCGGGCGAAGAGAGCGGTGTGTGCCTCCTGTTAACCCCGGAGGGAGAGTTGGAAAAAGCATAGAAGTGGGGGCAGCAGATAGTTTTATAGAACAGAGGTCGAACCACAGGGGTCCTGGGGTCTCTTGGCTCTCGGCCAATGAGATTGCCGCGGTTACCATGGTTATTTGGGGGGGGGGGAATTCACACCTGAGTGTGAAATCCCTTTGCTCTCCTCAAACTACAAGTCAGGATGAGACCTTTGCTTGAAAAAGTTAAGGCCTGATTGTCTTTGTCCACAGCACATGTTTAAGCCATATGGCCAGAGCCCAACATCCCCCCTTTGTTCTGAAGAGCGAGATGTTGGCTTCGGTCTTTAGAGCAAACCAAGGGCTGGCATGTGCATCCATGTGGTGGGGAAACCTGAAGAGGTGAGACAGTCCAAGTGTTCCTGAGACCAAAAGCAGTGGTTAAAACAGGCAGTGTTCATTGTTCATAGAGTTCAAGGTTCATAGTGGTCAAGTTCATGGTGTTCAAGTTCAGAGTTCATTGGCATCTGGGCAGATGACTAAGGTGGCATCTGGGCAGATGACTTTAACTACTTCTACCTACATCTACTATCATACACAATTCAAATCATAGGTGAGCAAAACATTATTCCCAAATAATTCAATCGCTATTATGATGTTGTGATAATCTAGCATTGCGGCATAGTGTCAAAGAAAGTAACAACCCAAATAAACAAAACAAAACACAAAAGAGAGAGAAGGAAAGAATAGAAAGACAAGAAGCAGGTGAGGGGCAAACAGTGGTTACTGGTTCAACTCCTAGACAGGACTGGAGTCCGTCGGTGGAGCAGTCGTAGGTTGGCTACGTGGTGTTATGAATAGGAGGGAATCCAGTTAGTCTGTCGCTTCTGGATCTATTAGTACATGATATGTGCGTCTATCTCTCTCTCTAATCGGTAGATTTAGAGCGAGTCCTGTGTCTAAGTTTTGGAATCTATCGATATTGGAGTTGCGTTGCCAAGACTATAGGCCAGAGGTACCTGTGAGGGTTGCATAACAGTAGTGGTAGCAGATTTACAGATTTCATTAGCACGGCTAGTGTGACTAGCTAGGCTGGTCTCTCGCTGCTCCAGCTGTTGACAGCTGAGCCTTCTCGGATGAGGTCCTGGGTTAAATCTGACTGCTACGGCAGAGGTTATGTCTTCTCTGGTTACTTCTGGTAGAGTCTATAAAGCATGCAAAGGGTTCTCTATGAGAGTGGAGCATCAGTTTACAGTCGCAATGGTTTGTCAGGTCATGCAACTGTTCTGGTTGAAGTTGGATGTGTTAGCGGTTAGTGCATGTCTACAGGGTGAGTTGGAGCATGCAGTTAAACGTTAGTAGTCAATAGTAAGCGGCCATTCTGCCGGTTGGGTTCGGCACTGGCGAGATTAGAGTGTACTTCCTGTGAAGTACATCTCTCTAAGTTTCTGTTGTCAGAGATCCACCCCCCCTCGCGCTGTTCAAGTGGCGAGGGCGGATATCCCACGTTACCGTCAGCACTCAGGGAAACGTCGCGAACAGTTTCACTCTGGAGTGTGTCATGGCGGGCTGGTGATATCTCCCTCCCCCCACTCTCCTAATTAGAGATGGAGACACGTCCGGCGCACAGGTCAAGTTCAGTTACCTACGGCACTGGCGACTTGACAGGCCCGGGCGATGACTCGGCTGAAAGAAGGCGATGGCTTTGTTGAACAAGCTGGAGGTGGCTCATGATGACAGAGCAGGAGAACAAGGCTTAGTTGACGTAAGATTTTACGAGCTAGGGTGCTCGAAGGGCCTCTAAGGTTGTGGCACCCTAGAGGTGTATGCGAAAAGGTGGGGGAACACATGAGGCTCGTTTCTGACCCGGAGTTGGGTAGAGCAAGAGTGTTATGACCCCCCAGTAAGACTGACGAATATGTATAGATATATACATAACGGGCATTGCCTTTGCGAACAAGGTCGCCCAAGAAGGTTGAAGAACGAGGTGCGAGAATGGGAGTGGTCGTTTCCAGAAGTGTGCTGAGTTCTCTTCCCCCCCCCTACCACGTCGACTTGGCAGCAGGGGGAAAGGTCACTTGGCTTAGTCAGGTGGGCTGCGAGTCAGCGTTACGTGATATTGCCCTTGAGGGCGTCTTTCACCCCCCTGGTTCCGTTGGTCTTTCGACCGCCAGGGTCGTTTGTTCCTCGGGGGTGACCAGGGCTCGCTAGGCCAAGTCCTCTCGTCGTCTTCCGACGCTAGGTCGGAGTCGCTCGACTGTTGGATGCCTAAGACTATGGCGGTGTCTTCGTACCGATTTGTCGGCCGTCCGCGTGTCTCCCATGCAAGTTGCGCGTACTTCCTAATCTCTGGCATGGTGAGGTTACTCGTTCTGCAGTGCATAGTAACAGCGTATCTCACGTTGTCGTGGAGATTGTGCAGGAATAGCGACTTGAAGGCATGGTCTTCTTCTAGACCTGGGGCGTTACGTCCTTGGAAGTACGCAGATCTCAAGCGCCTGAAGTAGTCTCTCGGAGACTCTAGCCTTTCCTGGGAAATGGCAAAGGCGCCGAGGGTGGCAGAAGCTGGGTCGGTGTACAGGGAGTACTCCTCCCTAAGGGCGTGACAAAGGGATGAGTAGCAGTCGCGGATGCTCGGCTGGAGCGTTTCAATGAAAGCGTGGACGCTTCGCGCAGTGGTTTTCCACACTAGCTTTAGCTTTTCGCGCGATGAGGGGCGCGATAGGTCGAGGAGGCAGCGATCGATCTCCCTTAGGTAGTCATCGATGCTCGAGTCGTGATTATCGGGATTGAAGCGCTCTACGTCTTTTGCCAGAGACTCAATCTGTCGAGTACGCAGGCCTCCAAGGTTGATGGGGCCTGGGCCGTCCGAGTCGTCTGAGTCTCCATACTCGCGATGGTGGTAACGACTATCATCCTCCCTCCCTGAGGGGGATGGGGTCAGTTCTTGTTGTGCGCGTGAACTGCGTGGAGGATTGCGTTCGCCTGAGGTGGTTTTGAAGCCACCTGGGCTGTCTAGGACCTGGTGTTGGTCCTCTCTCCTCCTGGTTGGGGATGTCGCCTTCAAGAAATGCAAGGTGGTTCGGGTCTCGGGGAATGAGGGAGCCGAGACCAAGAAATGACTGGGCTGAAAGGCTCGGTAGGGGGTAGCAGTACCTACCGGGGTTGCTGGAACACCTTGAAGCGCTTTCAGTTTGTCATCACTCTCTGATGCTTTAGAGAGTTCTAGGTTGACCTCTCTGAGGTCACTGCGCAGGCTACTATTTTCTGACTGTAGGGCTCTACAGTCACGTGACAACTCCTGAACCTCTGTTCGGAGTGTCCAGATCTCGCGTTGCTGCTCGTCGCTCTGTGCCCGGGTTCGGGCAGCTTGCAGCTGCATTTTCTGATGGTAGATGAGCAGTATTTCGCCGATTACGTCCTGAATCAGGCGCTCTCTGTTACCTGCTGGGTTATTTACATAAGCCACCAGCTGCTCTAATTGCTCGTCGCATAGGACAGCAGTGTATTTTGCAAAGTACTCTCTTTCCTTTGCTGTGAGTCCGAGGACATCAGCCACCGCATCTCGTAATGCGGTGTCTTCTGGAGCTACAGCTCCAGGAATGGGGGATTTCTCGTCACTCATTCTCTCTAATGAGTGCTACTCCCAGTGGTTGTTAATTCCCTAGTGTTAGAACGGAAACTGTTAGTGTTTACGGTTCTCAGTGAAATGTCTAGTTCTGTAACTTAAGATTTCTACTGTTAGATGTTAATTACTGTTAGTGTTACGGTTCATGCAGGCGCACAGTGAAATGTCTAGCTCTGTGACTTACGTTTCTACTGTTGCTGCTCTGAGGTATCACTACTGCTTTGCAGCCAGAGGTGCGAAAATGCTAATGTGGTTTAGCACTTTGGGCCTGTGACAGCTGTGTGTAACTTCTTTGGAGGGATTTAAGAAAACAAGCAAGGTATTACAAATAAACGATCAAATCTACTACACAGCTGGCTGTTAGTTTAAGAAATGAAACGAATAATTAAACCTGGAAACGAAATAAAATTTCGAGAAGGGAATTAAAGATTAAGATTAAAAATCTGGATTTAAAATCAAAAATTTAATTACAATAAGACAAGATTTTGAAGATCAAAGCCTACCTATTTTGGGAAATAAGTTTCAGGAATTTGGATCATTCAAAAGAAGAAAAAAAATAATTTTTCGAAAAAAATATTTTTTTGGAAAATTAATTATTCAAAAATAATTATGGATTAATGTGCATATATACTGTAACAAAACTGGACTAACGTACCCTCACACGGGGCACCATTATGTTGGGATCTAAAGGAGCGTGTTTGGGTTATCAGCATTTAAGAAACTGAATTCTTGACATCAATAGAATTATTGATGTATGTAACAATTATTAATGATTATTAATATAAACGGGGCACCACCCTGCGAACAGGGACCAATAACCAAACGATAAAACTAAGTCTCATAATTAGTAGTCACTCATAATGTCAATAGTCTGCGTATGACTATTCATTCAGTGACAGTGAAGGTTTTTGAGTTCGAGCACAGGCTACTACATACAGTCTTATCAAATACATATGCACAAGTAATCACAGACGACTGCTCCTGAAAGTATAACAGAGTTTATTGAATCAAAATAATAAATGATCAAATCAATTAATATTGCAACCAACAAACGTTATCATACAATTTTATATGCCTAAACTAAAGAATGAATAAAATGGATGAGGGTGTATGTCTGTGTGTGTATGTGTATGTGTGTGTGTGGGTCTGTGGGTGAACAGGAAGGAGTCTTACAGCTACGCTAAAGACTACAAAGATGGCGGCGTTGAGTGACGCTGGCCAAAGGGGAGGGGCCTTAAGAACTACAGCTAAAAACTACAAAGATGGCGGAGTCGAGTGACGCGGACCAAAATGGCAGTTAGGCTGCTGTATGTAATTCACGTGTGCCTGGGCAGCACGTGATGTGAGGCTCGTTTGAACGAGGTTCCCCAGGGGTAGAACTAGGAGCTGTGTGTGTGTGTGTTTCGTGAAAGGAGGAAAGAGAAAAAAGGAGCGAGAACTCGAAGTGAATCACGCTTCGGCGTGCGATGTGGTAGGGAGCCTGGTTGCTGGTTCTATCATGCATAAATATACCGCTGTCGTCTTTGAACTGCCGGTAACTTATGCCGTGATAAACCACGCACCTCAGCTCACTCACCGAGTCGAGTTAATGAAAAGAGAACTTCCACACGGAGGGGAAGACAATGAATGAAAATAATCCCAAAAGAAACAGTCATAGTTGATACACAAATACAGCGGAGCTTCTCTGCTCCGTAATGATTGCGTAATACCTCAATATCACGCGACAGTCTTAAACACACAAAAACACGGGAATATCAACATATAAATGAATGGCCTGAATTAAACTTAAGTTAATTTAAGCTAAGCTATGCCCAAATGCCAAGAATCTTACTTGTAGATGCTTCGTTGCAACGTTGAAGGGTTCGTGAGCAAAGTTGTCCTTTTTCTTCGAGAGGAAGGGGGGGGGGGGGGGTGCTTCTCAGCGCGGCGTTGAGCTGGCGCTGTTTCGGTCTGTCGTGGCGCAGCTCGCTCTGGAGCAAACGCAGACGTGATCTGTCCTCGCGGCAGGGAGGGTGATCTAACTTCGGCTGACGGCGTGGTCCGTGCGTCTTACCGGGAATCGTCGGTGAAGGAGGGAGGCGTTGTCGTCTTTCCTTCGCCGGAATGTGTGCACCAAAAGAAAAAGGAGCAAAAAGCGCTGAACTGATCGCTGAAGCAGATTCGTTATCGCGGGCTGTTTCATCCAGCGAAACGGCTTGTCAGGGTTTGAGTAGGGTTGAAGGGCCGTTGCTTCCTCGTGGCCAGCGTTGCGCTGGCGGGGAAAGTTGGTTCTTCTGTGGCCTGGACGGGGGTGTCCGAGCAAAGAGAGCGTGGTGTGCTCCCTGTTCGACGGAGGTCGACGGGAAAAAGCTGGATTCTCTGTGGCCTGGACAGGGGGGGGGGTCCGGGCGAAGAGAGCGGTGTGTGCCTCCTGTTAACCCCGGAGGGAGAGTTGGAAAAAGCATAGAAGTGGGGGCAGCAGATAGTTTTATAGAACAGAGGTCGAACCACAGGGGTCCTGGGGTCTCTTGGCTCTCGGCCAATGAGATTGCCGCGGTTACCATGGTTATTTGGGGGGGGGGGAATTCACACCTGAGTGTGAAATCCCTTTGCTCTCCTCAAACTACAAGTCAGGATGAGACCTTTGCTTGAAAAAGTTAAGGCCTGATTGTCTTTGTCCACAGCACATGTTTAAGCCATATGGCCAGAGCCCAACATCCCCCCTTTGTTCTGAAGAGCGAGATGTTGGCTTCGGTCTTTAGAGCAAACCAAGGGCTGGCATGTGCATCCATGTGGTGGGGAAACCTGAAGAGGTGAGACAGTCCAAGTGTTCCTGAGACCAAAAGCAGTGGTTAAAACAGGCAGTGTTCATTGTTCATAGAGTTCAAGGTTCATAGTGGTCAAGTTCATGGTGTTCAAGTTCAGAGTTCATTGGCATCTGGGCAGATGACTAAGGTGGCATCTGGGCAGATGACTTTAACTACTTCTACCTACATCTACTATCATACACAATTCAAATCATAGGTGAGCAAAACATTATTCCCAAATAATTCAATCGCTATTATGATGTTGTGATAATCTAGCATTGCGGCATAGTGTCAAAGAAAGTAACAACCCAAATAAACAAAACAAAACACAAAAGAGAGAGAAGGAAAGAATAGAAAGACAAGAAGCAGGTGAGGGGCAAACAGTGGTTACTGGTTCAACTCCTAGACAGGACTGGAGTCCGTCGGTGGAGCAGTCGTAGGTTGGCTACGTGGTGTTATGAATAGGAGGGAATCCAGTTAGTCTGTCGCTTCTGGATCTATTAGTACATGATATGTGCGTCTATCTCTCTCTCTAATCGGTAGATTTAGAGCGAGTCCTGTGTCTAAGTTTTGGAATCTATCGATATTGGAGTTGCGTTGCCAAGACTATAGGCCAGAGGTACCTGTGAGGGTTGCATAACAGTAGTGGTAGCAGATTTACAGATTTCATTAGCACGGCTAGTGTGACTAGCTAGGCTGGTCTCTCGCTGCTCCAGCTGTTGACAGCTGAGCCTTCTCGGATGAGGTCCTGGGTTAAATCTGACTGCTACGGCAGAGGTTATGTCTTCTCTGGTTACTTCTGGTAGAGTCTATAAAGCATGCAAAGGGTTCTCTATGAGAGTGGAGCATCAGTTTACAGTCGCAATGGTTTGTCAGGTCATGCAACTGTTCTGGTTGAAGTTGGATGTGTTAGCGGTTAGTGCATGTCTACAGGGTGAGTTGGAGCATGCAGTTAAACGTTAGTAGTCAATAGTAAGCGGCCATTCTGCCGGTTGGGTTCGGCACTGGCGAGATTAGAGTGTACTTCCTGTGAAGTACATCTCTCTAAGTTTCTGTTGTCAGAGATCCACCCCCCCTCGCGCTGTTCAAGTGGCGAGGGCGGATATCCCACGTTACCGTCAGCACTCAGGGAAACGTCGCGAACAGTTTCACTCTGGAGTGTGTCATGGCGGGCTGGTGATATCTCCCTCCCCCCACTCTCCTAATTAGAGATGGAGACACGTCCGGCGCACAGGTCAAGTTCAGTTACCTACGGCACTGGCGACTTGACAGGCCCGGGCGATGACTCGGCTGAAAGAAGGCGATGGCTTTGTTGAACAAGCTGGAGGTGGCTCATGATGACAGAGCAGGAGAACAAGGCTTAGTTGACGTAAGATTTTACGAGCTAGGGTGCTCGAAGGGCCTCTAAGGTTGTGGCACCCTAGAGGTGTATGCGAAAAGGTGGGGGAACACATGAGGCTCGTTTCTGACCCGGAGTTGGGTAGAGCAAGAGTGTTATGACCCCCCAGTAAGACTGACGAATATGTATAGATATATACATAACGGGCATTGCCTTTGCGAACAAGGTCGCCCAAGAAGGTTGAAGAACGAGGTGCGAGAATGGGAGTGGTCGTTTCCAGAAGTGTGCTGAGTTATCTTCCCCCCCCTACCACGTCGACTTGGCAGCAGGGGGAAAGGTCACTTGGCTTAGTCAGGTGGGCTGCGAGTCAGCGTTACCTGATATTGCCCTTGAGGGCGTCTTTCACCCCCCTGGTTCCGTTGGTCTTTCGACCGCCAGGGTCGTTTGTTCCTCGGGGGTGACCAGGGCTCGCTAGGCCAAGTCCTCTCGTCGTCTTCCGACGCTAGGTCGGAGTCGCTCGACTGTTGGATGCCTAAGACTATGGCGGTGTCTTCGTACCGATTTGTCGGCCGTCCGCGTGTCTCCCATGCAAGTTGCGCGTACTTCCTAATCTCTGGCATGGTGAGGTTACTCGTTCTGCAGTGCATAGTAACAGCGTATCTCACGTTGTCGTGGAGATTGTGCAGGAATAGCGACTTGAAGGCATGGTCTTCTTCTAGACCTGGGGCGTTACGTCCTTGGAAGTACGCAGATCTCAAGCGCCTGAAGTAGTCTCTCGGAGACTCTAGCCTTTCCTGGGAAATGGCAAAGGCGCCGAGGGTGGCAGAAGCTGGGTCGGTGTACAGGGAGTACTCCTCCCTAAGGGCGTGACAAAGGGATGAGTAGCAGTCGCGGATGCTCGGCTGGAGCGTTTCAATGAAAGCGTGGACGCTTCGCGCAGTGGTTTTCCACACTAGCTTTAGCTTTTCGCGCGATGAGGGGCGCGATAGGTCGAGGAGGCAGCGATCGATCTCCCTTAGGTAGTCATCGATGCTCGAGTCGTGATTATCGGGATTGAAGCGCTCTACGTCTTTTGCCAGAGACTCAATCTGTCGAGTACGCAGGCCTCCAAGGTTGATGGGGCCTGGGCCGTCCGAGTCGTCTGAGTCTCCATACTCGCGATGGTGGTAACGACTATCATCCTCCCTCCCTGGGGGGGATGGGGTCAGTTCTTGTTGTGCGCGTGAACTGCGTGGAGGATTGCGTTCGCCTGAGGTGGTTTTGAAGCCACCTGGGCTGTCTAGGACCTGGTGTTGGTCCTCTCTCCTCCTGGTTGGGGATGTCGCCTTCAAGAAATGCAAGGTGGTTCGGGTCTCGGGGAATGAGGGAGCCGAGACCAAGAAATGACTGGGCTGAAAGGCTCGGTAGGGGGTAGCAGTACCTACCGGGGTTGCTGGAACACCTTGAAGCGCTTTCAGTTTGTCATCACTCTCTGATGCTTTAGAGAGTTCTAGGTTGACCTCTCTGAGGTCACTGCGCAGGCTACTATTTTCTGACTGTAGGGCTCTACAGTCACGTGACAACTCCTGAACCTCTGTTCGGAGTGTCCAGATCTCGCGTTGCTGCTCGTCGCTCTGTGCCCGGGTTCGGGCAGCTTGCAGCTGCATTTTCTGATGGTAGATGAGCAGTATTTCGCCGATTACGTCCTGAATCAGGCGCTCTCTGTTACCTGCTGGGTTATTTACATAAGCCACCAGCTGCTCTAATTGCTCGTCGCATAGGACAGCAGTGTATTTTGCAAAGTACTCTCTTTCCTTTGCTGTGAGTCCGAGGACATCAGCCACCGCATCTCGTAATGCGGTGTCTTCTGGAGCTACAGCTCCAGGAATGGGGGATTTCTCGTCACTCATTCTCTCTAATGAGTGCTACTCCCAGTGGTTGTTAATTCCCTAGTGTTAGAACGGAAACTGTTAGTGTTTACGGTTCTCAGTGAAATGTCTAGTTCTGTAACTTAGGATTTCTACTGTTAGATGTTAATTACTGTTAGTGTTACGGTTCATGCAGGCGCACAGTGAAATGTCTAGCTCTGTGACTTACGTTTCTACTGTTGCTGCTCTGAGGTATCACTACTGCTTTGCAGCCAGAGGTGCGAAAATGCTAATGTGGTTTAGCACTTTGGGCCTGTGACAGCTGTGTGTAACTTCTTTGGAGGGATTTAAGAAAACAAGCAAGGTATTACAAATAAAAGATCAAATCTACTACACAGCTGGCTGTTAGTTTAAGAAATGAAACGAATAATTAAACCTGGAAACGAAATAAAATTTTGAGAAGGGAATTAAAGATTAAGATTAAAAATCTGGATTTAAAATCAAAAATTTAATTACAATAAGACAAGATTTTGAAGATCAAAGCCTACCTATTTTGGGAAATAAGTTTCAGGAATTTGGATCATTCAAAAGAAGAAAAAAAATAATTTTTCGAAAAAAATATTCTTTTGGAAAATTAATTATTCAAAAATAATTATGGATTAATGTGCATATATACTGTAACAAAACTGGAATAACGTACCCTCACACGGGGCACCATTATGTTGGGATCTAAAGGAGCGTGTTTGGGTTATCAGCATTTAAGAAACTGAATTCTTGACATCAATAGAATTATTGATGTATGTAACAATTATTAATGATTATTAATATAAACGGGGCACCACCCTGCGAACAGGGACCAATAACCAAACGATAAAACTAAGTCTCATAATTAGTAGTCACTCATAATGTCAATAGTCTGCGTATGACTATTCATTCAGTGACAGTGAAGGTTTTTGAGTTCGAGCACAGGCTACTACATACAGTCTTATCAAATACATATGCACAAGTAATCACAGACGACTGCTCCTGAAAGTATAACAGAGTTTATTGAATCAAAATAATAAATGATCAAATCAATTAATATTGCAACCAACAAACGTTATCATACAATTTTATATGCCTAAACTAAAGAATGAATAAAATGGATGAGGGTGTATGTCTGTGTGTGTATGTGTATGTGTGTGTGTGGGTCTGTGGGTGAACAGGAAGGAGTCTTACAGCTACGCTAAAGACTACAAAGATGGCGGCGTCGAGTGACGCTGGCCAAAGGGGAGGGGCCTTAAGAACTACAGCTAAAAACTACAAAGATGGCGGAGTCGAGTGACGCGGACCAAAATGGCAGTTAGGCTGCTGTATGTAATTCACGTGTGCCTGGGCAGCACGTGATGTGAGGCTCGTTTGAACGAGGTTCCCCAGGGGTAGAACTAGGAGCTGTGTGTGTGTGTTTCGTGAAAGGAGGAAAGAGAAAAAAGGAGCGAGAACTCGAAGTGAATCACGCTTCGGCGTGCGATGTGGTAGGGAGCCTGGTTGCTGGTTCTATCATGCATACATATACCGCTGTCGTCTTTGAACTGCCGGTAACTTATGCCGTGATAAACCACGCACCTCAGCTCACTCACCGAGTCGAGTTAATGAAAAGAGAACTTCCACACGGAGGGGAAGACAATGAATGAAAATAATCCCAAAAGAAACAGTCATAGTTGATACACAAATACAGCGGAGCTTCTCTGCTCCGTAATGATTGCGTAATACCTCAATATCACGCGACAGTCTTAAACACACAAAAACACGGGAATATCAACATATAAATGAATGGCCTGAATTAAACTTAAGTTAATTTAAGCTAAGCTATGCCCAAATGCCAAGAATCTTACTTGTAGATGCTTCGTTGCAACGTTGAAGGGTTCGTGAGCAAAGTTGTCCTTTTTCTTCGAGAGGAAGGGGGGGGGGGGTGCTTCTCAGCGCGGCGTTGAGCTGGCGCTGTTTCGGTCTGTCGTGGCGCAGCTCGCTCTGGAGCAAACGCAGACGTGATCTGTCCTCGCGGCAGGGAGGGTGATCTAACTTCGGCTGACGGCGTGGTCCGTGCGTCTTACCGGGAATCGTCGGTGAAGGAGGGAGGCGTTGTCGTCTTTCCTTCGCCGGAATGTGTGCACCAAAAGAAAAAGGAGCAAAAAGCGCTGAACTGATCGCTGAAGCAGATTCGTTATCGCGGGCTGTTTCATCCAGCGAAACGGCTTGTCAGGGTTTGAGTAGGGTTGAAGGGCCGTTGCTTCCTCGTGGCCAGCGTTGCGCTGGCGGGGAAAGTTGGTTCTTCTGTGGCCTGGACGGGGGTGTCCGAGCAAAGAGAGCGTGGTGTGCTCCCTGTTCGACGGAGGTCGACGGGAAAAAGCTGGATTCTCTGTGGCCTGGACAGGGGGGGGGGGTCCGGGCGAAGAGAGCGGTGTGTGCCTCCTGTTAACCCCGGAGGGAGAGTTGGAAAAAGCATAGAAGTGGGGGCAGCAGATAGTTTTATAGAACAGAGGTCGAACCACAGGGGTCCTGGGGTCTCTTGGCTCTCGGCCAATGAGATTGCCGCGGTTACCATGGTTATTTGGGGGGGGGGGATTCACACCTGAGTGTGAAATCCCTTTGCTCTCCTCAAACTACAAGTCAGGATGAGACCTTTGCTTGAAAAAGTTAAGGCCTGATTGTCTTTGTCCACAGCACATGTTTAAGCCATATGGCCAGAGCCCAACACACTTCATAATAATTATTTTTCAAATCACACCAGGGGCATACAGTATATATCACGAGCCTATCACTCTTTTTATTCCATACTTGCCGTAAAATAAAGTCCATCAAAAGGTGATGTTGTGGAGACTCATCAGCCCTAAAGCACAGAGTCACCGCTGTGTACATAAGAAACAAATCAAGCCAGGCTGTCACGTTTATTTGAACAATATTTTACTTTACATGGTCTGTTCTGTACTTGTAATTTATTTACAAACACATGAAATGCTTAAAATTACAAATGCTTGTAGGTTTGCATTACTATGCCGCCTTAAAAAAATCATTATCAAGCTTTTGTGACACTACGTCCTTCAGTCATGCTGTAGAAATAGGAGCATGTGTATTGCTGAATGAGTGTTTTGCCATGGATGCATTACGTATGATGATAAAGAAGCTTCTGTCAAGTGACAGGAAGACACAGTTATCTACTGCCCAGCCTGCCTCTGCATGTTTGTCTTAGGTGTGTTTGCTCATTGATTGATGGGTTTGAGTCCCCCCAGGCCACTGACACTCAGGTCTCTGAGACTCGGCCTCTGCAGGCCCAGTCTCCTCTCTAGACTTTCACCTATGTGGTAGTGGGCCTGAACTCCTCTCACTGCCTCTGGCTTCCGTGTGGTAAAGAATATGTGAATGTTAATGGAGCAAAACATGCAGTTTCTACATAAATAAAAGGCTTCCTCTGTAATGCAATCCTAAATTCATCAATGGGATCTTGTGAAGTAATGCTTGTTGAAACTACTGAATAACTGGCAAACTGTGGAACTACAACAAAACATTGATTTATTAGATGAATATGAAGTTCATACTGTATACAAAGCTAACATGCTATTGCAGCCCTTATGTGCATGAGCTCCAGGGTTGTAAAAATGAAGGTGAGAAAGGGAGAGAAAATGAAAAATAACATTCGTCATGTGCAGATAAAAATTAACTTTGTCCAGACTGTGTTTTTATGTGGCAGTAATGGCAGTAATATGCTGCTGTGTCCAGCTCATATGTGTGCGGTGCAGAGGAGCTCCCTCTTGTGTTTGCTGTCAGGTATTGCGATAACATTGTCAATTAAAGCTACACAATATCAGTTATTTCTTATCTTTTCCATTCCTTTTTTGTGGATTTCATGCTGAGACTGTTAAGTTGTTCACAGCCGATGTCGTCGAGAGCTGTGGATCTACAAGATGGCCGCCAGAGTGCATGTTACATCACCTGAGACGTGCACCTAGCACAGGATGCCCCTACCAGTGCGTTTCTACTGCGCAGCCATAATAAATGAGCAGGGAGTAGGGCGGGACACTGTTGAGGGATTAATAATGAATGAACAGAGACAGACAGAAAGACGGAAAAAGATCACTGGAATCTTTCGCACACACACACACACACAACCATATTCAAGCCCAGTTTCCATAACCGATCGAAATGCAATTTAAACCTGCTACACACTGCTGCTTGAAACAAAGTACTGTCAGATACCCAGTCACACCCACATTAATGGATCATATGTCACACCTGCGTTGAAATGATTTGCTGCTCAGCATTTAACTTATATTATTTCATTGCGTGTCAGGTAAAGTACCTGTCAGAAGATGAAATACCATTTGCATTCTTGTCGGCCTTTATATGAAAGATCAAAAGAGGAGTGTGTGTGTGTGTGTATGTGTGTGTGTGTGTGTGAGTGAGAGAACGCGAGCCTCAGTGCCATCTGGTCAGTCTCCAGGTGATGAAGCTCCCTAGAGCCAGGCCGGTGATAAAGATGACGATGAGGCCGTAGCTGTGGGAGCTCAGCGACGACCCACTCTGCACGGACGCCACCTCCAGCTCCGAAAAACTGTTGATCTGTGGAGAGACAGCTCCGATCACCTGGTGTGGAAAACATGCATCTGGAAAACATTCATGCCACTAAATGCCGATTACTTTTTTACAAATGTGATTGACTATCTGTCGTCCATGTGGCTCTGGAATGTTTTATTGTCGGTGCAGGAAGTGACAACAAACATGAGAAATATCCATCCGCCTTGCTATGCTGCTGTGCACTTCACGGTGAGCAGAACTGTGAATAAAGCTTCACAAGTTGAAGCAGCAGCTGGGTCAGTGATGTTCAGCCCCTCAAACTCCTTTGAAAACTTTTCCACCACCGGAACTTAACCCCTAACGTACTGCACAGCCAGTGTGTTGTCTCATGTGTGAACACTACCATCGTTTGTCAATCCCGTATCAGACTAATGCCGCGTCTCCACGGTACAGCTCTGTTCTCAGCTCTTCTCTATTCGTTTTCCACTGCGCACCCACCCCCAAGATCTGGGTCCAGTGAATACAAAACATATTGCGGTCGCTGTTGATGTTTGGCAATTTAAAAACAGCAGGTTTGTGCAGGAAGTGCCGTGTCGAGGTGGTGAAGGTTCTCTCTCATTGGCTGGTCTGCAGTGTTGTAAATCCACCTTCCAGTACAACGTACTAGCTACACGTGGAACTAATTTACATTTTCAATTGTGCCTGGTGATGCTAGTCAATGTCGTTTAGCCGGGTGCATTCAATTTCTGTGTATCAGAATGTAGCATCAATAAGACAACAGTTAGGACTACAGTATGTGATGGAGGGACACACACACACACACACAGGTAACTTCTGCTGGGGTGTCAGACTTTGTGTATATCCAAGTAAATGACAAATACTAAAGTTACGTTGGCACGGCAGGTAGAGATAATATTAGCAAAGGAACGTTAGCGTGATCTTTTCTGGCTAACGATAATTCATCTTAATAATCTCTCTCACGTTACCACAGAGATCAGAGGAAGCTAACATGTCTGAATCTCACATTAACAGATCAACTTAGCTTTAGCCCTACATTAGCTAGTTAGCTAGCATTTCGCTAACATTAGCCAACTTAAGATGTGTCTACATACACAGTGAGCGCGTATAATAAAACTTCAGTTCCATAGTAATGCTACCTTTGAGCAGACGTAGCATATCGAAGTACAACAGGAAATGGGGAAATTGATTGGAGCACTGAGCAAACGGGCGGGACTAAAACACAGAAATGATTCAGCATTTTTGCACTTCCTGTTCAGTCGTCTCAAAGTCAATGGTTGTTTTGATGTGTTTTTGGTAGGATGCCTGAAATAAGGTCTGTGGTTAACACAAGCTTATGATAGTTTACACGTTGTTCTACAATATAAAATACATCAGCAGATACCCTTCTCGTGAATTTTGAGGCTTTTAGGTGGCTTAAGCCGGTTGCTAACATGTGGGTAAATGAGACTAAACGTGGATGGGAAAATCATGTACGCTGTCTTTGGTCAAGAGAACCACTGCTAAGCTAACTTGTGGGATTGCTCTACAAAATGACGTCATCCCTGCGGCACTCTATGGAGGAGGGTCCCCCCCTATTTATTTTAAAAGAGCAACGGCCAACGGGGAAACTCCAAAAACTATAGTCCGTACATCAGGGCCAGACGTTGGCATTTATAGGGCTGGCCCCGCCTTGTTGCAGTCCCACCAAGAAGGAAACGCAGAGAGCTTCATCTATACAGCTGTATCATCTCATACAGAGAGGCTAACTGAACAAAGGTCGCAGTGTCGCTGCGTTCCGCAGAACCACAGAACCAACATGGTAGAGAGGAAAGTGCTCTGAGAGTAAGCACATGGAAGAAATGAAGGCCCAACATACCCATCCTCCATGATCCACAATCCAGCCCAGCAGAGTGTTCCTGAAAAACTCCACGGTCCACTTCAGGATGTCCCTCATTGACTGAGGGAGGTGAGCCTCCACCATCTGATGGACAGCAGAAACACAAAACTTTTGGGCCAAAACGATTAGGCCCCTCAAGCTGCGCGTTCTCAGAGTGTCGTGCACACAGACAGAGAGCACGAGCAGAGAGCACACAGGCAGAGAGCACGAGCAGGAAAGGCATATATTTTGCGCAGATATCATACTTTACACACATTACTGGGTACATTCCATAGTTCAAAAACACAAATATTGACAATTTATATAATTTATGATTATTATAATTTTTTTTTTTGTTTTTGCGTGGCTCATGGTGGGGCCATGCCCCTGTATTGACCAGCCGCCACTGGTTTCCTGTTAAAGGGAATTATTACGGTAACCCTCAAGTTATTAAAGGGAAATAGAAAACAGCCCTACCTAGAACATGTGCACCAGCTACCACTGCGTATAACCATATTCATCTAGCAAACGATACCTACCTTGGATTGTTACAATAGCCAGTGTCATTTTATTCAATGTGTCCATCTGGGCAAATTGGTGGATCCAAATGTTATAAAAAAAAACATGTATGATGTAATTTCTTTGTAATCATCCAAAATAATGTTAAGTGTATGTTATTTTTCCAAGTAGGCCACTGACTGGTCGATACGTGCGATGCATTGAGTGGGCAACGCGCCGTGTATTGAGTGGGCCGGTCTGACAGTAACTCCCGGGCCACTTTTTTCCGCCAGTCCGGCCCTGCCCCCATCTAAATGTTCACAATGGTGTCACTGTGCGGGATACAGCCAGGCGATGTACACAAATACAGCCATGATAAATAGGAATATGCAGTTTAACTCGAATGGACGTCTTTAAGTGTGCGTTGAGCTTACCTGACATGCCGCTCCCTTCACACGCCATGGCAACCAACTAGTAACACTTCTAAAGTTAACGTTAAGTGAACTCTTCTTCCCTCAGAAACTCCGCCTCCTTTCCTTCACTGTCGGATAAACGCTCCTTTAAAAACTGTATCCGGTGATTAAACACGACTCATATGATGCGTGTGTAATTACAACAAACACACATTCACTAGCTTAGGGCCCCACCTCGGCGATTTGGCCGGCTGGAGAGTTTTAGGGATGGTTGGTGGAGGGTAGCCTGAGCGAAGCGGTTTGGGGAAAGGCTAGTTTGAGGGTCCACTGCGGCTCCCGGGCCTTGCACACCCCCCCAGTCCATGTGGGACAGTAGTGGCTGTGGAGGCAGGTGGCCTTCCGCGAGTAGTTTTAAAGAGGGGCGGGAGGGTGGGGTGCGAAAGGCGTAGCAGGCTGAGCTATGGTGGCCGTGGGTATTTGTAGGGTGTGGCCGGGAGTGGCCCCGTGGAGGTGTGGCCCTGCTCCTGAAATTCAGCTAAGGTTTATCTCCAATTCACTAGCTTAGGGCCCCACCTCGGCGATTTGGCCGGCTGGAGAGTGTTAGGGATGGTTGGTGGAGGGTAGCCTGAGCGAAGCGGTTTGGGGAAAGGCTAGTTTGAGGGTCCACTGCGGCTCCCGGGCCTTGCACACCCCCAAAAGCCTGCCTACGGGAGCAGTGCCGCCTGCCCGTTGCGCATGTCGGTGGCACTGTGGCGAGTGTAGAGTTGGTAGGCGGGGGAGGGCCAGCGGCCCAGGCTTTGATGGTGGTCTGGGACTCCTCTGCGCGCTGTGGTGGAGTGGCCGGGGAAGGAGCCGGGATTGATCCCGGAGATGGTTAGGATTCCCCTGAAGTGCCAGAGGAACCAGGCCGGTCTGACAGTAACTCCCGGGCCACTTTTTTCCGCCAGTCCGGCCCTGCCTCCACCTACATGTTCACAATGGTGTCACTGTGCGGGATACAGCCAGGCGATGTACACAAATACAGCCATGATAAATAGGAATATGCACTTTAACTCGAATGGAAGTATTTAAGTGTGCGTTGAGCTTACCTGACATGCCGCTACCTTCACACGCCATGGCAACCAACTAGAAACACTTCTAAATAATAATAATAATAATAACTTTAATTTATATAGCGCCTTTCAGGGGACCCAAGGCCGCTTTACAAGAGTAACAAAACAGTTTAGACAAACAGTCAGAAAAACAAAACAAGTAAACTAGGGGCCGAAAGCCTTGGCGAACAGATGGGACTTGAGGGCCCTTTTGAAGGCGTCCAGAGTGGAGATGTTGCGAATCACCGCAGGGAGAGAGTTCCAGAGGGTGGGGGCTGCCACACTGAAAGCTCTGTCCCCGAAGGTTCGCAGTTTGGTGCGGGCGGTGGTAAGCAGGCCAGAGTCTGAAGACCGCAGGTTCCGGGGAGGGGCATGTGGGCGGAGGAGGTCCGATAGGTACTGGGGGGCATGGGCATGGAGGGACTTGTAGGTGAGGAGGAGGATCTTGTATGAGATGCGGGACTTGACCGGGAGCCAGTGGAGGTTGATGAGGGTGGGGGTGATGTGCTGCCAGGGCTTTGTGTGCGTGAGAACCCTGGCAGCAGAGTTTTGTACATACTGGAGCCTGTCCAGGGTTTTGTTGGGTACCCCGAACAGGACACCATTGCAGTAGTCCAAGCGGGAGGTGACAAACGCATGGACCAGGGTTTCAGCAACAGACTCCGAGAGTGACGGTCGGAGTCTGGCAATGT
Source organism: Melanostigma gelatinosum (assembly GCF_949748355.1). Lineage (NCBI taxonomy): Eukaryota > Metazoa > Chordata > Actinopteri > Perciformes > Zoarcidae > Melanostigma > Melanostigma gelatinosum. The sequence continues at coordinate 1,267,964 of NC_136646.1, forward strand.
TCCTGAGATGGAAAAAGGCAGTTTTGGTGACGGACTTGATGTGGGACTTGAAGGATAGGGTGGAGTCCAGGATGACACCCAGGTTGCGGACTTCAGGAGATGGGGAGATGGAGCAGCCGTCAACCTCGAGGATGAAGTCACCAACCTTCCGGAGCAGCGCCTTGGGTGCCACAACCATGAGCTCTGTCTTCTTGGTGTTGAGTTTGAGGAGATTTGATGACATCCAGGTTTTTATTTCATACAGGCAGTTGACAAGGGACTGAGGGGGGAGCTGGGAGGATGGAGTAGTACTGAGATAGATTTGAGTATCATCAGCATAGCAGTGGAAGTTCAGTCCGTGATGGCGGATGATCTTGCCGAGGGGGAGCATGTAGATGGTGAAGAGGAGGGGGCCAAGCACAGAGCCTTGGGGCACGCCATGATTGACTGGGGCTAGGGGGGAAATAGAGCCGTTGATGGAAACAAACTGTTCCCTGTTATGGAGGTAGGATGTAAACCAGGAGAGGGCGGTGCCAGTGACCCCTAGAAGGTCAGATAGGCGGTTGAGGAGGATGGTATGGGAGACAGTGTCAAATGCTGCAGAGAGGTCCAGGAGGATGAGGATGCTGAGGCGGCCAGAGTCAGCAGCAATGAGGAGATCGTTGATGATCTTAATGAGGGCGGTCTCCGTGCTGTGTTGGAGTCTGAAGCCGGATTGGAGGGGCTCATAGAGCTCATGTTTGGACATGTGGAGATGGAGTTGGCCGGCGACTACTCTTTCCAGAGTCTTACTGAGGAAGGGAAGGTTGGAGATCGGCCGGTGGTTGTGGAGGTCATCAATGTCCAGGCCAGGCTTTTTGAGGATGGGGGTGACTGAGGCAGTTTTGAAGCTGGTAGGGACAATACCAGATGCCAAAGAAGCATTGATGATGTCCACCATGTAGGGGCAGAGGGTGGGTAGGCAGTCCTTGACCAGGGCTGTAGGCATGGGGTCCAGGGAGCAGGTGGACATCTTGGCCGAGCTGACCAACTTGGCCACTTGGGGAGCATCCACAGGGGAGAAGGAGGAGAGGTCACAAAGGGAGAGGTGCGGCGCTGAGGGGGCGTTGCCAGGTGGCTGAAGTGCGGGTGGAGGGGGAGGGGCTGGTGTCAGGAGCTGCTGGTGGATGGAGTCGACTTTCGCCTGGAAGAAGTCGAGGAATTTGGAGCAGAGATCGGGAGCACCAGAGGGATGGGGGTGTCAATGGGGCGGAGTAGGCGGTTGATGGTGGAGAACAGTGATCGAGGGTTGCTTTGCTGGGCACCGATCAAACGAGAGTAGTATACTAAAGTTAACGTTAAGTGAACTCTTCTTCCCTCAGAAACTCCGCCTCCTTTCCTTCACTGTCGGATAAACGCTCCTTTAAAAACTGTATCCGGTGATTAAACACGACTCATATGATGCGTGTGTAATTACAACAAACACACATAGAAAGTGATGTTCTGTCGAAGTAAACCTCTGAGCGCTATGCGCGGAGCGAGCCAACTGTCCAAACCTAACATTTGATAGGCATAGCAACAGTAACCAAGGGGGGCCCTTTGCTAAGCTACATGTAAGCACAATACATAATTATAATACTAACAGAGTAAACACGCATTTCTCTTCGACAGAATCATCCATAATTCAATGCTGTGTGTCTGAATGGCCTCAGGCCCACTTCCCCTTGTGTCAGCCTGCTCACCACAAACTCAAACCCAAGCCCACCAACCCAGAACACAACTTATTTGCATAATGACATTTCTTCCTTCTTTTATTTATTTATTTATTTTGGCAGTACATAAAATAACCCAGCAGCATATCCTCGGCTCTCCATCAGTCTCACACATGCTGCAGAGTCAAACAGGGATTGAGGAGATACTGGATTATATTTAAACTTCAGGCAGTGAGAACGTCTGTGACCCGGCCGCCCTGCTGGAAACAGTGGAGCCAAAACTAACCAACCAACGTCGGGATCTTGTTATGTCATTAGTGGCACTGAAAAGAGGCAGAGGAAGCAGATTGTTCCACAGGTTATCTGTCTCTACTGCCAGGATAGAGTGACAGTTTGAGCAATGATGACAAAAAGTTATTTTTTATAAACTGCCGCTCTAACAGGCTCCATATAGGAACAGGAACCAACACATCCAGCTGTTGAACCAACACATCCAGGTGTTGAACCAACACATCCAGGTCATTGTCCATCTATCAGGCCATGGCAGGCTACATGTTAAAGCATTGACTGGAACTTCTTTTAATTGTATTAATAAGTAGTGCTTGTATTAAGTGATGTGTTGAAATAATGAGAAATATATTTTAAAAAAAAGAAATGAGTATGTTATCACACTATAAAACATTTTAAGAAGGTAAAACATAAAATTGTTAAATTCCCCTTCTGCCTTGAAAATGTAAAGTAAATGAGGTGAACCTGGACCTGCAGCTGGAGGCCCCTATGCACCAACGCTGGTAGAAAGACAGCACGAGGCTGCTCCAGTGACCTTGCAGTAATGATTCTTTTCAGTGATGAAATTACAGTAAGTTATCACAGTAACCGGCAGATGGAGGGCGGCCACTGGTGAGCATTCATTCAGGGTTCGACCGCGTTGGATTTGGTGTGTGAACCCTGCGGGGAGATATGCTGACATGCTGATGTTTCTCTTGGAACATCATTTCATGAGTAAAGTGAAAACTCAGCATGTCATTCGAAGGCAAAAGATTCACATCAGAAGAACTCCTAAGTTCTCAAATCGACTGATGCCATGTGACAAACACATGACAAACAAAACGGACGTAGCTGTACATTCCTGTGAACAGCAGCAACAAAAACAAGTCTAATATGACCGACATCTTAACATTAAAAATCCAACCTGAGGAAAACATTGTCCCTCAACTTTGACTGTGTGAGCACCAAGCATGATGGTGTAAACACAGAGCCCACCTCCTCTCGTCCCACCAGAGTCCTGAGCTCTGTCCTGATGTCCACCTGAGTGCAGCTTGATCCGGGATGGACGATGGATCCAGGTCCCTGTGAAGATGTGGGCTCAACAGTCACTGATCTCCCGCTGCTTTCATCCATCTTATTGTTCTGCGACCGAACACCAGACAGCCAGCAGTAGGCTGGGTAGTGGAACGGCCTCTGGTCCTAGCTGGGTTAGCTTAGCTTCCATCTCGGCTCTCCTCCTGGGGCAGTTTTGTGGCGTTTGGTCTGATATAAGTTAATGTCAGTGAATTCCTGTATGGTGTTTCACAGTGTTAACGTATTTATCATAATGAGAAAAGGCGTACGTTAATACAAGAAAATATTCTTGTTATTATGAAAATAACTTGATATTGGTGGCAGTAATATGCTGCTGTGTCCAGCTCATATGTGTGCGGTGCAGAGGAGCTCCCTCTTGTGTTCGCTGTCAGGTATTGCGGTAACATTGTCAATTAAAGCTACACAATATCAGTTATTTCTTATCTTTTCCATTCCTTTCTTGTGGATTTCATGCTGAGACTGTTAAGTTGTTCACAGCCGATGTCGTCGAGAGCTGTGGATCTACAAGATGGCCGCCAGAGTGCATGTTACATCACCTGAGACGTGCACCTAGCACAGGATGCCCCTACCAGTGCGTTTCTACTGCGCAGCCATAATAAATGAGCAGGGAGTAGGGCGGGACACTGTTGAGGAATTAATAATGAATGAACAGAGACAGACAGAAAGACGGAAAAAGATCACTGGCATCTTTCTCACACACACACACACACACACACACATACACACACACACAACCATATACAAGCCCAGTTTCCATAACCGATCGAAATGCAATTTAAACCTGCTACACACTGCTGCTTGAAACAAAGTACTGTCAGATACCCAGTCACACCCACATTAATGGATCATATGTCACACCTGCGTTGAAATGATTTGCTGCTCAGCATTTAACTTATATTATTTTATTGCGTGTCAGGTAAAGTACCTGTCAGAAGATGAAATACCATTTGCATTCTTGTCGGCCTTTATATGAAAGATCAAAAGAGGAGTGTGAGAGTGTGTGTGAGAGAGAATGCGAGCCTCAGTGCCATCTGGTCAGTCTCCAGGTGATGAAGCTCCCTAGAGCCAGGCCGGTGATAAAGATGACGATGAGGCCGTAGCTGTGGGAGCTCAGCGACGACACACTCTGCACGGACGCCACCTCCAGCTCCGAAAAACTGTTGATCTGTGGAGAGACAGCTCCGATCACCTGGTGTGGAAAACATGCATCTGGAAAACATTCATGCCACTAAATGCCGATTACTTTTTTACAAATGTGATTGACTATCTGTCGTCCATGTGGCTCCGGAATGTTTTATTGTCGGTGCAGGAAGTGACAACAAACATGAGAAATATCCATCCGCCTTGCTATGCTGCTGTGCACTTGACGGTGAGCAGAACTGTGAATAAAGCTTCACAAGCTGAAGCAGCAGCTGGGTCAGCGATGTTCAGCCCCTCAAACTCCTTTGAAAACTTTTCCACCACCGGAACTTAACCCCTAACGTACTGCGCAGCCACTGTGTTGTCTGATGTGTGAACACTACCATCGTTTGTCAATCCCGTATCAGACTAATGCCGCGTCTCCACGGTACAGCTCTGTTCTCAGCTCTTCTCTATTTGTTTTCCACTGCGCACCCACCCCCAAGATCTGGGTCCAGTGAATACAAAACATATTGCGGTCGCTGTTGATGCTTGGCAATTTAAAAACAGCAGGTTTGTGCAGGAAGTGCCGTGTCGAGGTGGTGAAGGTTCTCTCTCATTGGCTGGTCTGCAGTGTTGTAAATCCACCTTCCAGTACAACGTACTAGTAGGGCTGGGCGATATGGCCTAAAAAAAAAATCTCTGATTTTTTTACAAAAAATCCGATTCACGATTTAAATCGATTTTTTTCCCCCAAAAAAATTTGCAGATGACAGAAGCTGTTGAAAACAATTTTTTTATTTTATTTTGTGATGATTTTCCCTCGTAGGTTGATAAAAATAAAGTGCAAACAAAACCTGAACATTGTAGAAAGGTGCCTGTAGTATACAAAAAGTATTTGGTCACTCTTTTGTTTCCCTGAATCATTTAAATATACAATTTAATTAAACATAACATTAAATGGCATTAAATAGTAGCCTTCTATTGTAAACAACTGTGCAAATGTAACTTTTTACAGTAAGCTTTTCTAACTGAATACACTGATACAAACACAGCATGAAATAAAATGTATGTGACCCTTTAACATTCACATTTTCAAAAGTGCAACATCTGTTCTAACATAACATATTTTGCACAGTAAATAAGTGCATGTAAACAAAATCAAGTACATTCACAACATAACCAACAGTATTAAACAGTAGTGCATGTTTTTTCTAAATATTTTTTGCCAGGAAGACAAGCCTGTCTACTACCTCTGGCTTCAGGCATGCACGGTGGCATGTAACAATGCCCCCCCACACACTGAAAAGACTCTCAGAGGGGGCACTTGTAGCTGGCACAGAGAGGTATTTCTTTGCTAAAGTACTTAGCCTTGGAAAGTTACGTTGGTGACGCTTCCACCAGTCAAGTGGATCGGTGTCTGGGTCAACCTGCTGGACCACAGGTCAGTTGTTGCGGAGTAGAATGACATCCCCTCCAGCTCCGCAGAGATCCTTTGGCGTGTACTATTGTACAGCCGAGGCAAGGCAACGTCAGAAAAATGTTTACGGCTTGGTAGCACGTACCTGGGGTCCAAAGCTTTGAGAAGGTGAATAAACCCCGGCTTTTCCACGGTGTATATGGGCACCATATCTTTTGCGATATACATCGTGACTGCATCCGTGATGGCTTTCCACCGGGCACTGTTCTTCTCATGCGGAGTACAGTTGGTGAATGTCTCCAAAATGCTGGGTTGTTGTTGTGAGGTGGCGGCGGCGGCGGCGGCGGCGCTTGTGCTCCCGCGGTCCTGCTCCCTCCTCAGGGCAACAACACTTCTCCCTGCATTAAACTTCTCCGTGCTGCATTAAATTTGTTGTGCTGCTTGATTTTGTAGCAATAGCTTTTAGACAGACCTTACATCGTGGTGCTGTTTGTTCTGTGTCAGATGACACGAACCCGAACCATTTCCAGACCACCGAAGACACATTCTTGCCTCTCTTAAGAACGAGAGCTTCACTGCTAGCTGTGAAGCACTCTACTACGGGAACCCAACGGGGGGAGGGGTGGGGGCGATTTTCTCGATTTTCAATAAAACACATCGCCTTAAAGCACACATTCGAATTAATCGATTAAATCGATTTATCGCCCAGCCCTAATATATACATATATATATATATATATACATACATACATACATACATACATACATACATACATACATACATACATACATACATACATACACATATATATATATATATACGTATGTATATATATATACAATGAAATAAAAGATTGTGTTTTTTATTGATTAAAACAAACCTTGTCATTAGTAGTTTGAATGATGTATTATAAGCTGTTCAGAGGTTTTGTAAACAGGTCATGATTCCCCTTTTAATATCTATTTAATATTAATGTAAAAAATCTCCTTCAAACAACTGGATTGTCAATGGAAACTACATTTTACGAGATCACACGTGAACACATCATGGTAACGTTATAATTCACTTTGGCCTCAAGGTCGAACCAGTTCTCCCCACTGGTTCTACCAACTCTCCCCTCTGGTAGGCTTCTCTTGAAGTTCTGAGTCGGAATAAGCAAATACTAGCGATTGATGGGCATTTTTTTTTTTTTAATGGCATGAATTGAATATTTTAGGAACTATTTACTTCGCTTCACTCTTAAAACACCAGAACAAAGTCTGAGGACATGGCAACACATCGCCTGTCGAATGTAAGCGTGTGAGTGTGGAGGCAATGTCAGACTGAGAATGGAAAGAGCAAGAGTGTGACAAAATGACAATTCTGTCTGATATCAGGCAATCGTTTTGTTTATTATGTTAAACATTCTGCAAAGGCTTTCACTTGGTCTTGTGGAGTGAACTCTTGAGGCAATCCAACCTTCCATGACATCATGAAGATGGCTCTGCTACATAATCAACTGATAGAGAATGGACATCAATTGTTGTGTGCGTCACATTTTGTTTTTAAAGTGAAGATTCTAGAGGGGTGTGTTATTTTAAATGGCTGGTCTGATGTTTTACCTCTTTGGTCGGCTGGTTATTTGCTTTCCGCATACCCGGCTTCTGGCGCCTGAAGTCTTTAGCACATTCTTCTTGTGAACCAAAAGCATTATAGGGAGGAGCCTCCTGTAGATGGATTCATAATAGAAATACAAATTGTAGCATATCAAATATTTTCAACACCCGTTCAAGAATACTACACTCGAAGGCCAATTCTTATGGGAGCCAGCCTACTGTTCAACACAGCGCTGGGCTGTAGACAGTGTGAGATATAGAGGTGGACAGAATAGATAATAAAACGTCACAGCAGCTACAGACACATCAGTACACAACAGTAAAACACACACATATTCAAAAATAAGTTCAATATTTAGCTGGTCAATATGTACAATAAATGTACAATGAATAAACATGTAAACATGGACAGATGAGGGTAATGAAGGACAAAACATCATCATCTATCGCGACAAAAAGTCACCTATCCTCAGGCAATAGAGATGATAGAGTTTCAGATGAAAAATACATTTCCGGTTCTTACCGTCTTCTTCTCCTGAAGCAGGTCAGTTTTTTTTGGTACCTCTAAGGCAGGCATGTCAAACATACGGCCCGCGGGCCGGACCCGGCCCGTTGGATGATTTAATCCGGCCCGGCATAAATTTCTGAGAATGTCAAAAAAAAAGCGAGTCTCTAGCTCATTTCTATCAAAAGTTGTGATTTTTTAAAATAATAAATACAAATCAAATGCTCCCCCCGGCCACTAGAGGGCAGCAAATGTAAAGGAGCTCACGTCCAGCATGCGGCACCGCCCCCTGATGTGTCCAGGTAAAAACTAACCGGCAATCTTGCTTCACCATTCACCACTAACACACTTGTCAACACACCCTTCCCAAAATGGCACTGTCAAAAAAAAGAAAAGTGGACACGGAGTGCAGAGTTTTCCAGGAAAAATGGACTGAGAATTACTTATTCACAGAAGTGAATGCAACACCGGTGTGCCTGGTATGTAATCAGCCTATTGCAGTGTTCAAAGAGTTTAATATTAAGCGCCACTATGAGACTCTTCATAAAGAAAAGTATGACCACTTGAAAGGACAAATAAGGAAAGACGAGATAAACAAATTGGTCGCTGGTCTGAAGAAACAGCAGTCTACTTTTACGCGCAGCCGCGATATCTCTGATGGGGCTGTAAGAGCCAGCTACATTATTGCCAACGAGCTGGTGCAGGCATCCAAGCCGTTTTCTGATGGGGAGTTTGTAAAAACATGCATGCTGAAGGCTGCAGAAGTCGTGTGCCCTGAAAAGCGACCTGCCTTTGCCAATATCAGTCTAACGAGGAACACTGTCGCAGATCGGGTGACAGCTCTCTCAAGTGACTTGAGCAGCCAACTGAAAGAGAAAATCAAGTCATTTATCGCATTTTCAATTGCAATAGATGAGAGCACCGATGTCACAGATATTGCTCAACTGGCCATATTCATTAGAGGTGTTGATGAAACTTTGACCATCACCGAGGAGCTGCTTGAATTGGTGCCCATGAATGACACCACAACAGCAGATGACATTTTCAGCGCTCTCGTTGGAGCGCTGGACAAGGTGGGAGCGGACTGGTCCCGTGCCGTGAGCCTGGCTACCGACGGTGCGCCATCAATGGTCGGGAGAAAGGCAGGTGTTGCCACAAAATTCCGTGACAAAGTACAGTCAAATGGAGGACAAGAGTTTTGGGCATTTCACTGCATTTTGCATCAGGAGGCGTTATGTTGCAAAACACTGAAAATGGACCATGTTATGAGTGTGGTTGTGAAAACTGTCAATTTCATCAGAGCGCGTGGTCTAAATCACCATCAGTTTGACACATTTCTCAGTGATAATGACATTCATGCTGGCCTCCCATACCACACTGAGGTGCGGTGGTTAAGCAGAGGTGCAGTACTCAAGCGCTTCTTTGAGCTGCGAGGGGAAATAGGACAATTTATGGAGAAGAAGGGACGCCCAGTAAAGGAACTTAAATGCAAGGAATGGGTGCAGGATCTTGCGTTTATGGTTGATATTACACAACACACTTAACACTACATTGCAGGGCCGTAACAGGGTTGTCACTCAATATTACGACAGCATAAGTGCGTTCAAGATGAAACTGTCACTGTGGGAGACGCAGCTATCCAACGGCGACACCGCGCATTTCTCTTGTCTCACAGCTGTGCGTCCGAAGGCACCGGACCGTCACGATAATGATTTGGATAAATATAAAGACAACATAACAGATTTGCTGCGAGAGTTTGAGCAGAGGTTTCAGGCATTCAGTGAACTTGAGAACAAACTTGGCTTTTTTCGCTCGCCATTTACAGTGAAGCCTTCTGATATGCCAGCTGACATTCAACTCGAGCTTATTGACTTGCAGTGCGATTCTGCTATGAAGGATAAATTTGGGTCTGTGGGATTGGATACGTTTTATCAATATCTTGTGCCACTTAAAAGTCTGCTTTGAAGTGTCATGATAAACAGCTCTCAGGTGGCTGGTGCAGACTCCAAGGTCCTGAACTAACTCTCTGCTGCTGCTGCTGCTGTTGTTGTTGGGAAGTGCAGGCAGCAGAGCAAAAAGCTCTCAAAAGACTTGTTTCTATGTTTTCCCTACCATTACACTGGATGTAATTATATCCCTGTTGCATAATCTAATGTGCAGTATATTCTCATCTTCAGAGCCTACTAGTTTGATCTGATGTAATCTTATTGCCCATGCACTGCTATAACTTTTATTTTGTATTTTATTTATTTCAAAGCAGTATGACATAAGGCAAAAATATTTTTTTCATAGCTCCCACTTGAGGTTGTTTAGTGTGGTGAGTTGGTTCAGGTGTAAAACTGCATTCACTCAACTGTCAAATAAACCAGTTGTTAACACATTCACAGCCAAACATGAAAATCATTTTTTTCTCCATTGTTTGTGAATAAATGTGTTGTGCTTAGAAAAGATCCCTTGTCATCCGTGATTATAATATGTAGGGTGGGCTACAAATGTAGGCTGAATGATAAAGCATAGTACTGAAAAACAAAGCTAAATATTTGGAGTTGACATTCTTTTACTGATCCGGCCCACCTGAGAACAGAAAGTCTGGATCCGGCCCCCGAGCCAAACTGAGTTTGACATGCCTGCTCTAAGGGTTTCATCTCCAGGTCAGGGTGATTCTTTTGGTAATACTCTTTAGTGAAGCCGTCGCAGTCATACAGCAGGAAGCGACGGCTCAGCAGCTCTATCCTTTCTCCCACCTGGAAGTCTTTGGGGGAGTAGTACTCGTCTACCTCCGCTGCTGAAACCTCCAGCACACAGCTGGGAAAGAGCTCTGGATGGAAATACGAGTATCGTCATTGCTGTTAATTCGCTTAGAAATCTTTTTACGTTGTCTCTTTTAAAAAAAATACAATTGTGGGTTTTTTTTCTGCACTGCAAACAATATTTGACAACAATATATATAACCAAAAGTCAATTAAGAGCAGTTTGATGTAAATTGTGTTCATGTGATGCTGGTTTTAAGATGAGAGACACTTTCTAGGGTCATTCGCTCTGATGACGTGACTGGATACAAAGAGGCTCCTGAACCAAAGCACCGCGTCAGATCCAATTATATACAAAGCTGAACGTGACAGAATCACAACGTTGCATTTTACCAGGCGGTTTCCTTGTCTTGGGCAACTTCAGTCTGCGCATCAGGACAGGGAAGGGTAATCGTCCACAGTTGCGTACGTAGACCTCATTGATCTCCACCGTGTCATCCACAAGGTAATACTGGATGGTAACAGGCCTGGTCTCCCCGAACAGATTATCCGTATCCTCCCACAGAGCAAAGAAACGCAGCACCTGACCAAGAAGAGGTTAAAAGCCTGGATTAGAATTAGAAAGTCAAATGCAAAATGTCACGGTACAAACACCCGGTTAACGATGCAAGATCACTTCAAAACATCACTTATATTTGAAAAATGTCAGTGGTTTAGTACAAAACTTATCCTGAGTTTTACTTTGCTTTTGTAGATGATTTATACTGTAAGGTTAAATTAACTTAAAATTGGCTTCACTATTACTGTATATATTGGCCCGATCCTAACTAGAAGAAACGCAAACTTCACAAATTTCCTTTACCATACAATCCATGGTCAGAAACTTGTGCAAGTTGTCAAATCCAGAGGCTTTTGTGAAGGCAGGCTGAGGGTTTTTGCCACGTTTGCTGTAGGGATCCACAGGGATTGGCTCAGGCTCGTTTAAAACAATGCCCTCACTTTCCATGAAGTCCTACATGTGATGAATGAGACACAGCATATATATACATACATGAACATATTGTTTTGTAAGACATGCATAGAAGATAACGAATATGCATGACACACTTCAAGAGCTTTCCTATAAGTGAATGTTGTACCATTGTAAAAGTGTCACACTGTGTGATGTGGTACTTGACCCCGTACACCTCCAAGTCCATGCCAATATTGAGGTCTTTCCATTGGTAATGCTCTCCACGTTCATTCTTGGGCAGCCGCTGGCGTTTGAGCCGTTTTCCCTGAGATAATCCAGAATTCTCCACTATGGGCTCAAAGATGGACATGCAGTCATCCTCGAGGTAGTAGTTAATGACCACGGGACGCACCCAGCACTCCTCTTCAGGGGAATAATGGATATTTTCCTGAAAGTATGCATTGTAGCGCAGCACCTACAAGACAAGAGGGTGGTACAAAACAAACAAACAAGCAATTAATTGGATGGTTTATTGGACAGCAACAACAATCCAAATAAAATGAATGAATAGATAATATTATTGTACCTTTTTGTCAAGGGCCACGTGAGCTGGGATGAAGACTTTGACTGTGCTCTGGTCAGAGGAGCCATAAGTAATGTCTGGCGTCTCAATAGACAAATTACTGATCTCCTGCTGAAGCAACTGTTCAGATAAAAGAGGGTCCTGTCCAATACCCACAGTGGGGCGAGGGGCCAGAGCATAGCCTTTGTTGTACTTCAGTGTCTGGGGACGATGGAAGGTTGACTTCTGCACAGAAAGACATTAAAGGTCCCATGTTGTAAAAAGTGAGTTTTCTTTGTCTCTTTTTATTAAAAAGCAGGTGCTATGTAAATACTGTGAAAGGCCATGAATAAATACGTATACATATATATATACTAGGGCTGGGCGATATGGCCTAAAAAAAAAACTCTGATTCTTTTACAAAAAATCCGATTCACGATTTAAATCGATTTTTTTCCCAAAAAAATTTGCAGATGACAGAAGCTGTTGAAAACAATTTTTTATTTCATTTTGTGATGATTTTCCCTCGTAGGTTGATAAAAATAAAGTGCAAACAAAACCTGAACATTGTAGAAAGGTGCCTGTAGTATACAAAAAGTATTTGGTCACTCTTTTGTTTCCCTGAATCATTTAAATATACAATTTAATTAAACATAACATTAAATGGCATTAAATAGTAGCCTTCCATTGTAAACAACTGTGCAAATGTAACTTTTTACAGTAAGCTTTTCTAACTGAATACACTGATACAAACACAGCATGAAATAAAATGTATGTGACCCTTTAACATTCACATTTTCAAAAGTGCAACATCTGTTCTAACATCAACATAACATATTTTGCACAGTAAATAAGTGCATGTAAACAAAATCAAGTGCATTCACAACATAACCAACAGTATTAAACAGTAGTGCATGTTTTTTCTAAATATTTTTTGCCAGGAAGACAAGCCTGTCTACTACCTCTGGCTTCAGGCATGCACGGTGGCATGTAACAATGCCCCCCCACACACTGAAAAGACTCTCAGAGGGGGCACTTGTAGCTGGCACAGAGAGGTATTTCTTTGCTAAAGTACTTAGCCTTGGAAAGTTACGTTGGTGACGCTTCCACCAGTCAAGTGGATCGGTGTCTGGGTCAACCTGCTGGACCACAGGTCAGTTGTTGCGGAGTAGAATGACATCCCCTCCAGCTCCGCAGAGATCCTTTGGCGTGTACAGCCGAGGCAAGGCAACGTCAGAAAAATGTTTACGGCTTGGTAGCACGTACCTGGGGTCCAAAGCTTTGAGAAGGTGAATAAACCCCGGCTTTTCCACGGTGTATATGGGCACCATATCTTTTGCGATATACATCGCGACTGCATCCGTGATGGCTTTCCACCGGGCACTCTTCTTCTCATGCGGAGTACAGTTGGTGAATGTCTCCAAAATGCTGGGTTGTTGTTGTGAGGTGGCGGCGGCGGCGGCGGCGGCGGCGGCGGCGCTTGTGCTCCCGCGGTCCTGCTCCCTCCTCAGGGCAACAACACTTCTCCCTGCATTAAACTTCTCCGTGCTGCATTAAATTTGTTGTGCTGCTTGATTTTGTAGCAATAGCTTTTAGACAGACCTTACATCGTGGTGCTGTTTGTTCTGTGTCAGATGACACGAACCCGAACCATTTCCAGACCACCGAAGACACATTCTTGCCTCTCTTAAGAACGAGAGCTTCACTGCTAGCCGCCATTGTTTTCGTTTGTAAACAATGCGCGCACACTCTACTACGGGAACCCAACGGGGGGAGGGGTGGGGGCGATTTTCTCGATTTTCAATAAAACACATCGCCTTAAAGCACACATTCGAATTAATCGATTAAATCGATTTATCGCCCAGCCCTACGTACTAGCTACACGTGGAACTAATTTACATTTTCAATTGTGCCTGGTGATGCTAGTCAATGTCGTTTAGCCGGGTGCATTCAATTTCTGTGTATCAGAATGTAGCATCAATAAGACAACAGTTAGGACTACAGTATGTTATGGAGGGACACACACACACACACACACACACACAGGTAACTTCTGCTGGGGTGTCAGACTTTGTGTATATCCAAGTAAATGACAAATACTAAAGTTACGTTGGCACGGCAGGTAGAGATAATATTAGCAAAGGAACGTTAGCGTGAGCTTTTCTGGCTAACGATAATTCATCTTAATAATCTCTCTCACGTTACCACAGAGATCAGAGGAAGCTAACATGTCTGAATCTCACATTAACAGATCAACTTAGCTTTAGCCCTACATTAGCTAGTTAGCTAGCATTTCGCTAACATTAGCCAACTTAAGATGTGTCTACATACACAGTGAGCGCGTATAATAAAACTTCAGTTCCATAGTAATGCTACCTTTGAGCAGACGTAGCATATCGAAGTACAACAGGAAATGGGGAAATTGATTGGAGCACTGAGCAAACGGGCGGGACTAAAACACAGAAATGATTCAGCATTTTTGCACTTCCTGTTCAGTCGTCTCAAAGTCAATGGTTGTTTTGATGTGTTTTTGGTAGGATGCCTGAAATAAGGTCTGTGGTTAACACAAGCTTATGATAGTTTACGCTTTGTTCTACAATATAAAATACATCAGCAGATACCCTTCTCGTGAATTTTGAGGCTTTTAGGTGTCTTAAGCCGGTTGCTAACATGTGGGTAAATAAGACTAAACGTGGATGGGAAAATCATGTAGGCTGTCTTTGGTCAAGAGAACCACTGCTAAGCTAACTTGTGGGATTGCTCTACAAAATGGCGTCATCCCTGCGGCACTCTATGGAGGAGGGTCCCCCCCTATTTATTTTAAAAGAGCAACGGCCAATGGGGAAACTCCAAAACTATACTCCGTACATCAGGGCCAGACTTTGGCATTTATAGGGCTGGCCCCGCCTTGTTGCAGTCCCACCAAGAAGGAAACTGTTATGGGAAAATATGTCAGTCTACTGCTTTAGGGTTAAAGAATGTAAGTTTTAGAAGTTCAGGCACTAAACCTTGTTTATCTTGTTATCTGTTTGTTCCTGTGCATTGTTTCTGTCTTTAAAGACGGGGACACACACAGGGGTCATGATTGCGGTATTTCCCTTGATGGGCATCAGCTGAAGGGCATGACCCTCTGCAGGCATATATGATGTGTGATGGTTCACAGGTTTATTCCGTCTCTGCAATACTGTGACTTAACTCTTTGACCAGGTCACAGTGACATCAAAGGACGCATCTGACTGGGTGTATCCATGGTTTATTGTGGGGCAAACTGATAACACAGGGATTTGTAAACAGGCCATAAAGTGCCTTCAGGGTATCGTAGACAGGACACTATGCTTCAAAGAAAAACATCTGCCTTGACTGGTTTCCTTCTTCTGTTTATTCTTGTTTGCGAACCAAGATAACAGCATTCTAGCTGAGTATAAATGTCCATGCATTTGAATGTGTCGTCAGAGCACCTCTTGCAGATGACGGTGATGTATCTGTGAGACTGTGTTCTCTTTGCTTGCAAGCAAATAAATTGACTATTACAACTTTGATCGTTCATCCAGACTCTGTTTCATTTGACATTGATTTGATAACACTTTGACACTCTTCTCCCGACTATTCATAGAAATATTCCACAACAATTTGGCGTTGTCGGCAGGATTCGCTGACTGTCTATCAGAGCTCCAGAGGGACTGATCGGAGGAGAAGGCCTCTCCCAGGAATCCAGAACTGAAGTTTCCTGTCTTATACCTCATTAGACAAGAGAGAGAAAGAACCGGCAGACCCGAGGGAGTTTCTGATTGACGGCACGCGAATCCAACGAAAAATAATTCATTTCTACAAACGGGTAAGAATGTTAAAATTCCAATTGTAAAAGTAATGGTAAAATTATACTAAGGTCATATGATTTAATAGACACAGATGAATGGTCAAGTAGTCATTTTATACATTGTTTTTATTATTTGGGTAACAATTATTTTTGACGTTCGTGGTTTCGTTTTACGAATGTGGTTCATGTAAACTCCCTTTTTCATTTTCTGGCATATCACTATTTGCACGCTTTTCAGTAGAAGACAGGATTGTGTTATACGGTGATCGTAGACACAGATCGCTTGACTACAATTGGTTTGTTGTAAGACCGTGGTTAAAATGATCAAATACGTGAATTCTATACTGATAGAATAAAAATCGTGATAAATAACTAACGTGAACTTCAAATAACATTTGAAATAAGGTATTCGTGATTTTCCAACATAGCGTGAGTTTCAAATAAATTTGAAATAAGGTATTCGTGATTTTTCAACATAGCGTGAGTTTCAAACGAGGTTTTTTGCAAAATGTTTTCCTTCGATAGAATAAACATACGCTGTATGGTGACGACTGTATTGTAAAGGTAACGTTAACGTATCCACGCCTGAAAGATGGGTGGAAAAAGTAGCAAAAGCGCAGAGCCCTCGGGCCCAATAATTGATATGATGCAACAGAAATATGGAAACGGGTGTTTAGAATACCTCACGTACTGGTCAAAGGAGTTTGGTTTTCCTGAAAACGGCTCATTGAGCGCCGCTAAGCTCAAAATGTTAAGAGGGGATTTAGAAGGTAAATTGAAACAGATTAAATGTACGAAGAAAGACCGAGTCAAAGACTTAGAAATAAAAGTGAAACATTTGGGAATGATAAAAGTCATAGAATGAGTCTGAGCAGCCCGATGCCAAGGTCTTACCTCCGATAATAAATGAATGTGGGACAAGGACAATCAGACTGCCAAATAATTGGAAGAATGAACAAAATTGGGATTCCCTGAAAGAGGCAGTTTTAGCCTACGATTAAAATTTGATTAACTCAAAACGTGCTTGGAGCAGAGAAAAAGGTGAAGCAGATACAAATAAGTTGATGTCCAAGAGGAATGCAGGGGTGAGACACACCCACACACACACACACACAGAAACACAGAGATCTAAGAATTGTATCTCTACATGAGACAACGTTGTCTAACATTTGCTGCTGAACTTTCGGCAGCTGTTTTGTTTTGTTTGTTTTGTTAATTTTTAGTCCTTGGTCTTGATCTGGGGATTCCGCTTCCTGCTGTATGCTCCCCAGCCACAAACAACTTGAACGACACCCACCACTCAACACGTCGAGGATGAAGAAGACGAACGAGACTCGTCAAAATCTACAGGTACCATGTCAATGCTCACAACTACAGAAAATATCTGCGGCATTCAAACCTGCAGTGAGTGCATACGACAATGGTGAAAACTGGCCGTAGCGTATAAACATGCGGTGACAGCCCTGACTGAACTTTGTAAGAAGGCTTTCCGCCATCCATAAGCCTGGAGAACATCACACAAGAGAGTTGTGTGACATGCAGCATGCTGAACATGAGGATCAGTTCTCCAACGGACAACAGAGAAGTTTCGTCAGCACAGATGCAAGCATGCCCAACTGATAATGTATCAGGGCATGAGAGGAAGCTGAAAGACACACCAACTGAAGACTTTGTGTGCCATACATGTGGCAGCTTGAACATTGAGGAACAGATGCTCACGCTCCATGAACAAGGAGTGGTGGGAGGGCTCGACAATCAGCCATCAGGGGGGGTGCAGCAGGGACCGGAGTGAGACCAGAGCTGGACCAACGACCCGCACACAAATACAACACAGAGGGTGAGTTAACTTTAGATTCTTTAGATGACAAACGTGTACATTTAATACACACATTAGAAACTAGACAAACACCACTCACACCCACATATGTATTCGAATGAGATTGAAGAATTTAGAAAGATACAGCAAGTCACGTTAACTGTTAAGAAAAAAAAAAAAAAAGAAAGTTTAGACTGTCACATGCAGGCTGATTCACTTCACTGCACAGCACATGGGTTACGTGAACGAGATGCAAGGTTAGAGGAAGTATGATTTAGAGAAGTGGAAATGATATAATGGTATAATAAGAGTTTGTTGGACAAAAAAGTACTGCTGCTGTCTGTTTCTCTGTGTCCCACACAATCTGAGTTTGTAAAGGGGGAGGATTCCAGAGGATTCCACATGTTTCCACATGGTACAAGCCCAGGACTGGTGTGAAGGACATGTCTGACTGGCAGCAAGTCAGACTCAATTCACTGACTTCAGAAATAGAGGATCCTGGTAATGTACAGTAACTGAGCAGAACTGTGAATAAAGCTTCACAAGCTGAAGCAGCAGCTGGGTCAGCGATGTTCAGCCCCTCAAACTCCTTTGAAAACTTTTCCACCACCGGAACTTAACCCCTAACGTACTGCGCAGCCAGTGTGTTGTCTCATGTGTGAACACTACCATCGTTTGTCAATCCCGTATCAGACTAATGCCGCGTCTCCACGGTACAGCTCTGTTCTCAGCTCTTCTCTATTCGTTTTCCACTGTGCACCCACCCCCAAGATCTGGGTCCAGTGAATACAAAACATATTGCGGTCGCTGTTGATGCTTGGCTATTTAAAAACAGCAGGTTTGTGCAGGAAGTGCCGTGTCGAGGTGGTGAAGGTTCTCTCTCATTGGCTGGTCTGCAGTGTTGTAAATCCACCTTCCAGTACAACGTACTAGCTACACGTGGAACTAATTTACATTTTCAATTGTGCCTGGTGATGCTAGTCAATGTCGTTTAGCCGGGTGCATTCAATTTCTGTGTATCAGAATGTAGCATCAATAAGACAACAGTTAGGACCAATGTTCCCTCTAAGCTGCGCGCTTGAGCAATCGCGCACTGTCTCAGCGCACAAGAAAATCTATGCAGCGCATAAAATAAAATTCAACATAAACGTATTAATTAATATCTAATATTAGTCCTAATCTTATCTAATCAATTAAACCAATAATAATAATAATAATTTTGTTTTCTGTACTATTTTGCAACGTAACTCAGTGAGTGACAGGTGTCCAGCCAATGATACGATTCGGTTCACTTACGCTACGCAGCCAATCATAGCATTGACACTATTGCCCTGCCCATTCGCGCCGTGCAGGTTAGCTAGCTAACAACAGTGCGGCGGAGTTACGAGACGCAAATGCTAACCCCTTATCATGGCGAAACGAACGGGCAGCGACACATCCACTCACCAAGCCATTGGAAAAAAGAAATGTGGTTCTTTTAAGATGGAATGGCTGTCGGAGTATGTTCAAATAGAAGAACAAGCGGTGAAACTGGGTGAGATGTTTTCTTTTTCGAGTGAGAAGGGTCTACTCTGCAAAACATGCAGCGAAGCTAAAGTAGCAAATGAGTTTTCCGAGGGAAAAATGTGGACTGAATGGAAGTTGGACTACCTCAAGCGTCACATTCAGCAGAAAAAACAAAAAATTAAATCAAAACAGCATCCAGAAATCGTCTTGAAGTGGCACATTTGGACCAGCTGATGCGCATAAAGTCAAAGCAAGAAGCAGACGAAGCCATCAACCTGGACAAAGTGTACAACCATTGGAGAAGTGAGAAGGACAGACGTGAAAAATAAGGTAACATTTAAGTCAGATTTGTGCATATTCTAGTGACATTTATTAAGATTTTTTACTTATGGATATTAATCATTAAATTATGTTACTATTAGATAATTTATGGGTAGTAGAAATGATAATAAAAAACTGAGTAATTACATATTTTACAGACAGAGTTACAGGAATTTACACTGTATCACAAGCTACAGCACACGTCATTGTGCAAAATGTGAATGTTTTAATGTGAACAAAATGTTATGTCTGAAAGGTGTATATGTATCATTTCTTCCAGAACAGGACCCTCACACAGGCCAAAGCAAGACTCTTCCCATGGCCAAGCAGGACTCTCACATAAAACATACTACACATCTCATGAACAACAAGATTTTTGTCTTTTTCCTTTAAAGTTTGTCAAATCACTTATATTAAAAGTAAACTAGTGAAAATTGCTGCTGTAATTTGATTATTTTAATAAGCCATGTAACTTGCTATGATCCAAGGTTTTGAACAGGTGTGATACTGGTGTGTGGCCACAGCGTGCACATCTGATGTTGCTCACAGTGGTCCTCAGTGTGCTCAGGGAGCTTGTGTGTATGCCCAGACACATGAAAAATTAGAGGGAACATTGGTTAGGACTACAGTATGTGATGGAGGGACACACACACACACACACACACACACACACACACACACACACACACACAGGTAACTTCTGCTGGGGTGTCAGACTTTGTGTATATCCAAATAAATGACAAATACTAAAGTTACGTTGGCACGGCAGGTAGAGATAATATTAGCAAAGGAACGTTAGCGTGATCTTTTCTGGCTAACGATAATTCATCTTAATAATCTCTCACGTTACCACAGAGATCAGAGGAAGCTAACATGTCTGAATCTCACATTAACAGATCAACTTAGCTTTAGCCCTACATTAGCTAGTTAGCTAGCATTTCGCTAACATTAGCCAACTTAAGATGTGTCTACATACACAGTGAGCGCGTATAATAAAACTTCAGTTCCATAGTAATGCTACCTTTGAGCAGACGTAGCATATCGAAGTACAACAGGAAATGGGGAAATTGATTGGAGCACTGAGCAAACGGGCGGGACTAAAACACAGAAATGATTCAGCATTTTTGCACTTCCTGTTCAGTCGTCTCAAAGTCAATGGTTGTTTTGATGTGTTTTTGGTAGGATGCCTGAAATAAGGTCTGTGGTTAACACAAGCTTATGATAGTTTACGCTTTGTTCTACAATATAAAATACATCAGCAGATACCCTTCTCGTGAATTTTGAGGCTTTTAGGTGTCTTAAGCCGGTTGCTAACATGTGGGTAAATGAGACTAAACGTGGATGGGAAAATCATGTAGGCTGTCTTTGGTCAAGAGAACCACTGCTAAGCTAACTTTGCTCTACAAAATGACGTCATCCCTGCGGCACTCTATGGAGGAGGGTCCCCCCCTATTTATTTTAAAAGAGCAACGGCCAACGGGGAAACTCCAAAACTATACTCCGTACATCAGGGCCAGACGTTGGCATTTATAGGGCTGGCCCCGCCTTGTTGCAGTCCCACCAAGAAGGAAACGCAGAGAGCTTCATCTATACAGCTGTATCATCTCATACAGAGAGGCTAACTGAACAAAGGTCGCAGAGTCGCTGCGTTCCGCAGAACCACAGAACCAACATGGTAGAGAGGAAAGTGCTCTGAGAGTAAGCACATGGAAGAAATGAAGGCCCAACATACCCATCCTCCATGATCCACAATCCAGCCCAGCAGATTGTTCGTGAAAAACTCCACGGTCCACTTCAGGATGTCCGTCACTAACTGAGGGAGGCGAGCCTCCACCATCTGATGGACAGCAGAAACACAAAGAGGTCCATACACAAAGAGACGATGCTGCCAAATTCAATAACATGGCTGGATCAGTGAACATCAGACTGTTGTCTGATATGAGATATATATGTTCATATATATATTCATATATATATATATCTATATATATTCATATATATCTATATATATTCATATATAGATATATATATTCATATATATATATTCATATATATATATATATATTCATATATATATATATATATTCATATATATATATATATTCATATATATATATTCATATATATATTCATATATATATATATATATATATATATATGCAGTTTAAGTAGATGTTGTAAGAAATTTGAGCGTAGAACTGTGTGTTTAGTAGATATAATAAAAGTGTTTAATAATTCATATTTAAGAATTCATAATTAGTCATCATAAGTGTTTTGGAAATGCATAATTAAGATAAGCATAAAGTGTTTTAGGATTAGTAGCTAACAGTAGAATTTGAGACATGAAGCTTATGCCAAAGTTGCAAAGCCTTATCTATTATATGGAATGTTTATCATAGAAGGGATTAAGCAATAACTGACCGACATTGAATGTGTTAGTAAACGCAGGGACAGAAAGCCAGACAGGCGAATACACTCCTGGAAGTTAGCCAATAGGAATTGGGATAAACGGAAGGGGAGGAGTTGCGAACGGATATGAGGGCGGGAATAGAAAAGCATTTTTCTCGTTCTCTTTAGCGTGTGGTGCCACGGGACGGCTGTGTCTCATGGGACCAGGGACGAGTTTTTTCCAAAGTGGGGTAATATTGTAATATTTCATAGGAGTATGTACTCCATTGTTTAACTGTAATCATACTTGCATCGGTGGGATTAAAATCCTTTTAATTGTAAACCAGTTTTGGTAGATTTATTATTGCAGCGTGTGAACTGTAGGAAGCAGCTGGACACACGTGCTTCCGGCCTCCTCTTTGTGAAGCAGGCTAAAACTTCACAATGTTAAGAAACTACGGAGCGCGTATTACACATCTACCCCGGTTCTATTTTCCGTATTGCATCACAAGCGCTGAGACACAGCGGGCGATAGACTCACTCTTGTAACTCCTCGTCGGCTCGGATAGTGTCGCAGATGCTGTGGATACGGTTGATCAGCTGGGTCACCATCTTCTGCTCCTGCTCAGTCAGTCGACCTTTGACCGATGACCATGTGGTATGAAACTCAAGGGGAAATTCCAAAGACTTTTCCCATAGTGAATTATGGATTTCTCACCGAACTCGGCCCACATTCCCATAGAAAGCAATGGGCTAGGACCCTGAAAATTGAACGGTCAGTCGACCTTTGGCCAATGACCATGTGGTATGAAAATCAAGGGGAAATTCCAAACACTTTTCCCATAGTGAATTATGGATTTCTCACCGAACTCGGCCAGAATTCCCATAGAAAGCAATGGGCTAGGACCCTGAAAGTTTAACAGTCAGTCGACCTTTGGCCAAAGACCATGTGGTATGAAAATCAAGGGGAAATTCCATACACTTTCTGCGATGGTACACTTTCTGCTATGGTAAACTCCGTACACGTAGAAATTACAGCCTTTTGACTCAATTCTGCCTAAAGACACCTAGAAAACAATGGGCTAGGAGGCTGAAATTGTCACATTAAGTCAACCTCTGCCCCAAGATGAAATGGTCTGAATATCAACGGGAAATTCTGTACAGTTTTCCCATAGTGATTCATGGCATTTAGCATTTATTTGGCTTAAATAGACGTTCAGTTAATATCCCTAGAAAGCAATGGGCTAGCATGCTGAAATCTTCACAGTCAGTCGGCCCTTGGCCACAAACCACGTGGTATGAAAATCAATAGGAAATTCGGTACACTTTTCCCGTAGTAATATATGGCATTTTTCTTAATTTTAAAGTTATTTGGCCTAATTACCCCATAAAACAATGGGCTAGGACCGTGAAATTTTCACAGTCATTCCATCTTTGCCCCATCGTTAAATGGTATGAAACTCAATGGGACATTCCAAACACTTTTCCCATAGTGAACTATGGATGT
Source organism: Melanostigma gelatinosum (assembly GCF_949748355.1). NCBI lineage: Eukaryota > Metazoa > Chordata > Actinopteri > Perciformes > Zoarcidae > Melanostigma > Melanostigma gelatinosum. Next base: position 1,291,255 of record NC_136646.1, read on the forward strand.
CTCTACCCAGATGACACTTATGTTCCGACATGGCCTTCAACAGTCTTTTCTCTCAAAATGTCCACTTTAATTTAAAGTAGAGATTTGATTAATTTTCTCCTTCAAAGAGGGGCTCGTCACCATTACACACCTATAATCTGGGCCTCGTAGCTGCAAGTTAAGGTCCCCAAAAACAGCCCCAAAGGTCAAAATTGAGGCATATAACCTCATCTTTCGGCCTGTTTTGGCAAGTGAGAAACGGGCCATTAAATCGTAGTGAAAGGTTGGAACTGCCTGATTTTTGCATAAATCAGTCACCTGTGATAAGGTGATGCAGGATCTAAAGCGAGATATCTGTAGAACCTTGGGAAAGCTAACTTCCGGTAGCAGCATGCTAATGACTTGAATCCAATTGAACCTTGAAGAGGGTCCTGTTTTGGCCATCATATGTGAATTTCATCAAAGAAGGCCATTGACAAGTGTTTTAAAATTGATCAATATTAAAAAGTGGTCAAAATCCAGATTTTACCAGTCTTTTCTCAAACTGTTTATACTTTAAAAAGGGGTAGGGTTTTAAATCCTTTTCTGCCTCAAAGAGGGGCTCGTCACCATTACACACCTATAATCTGGGCCTCATAGCTGCAAGGTAAGGTCCCCAAAAACAGCCACAAAGGGTTTAATTGGGCTTAATTGGGGCCTTAGTCACTTATATTTTGGCATATGCAAGAATGGCCATAATTTCTCAAATATGGGTCCTAGAACCCCCAGATTGTGCACACACATTGTGGACAAGGCCTACAATAGGACCACCTGGAAAAATCCCTCTAGATTATCTAGAACTGATTTTTGCCTGTATCAAACTCAGACTTCAGCATGGGGTACATGTCCCTGTCGTACTCTTGATGAGATCAGACCATCTTTTACTTCTGAAGATGTCAGAGCCCTGTTTTTTTAATATGTTGTAGACAGGCCCCAATGAGGCACATTCAAGTTTCAGTTGTCCATCTTTTTTCCACATTTACAGAGTGCATCAGAAAAACACAAAATCAATGTCCCAGAGACCATGAATGAGTTCCTCGACATGTCCGACGATGAAGGTATGTGAAGAATGCTCAAATGACTGCTTCATTCTACGATGTTTCACACATTTAGCACTAAAATTGCATTGATTAATACGTGCAAACCATTGCTGTGACTTCACGATTTTATTACAAAAAAGCAATTGTAACAAGCCACAGGCTCCGTTGTTTGGGCAGGGCTGCTTTTGTGTGTGAATGAAATGCGAGCCTCAGTGCCATCTGGTCAGTCTCCAGGTGATGAAGCTCCCTAGAGCCAGGCCGGTGATAAAGATGACGATGAGGCCGTAGCTGTGGGAGCTCAGCGATGACCCACTCTGCACGGACGCCACCTCCAGCTCCGAAAAACTGTTGATCTGTGGAGAGACAGCTCCGATCACCTGGTGTGGAAAACATGCATCTGGAAAACATTCATGCCACTAAATGTCGATTACTTTTTTACAAATGTGATTGACTATCTGTCGTCCATGTGGCTCCGGAATGTTTTATTGTCGGTGCAGGAAGTGACAACAAACATGAGAAATATCCATCCGCCTTGCTATGCTGCTGTGCACTTCACGGTGAGCAGAACTGTGAATAAAGCTTCACAAGCTGAAGCAGCAGCTGGGTCAGCGATGTTCAGCCCCTCAAACTCCTTTGAAAACTTTTCCACCACCGGAACTTAACCCCTAACGTACTGCGCAGCCAGTGTGTTGTCTCATGTGTGAACACTACCATCGTTTGTCAATCCCGTATCAGACTAATGCCGCGTCTCCACGGTACAGCTCTGTTCTCAGCTCTTCTCTATTCGTTTTCCACTGTGCACCCACCCCCAAGATCTGGGTCCAGTGAATACAAAACATATTGCGGTCGCTGTTGATGCTTGGCTATTTAAAAACAGCAGGTTTGTGCAGGAAGTGCCGTGTCGAGGTGGTGAAGGTTCTCTCTCATTGGCTGGTCTGCAGTGTTGTAAATCCACCTTCCAGTACAACGTACTAGCTACACGTGGAACTAATTTACATTTTCAATTGTGCCTGGTGATGCTAGTCAATGTCGTTTAGCCGGGTGCATTCAATTTCTGTGTATCAGAATGTAGCATCAATAAGACAACAGTTAGGACTACAGTATGTGATGGAGGGACACACACACACACACACACACACACACACACACACACACAGGTAACTTCTGCTGGGGTGTCAGACTTTGTGTATATCCAAATAAATGACAAATACTAAAGTTACGTTGGCACGGCAGGTAGAGATAATATTAGCAAAGGAACGTTAGCGTGATCTTTTCTGGCTAACGATAATTCATCTTAATAATCTCTCTCACGTTACCACAGAGATCAGAGGAAGCTAACATGTCTGAATCTCACATTAACAGATCAACTTAGCTTTAGCCCTACATTAGCTAGTTAGCTAGCATTTCGCTAACATTAGCCAACTTAAGATGTGTCTACATACACAGTGAGCGCGTATAATAAAACTTCAGTTCCATAGTAATGCTACCTTTGAGCAGACGTAGCATATCGAAGTACAACAGGAAATGGGGAAATTGATTGGAGCACTGAGCAAACGGGCGGGACTAAAACACAGAAATGATTCAGCATTTTTGCACTTCCTGTTCAGTCGTCTCAAAGTCAATGGTTGTTTTGATGTGTTTTTGGTAGGATGCCTGAAATAAGGTCTGTGGTTAACACAAGCTTATGATAGTTTACGCTTTGTTCTACAATATAAAATACATCAGCAGATACCCTTCTCGTGAATTTTGAGGCTTTTAGGTGTCTTAAGCCGGTTGCTAACATGTGGGTAAATGAGACTAAACGTGGATGGGAAAATCATGTAGGCTGTCTTTGGTCAAGAGAACCACTGCTAAGCTAACTTTGCTCTACAAAATGACGTCATCCCTGCGGCACTCTATGGAGGAGGGTCCCCCCCTATTTATTTTAAAAGAGCAACGGCCAACGGGGAAACTCCAAAACTATACTCCGTACATCAGGGCCAGACGTTGGCATTTATAGGGCTGGCCCCGCCTTGTTGCAGTCCCACCAAGAAGGAAACGCAGAGAGCTTCATCTATACAGCTGTATCATCTCATACAGAGAGGCTAACTGAACAAAGGTCGCAGAGTCGCTGCGTTCCGCAGAACCACAGAACCAACATGGTAGAGAGGAAAGTGCTCTGAGAGTAAGCACATGGAAGAAATGAAGGCCCAACATACCCATCCTCCATGATCCACAATCCAGCCCAGCAGATTGTTCGTGAAAAACTCCACGGTCCACTTCAGGATGTCCGTCACTAACTGAGGGAGGCGAGCCTCCACCATCTGATGGACAGCAGAAACACAAAGAGGTCCATACACAAAGAGACGATGCTGCCAAATTAAATAACATGGCTGGATCAGTGAACATCAGACTGTTGTCTGATATGAGATATATATGTTCATATATATATTCATATATATATATATATCTATATATATTCATATATAGATATATATATTCATATATAGATATATATATTCATATATATATATTCATATATATATATATATATTCATATATATATATATATTCATATATATATATATATATTCATATATATATATTCATATATATATTCATATATATATATATATATATATATATATATATATATATATATGTATGTATATATATATATATATATATATATATATGTATGTATATGTGACATACACACAGAAGCGCAAACAATCACTTTTTATCAATATTTGTTTGGAAAAGCCCCCAAATGAAGACATTTCAAATTAAAACAATACACTTTTGAGGTGATGAGTAAAGCTTTGAATGGAAAATACAAAGTGAAACGCGCCAAAAGTTGGCTGAGCGATCCGATGGACGCCTGATAAATCACTAGCAGCTGCAGTAGGTCATGCAAAGACAGATGCATTCCAAGGAACAAGAATCATTCTGGTAGTGAGCATCAGCGCTGATCGCCTCTCCAGCTGGAACACAACCCTCCTCATCGAGGCAGGTCACAGCACTGCCAGACCTTCTGATGGACAGGCAAGCTCTGAGAAGAAAAGAAGCTAACCCACCTTGACGGCTAGCTTGGCGGCAACGTAAAAGAACAGAGCGATCCTCTCCCAGGTGATCCCCTCCTCAATCACTCTGGCCGCCACTTGCTTAAAGTGGTCCCACTTCGAGCTGGAGGAACAAGCCACTCCGTCAATCGCTCTGAAAGAGAGACAGGATGCAGTTTAAGTAGATGTTGTAAGAAATTTGAGCGTAGAACTGTGTGTTTAGTAGATATAATAAAAGTGTTTAATAATTCATATTTAAGAATTCATAATTAGTCATCATAAGTGTTTTGGAAATGCATAATTAAGATAAGCATAAAGTGTTTTAGGATTAGTAGCTAACAGTAGAATTTGAGACATGAAGCTTATGCCAAAGTTGCAAAGCCTTATCTATTATATGGAATGTTTATCATAGAAGGGATTAAGCAATAACTGACCGACATTGAATGTGTTAGTAAACGCAGGGACAGAAAGCCAGACAGGCGAATACACTCCTGGAAGTTAGCCAATAGGAATTGGGATAAACGGAAGGGGAGGAGTTGCGAACGGATATGAGGGCGGGAATAGAAAAGCATTTTTCTCGTTCTCTTTAGCGTGTGGTGCCACGGGACGGCTGTGTCTCATGGGACCAGGGACGAGTTTTTTCCAAAGTGGGGTAATATTGTAATATTTCATAGGAGTATGTACTCCATTGTTTAACTGTAATCATACTTGCATCGGTGGGATTAAAATCCTTTTAATTGTAAACCAGTTTTGGTAGATTTATTATTGCAGCGTGTGAACTGTAGGAAGCAGCTGGACACACGTGCTTCCGGCCTCCTCTTTGTGAAGCAGGCTAAAACTTCACAATGTTAAGAAACTACGGAGCGCGTATTACACATCTACCCCGGTTCTATTTTCCGTATTGCATCACAAGCGCTGAGACACAGCGGGCGATAGACTCACTCTTGTAACTCCTCGTCGGCTCGGATAGTGTCGCAGATGCTGTGGATACGGTTGATCAGCTGGGTCACCATCTTCTGCTCCTGCTCAGTCAGTCGACCTTTGACCGATGACCATGTGGTATGAAACTCAAGGGGAAATTCCAAAGACTTTTCCCATAGTGAATTATGGATTTCTCACCGAACTCGGCCCACATTCCCATAGAAAGCAATGGGCTAGGACCCTGAAAATTGAACGGTCAGTCGACCTTTGGCCAATGACCATGTGGTATGAAAATCAAGGGGAAATTCCAAACACTTTTCCCATAGTGAATTATGGATTTCTCACCGAACTCGGCCAGAATTCCCATAGAAAGCAATGGGCTAGGACCCTGAAAGTTTAACAGTCAGTCGACCTTTGGCCAAAGACCATGTGGTATGAAAATCAAGGGGAAATTCCATACACTTTCTGCGATGGTACACTTTCTGCTATGGTAAACTCCGTACACGTAGAAATTACGGCCTTTTGACTCAATTCTGCCTAAAGACACCTAGAAAACAATGGGCTAGGAGGCTGAAATTGTCACATTAAGTCAACCTCTGCCCCAAGATGAAATGGTCTGAATATCAACGGGAAATTCTGTACAGTTTTCCCATAGTGATTCATGGCATTTAGCATTTATTTGGCTTAAATAGACGTTCAGTTAATATCCCTAGAAAGCAATGGGCTAGCATGCTGAAATTTTCACAGTCAGTCGGCCCTTGGCCACAAACCACGTGGTATGAAAATCAATAGGAAATTCGGTACACTTTTCCCGTAGTAATATATGGCATTTTTCTTAATTTTAAAGTTATTTGGCCTAATTACCCCATAAAACAATGGGCTAGGACCGTGAAATTTTCACAGTCATTCCATCTTTGCCCCATCGTTAAATGGTATGAAACTCAATGGGACATTCCAAACACTTTTCCCATAGTGAACTATGGATGTCTCTACCCAGATGACACTTATGTTCCGACATGGCCTTCAACAGTCTTTTCTCTCAAAATGTCCACTTTAATTTAAAGTAGAGATTTGATTAATTTTCTCCTTCAAAGAGGGGCTCGTCACCATTACACACCTATAATCTGGGCCTCGTAGCTGCAAGTTAAGGTCCCCAAAAACAGCCCCAAAGGTCAAAATTGAGGCATATGACCTCATCTTTCGGCCTGTTTTGGCAAGTGAGAAACGGGCCATTAAATCGTAGTGAAAGGTTGGAACTGCCTGATTTTTGCATAAATCAGTCACCTGTGATAAGGTGATGCAGGATCTAAAGCGAGATATCTGTAGAACCTTGGGAAAGCTAACTTCCGGTAGCAGCATGCTAATGACTTGAATCCAATTGAACCTTGAAGAGGGTCCTGTTTTGGCTATCATATGTGAATTTCATCAAAGAAGGCCATTGACAAGTGTTTTAAAATTGATCAATATTAAAAAGTGGTCAAAATCCAGATTTTACCAGTCTTTTCTCAAACTGTTTATACTTTAAAAAGGGGTAGGGTTTTAAATCCTTTTCTGCCTCAAAGAGGGGCTCGTCACCATTACACACCTATAATCTGGGCCTCATAGCTGCAAGGTAAGGTCCCCAAAAACAGCCACAAAGGGTTTAATTGGGCTTAATTGGGGCCTTAGTCACTTATATTTTGGCATATGCAAGAATGGCCATAATTTCTCAAATATGGGTCCTAGAACCCCCAGATTGTGCACACACATTGTGGACAAGGCCTACAATAGGACCACCTGGAAAAATCCCTCTAGATTATCTAGAACTGATTTTTGCCTGTATCAAACTCAGACTTCTGTTAAGATAGTATTTTTACCTCATAACAAAGGGGAGGCCGAGCCAGCCATGTGGCCGGCTTCCTTGTGCCGTCGACACACTGCAATAATAACGCTACCAAAACTGGTTTACAATTATAAGGAATTTAATTCCACTGATGTAAGTACATTTACAGTAATATATTGGAGTGTACACTCCTATGACATATTAAAACAATACAACCCCATTTGGAAAAAAACTACCTCTGGTTCCAGGACACAGCCGTCCAGCAGATTCACAAACTGAAAGAGGCAGAAAAAACGCTTCTAACCCGCCCACATATTAATTCACGACTCCTCCCTTCCGTCTATCTCAATTTCTATTGGCTACCCACCCTCAGCTCAGCAAACGCCTGTCTTCACATCTGTCTCTCCTGAGCAGCTAACACATTCAATGATTGTCAGTTATTGTTTAATCCCATCTATAATAATCCTTCAAAATGAAAGTTAAACTTCTGCAACTTGGCAGAAGTTTCATGCTTCTGCATGTTTGTTTATCTTAATTATGCATCCTCGAAACCCTTATGATTATGACTAACTATGAATTATTAATTATGAATTATTAAACACTTTTATTATATCTACTAACTACAGTTTTTTACTCAAATTTCTTACAATTCCCCCCTAACTCACAGTTCACTTTGAGTTAGCTACTCAAATGTAGTTAGTTATGCAAATGTCCCTGGAGACCTCCCCCCTACTCAATCCAGGGAAAGGCTCCCTATCTATCTAAACCGAGGCAAAGAATTCATGCACACAGATATCATTTCAAGTATTTCTGTTCAGTTCGTTTCAAGATAGAGTGCGTTGGAAGTCACTGCCTTCCACGTCTTGGGGCTGGCAGGATCAGGATACAGCCTGTAGGTTCCAACATCTCACTGGATGTTTTAGAAGTCCATCTGGGCCTTTATCAGGTCCTTCAGGATCTCCGAGAGGATGGTCAGGAACCGCTCGTGAAGTCCCTCTGGTGGCCTCATCTAGACTGTGGCCATCAGAAGCTCCAATTCGTCCTCATCCTCGTCACATAACTGGTTGCCTGGACTGGTGTCTGGCTCATCGGTGAAACAATAAACCCCTGTAGAGGTCCACGGATGCAAGGGAACCCCCATCCACAGACAACTCGGAGGCTTATGATGACAGCACACAGAATAATTACGATTGCCAAAAATGTATGTTTTCACTGGCTAAGCATACTTCCCAACCAGTCGGTGAATGGATTCGTGACACCAGAGTTGTCTGCTAGCTCTTGGCTGAGTGCTGTCAGTCCGTCCAGAGCCCTGGTCACCGATCCATCAGGAGCTGTGTTATTTGGAATGAAAGTACAGCACGCAGACCCAAACATCTGGCACACGCCACTTTTCTCTGCTAAATCATCTCTAATGCCATTCTGTTCTGCAAGGTCATTAAACTAGTCTTCGCCAGCTGTGCATGCAGTCCTGATATGGCGTCACTGGTGAAGTTTACTAAACGCTGTTGGTTATAGTAAATGTAGTTGATCCAATCGACATTTTTATTAATCATCACCCTCTGAGAGAAAACAGATTCTAAATCTGCTGCTATTTGATTTCTGGCTTGAAAGTCATTAGACACCCCCCTTGGCAGTCTTATGACATCTTATGTACACTTGGTCATCAAAGGCTCCCTTCGGGCCACCGGCATCTCTTTTGGATCTTCTGTTAGCATGTGGGCGTGGAGAGATGAGTTCTCCATAAGGTGCATCAGTGACAGGCAGGATATAGAATGACAATATAAGTTGCATCAACGCACATCTACCTGTCCAATCTTTAGGCAGGATTGGATATATGGTTCTTCCTCCACACCATCACCATAAATCAGCTCTAGGTGCTGTCTGTCTTAACACACTGTTATATAGATAGTCGCTAGCGTTGTGACTGTTGCTACAATTTGCATTAATTTGCAATAATACTACCTACATTGGGCCCTTAGCGGTATCTGAGACTATACAATCAAATGGACCCTCTGTAACTTTGAACAGAGGTGGGGTATTATATTCTACAGGTGGGTAATGCCAGTGTAGCCTCTGACAAGTGTGTTGGAGGGGCAAAGTGTCATCAGTAAACAGAGTTAAAATACAACTAATTTCAGGACTTATGAGTCTGAATCTTGAAGGAACTGGTGTTGCTAGGTCCTGAACACCCAATACAATCTGTACTACTGACTTGAAGCCGTCTATTGTACCCACCATAAATTCCCATCTGCCATTCCAGTTTCCACCCCTTACCTCATTCTCTGCGTCAGTCGTATGTCGAACCTGGTCTTTTTACAGGCTTAACAATAATCCTAATGAGCCCTTGTGGGGCAGGACTATCAGTAGCCTTTCCCTGTATTACGTAAAGTCCTCAGTCAGTCAATTTAGGTAAGTCTTAAAGGATTACATCTACCCACCCCCTTTGTACACATGTGATAAGAAGCTGGGGCATTTAACATCTTTAGTCGGTCTTTAAGACCTGGGTTGGGGTCTTTTCCTAAACCCTCGCCACCTGTGTTCATCGTTGCCCATCCCCAATCTTCACAATCACAGTTATGATACGATAACAGCTTACCATACTTATTTGTGGCGGGCCCACACTCGTCAGTTATGATGCACAAGGTTTTGGACATCCACCCGTAGATGTGTTCATACCTGGGACCGGAAACGACTTCACAGAAGTCGAACTGGACCGTTGATGTTGTACCTTCTTTGAACGTAAGAGTGAGAGTTACATTTTCATAGGTGAGTGTCGTCGGAGAAGCCTCTCTACGTGGTCTGAGATCGGTTTGATTAGTTACTGAAGCTAAATTTCGAATCCTGATGTAGTCATGCATGTGTTCTGGTTCCTGTCTGTGGTTAATTTCACATACTAAGAGGGAAACTACTGAAATCAGGACGAAAGTAATTACAGACTTCCATAACCTACTGAAGCTAGAGTCTCCCAATGGAAGTCCTCGCTTAAACTGTGGGGGAAACGTCATTGTCAGTACTGTCTAAACCCTCTTTTGAGGTGTCTTTAACTTCAAATTTTGCCTGTCTGATGTTCAATCCTGTCTCTGCGAGTGTCTCACTCGTTACCTTCGCTGCTGCACAGTGAGTGAGGTGGTGTCAAGTAGCTCCAGTTTTACCTTTCACCTTTACTGCATGTGAGGTTGCCAATACTACCTCCCATGGACCGGTCCACCTTGGTTCACTCCACCTGCGCTCATGGACTCTTATCCACACCAGACTGCCTGGTGACACATCAGCCTGCTTCCTTTCGTCAGCTGCTGCTTCTGCGTTTGTCACCTGAGAAAACAACACTCGGCTCATGTTAGTTAGAGCTCCCGTATATTTCTCAATTTCTAGAGTTAGCAAGTCTAGTTGTGGTTTATCATGACGTTATTAAATCTCAAAATTTGTGAGTAGCACCTTTACTGAAAACGATTCTAAATGTGGATCTACAAAAAATGTTTGACACCTTACCATAAATGTTTGACACCTTACCATATCCCCCTTCACCTCGATATCTCTGCTGTAAGGGATCACATGGCAATCATCTATGTATCTTGGCTATACAGTGAACCCCCCCATGGTCCTGGTGACAGCATGGGCATCTGTTGATGTCTCACGGGAGGAGGTCCAGCTGGACCTGGTCGTAGGTGCTGCTGATGTTGTGGTGGGAACGGAGCATGTTGTGGTGCTGCACTGATCTGTCTTCCTCTCCTTTTATGTGGGCAATCTCTTACCCAATGACCCTCTCTCCCACATACGTAGCACTTCCCTCTACCTACAGGTCTTTCATAACCTCCTCTGTAGTTACCTCTCCCTCTGTTGGATGATCGTGCATGTCCTCTGCCTCTATAATGTGGTGGAGGTTCGTAGTACACCACTGTGTGGGCTGGTACTGCTGGATTTGGTTGGTATGAGGTCGGGGGTGCAGCTGGATATTGGGGCTGTTGTTAGGCCTGAGCCTTGGCTACGGCCATCTGTTTCTTGGCCAGATGTTTTCTACTTATTTCTCTGTCAGCCGCCGCTATTTGAAGTTTCAGCAGCCGCCGCTGCATGCTCTTTATATCCTCGTCTTCTTTACTTTCTGCTCGTCTTTCCTCTATCTGCTGTTGCAAATCTTTTCTGATGCGTTCTACTTCTGTTACTTCACATTTTAGTCTTCTTACCAGTTCTCCTACTTCCTTACTCTGCTTCTTTAATGTAAACATTATGCAGCCTAGGAGTATTCAAATGTGTGTATTAAATGTGCATGCTTGTCATCACCTGAATCAAAGTCAACTCACCCTCTGTGCTGTATGGCGTGTGGCCGCTGACTCCAAAGCTGGGATCCGCTGCTCCACTTCCCAGATCTGGACCCACTCAACCACGCACCTTGACTAAAACAAACACAGAACTGCCAAAAGTTCAGCAGTAAATGTTAGCATACGTCTGTAGTGTACGAGAGGTCAATGATCTCTCAAATATGTTGCGCCGTCCGTGTCAAAATTGATTCTTAGGAACTGTGTAAATTAGTAAATGTACCAAAATTAGTCAATACTGGATATGTGAAGGAATCTCGAATCCAAAATTGAAGCTAGAATTCCGAAATCAAACTCAACATCTAAATCAGAATCACAATCACAATCCAGTTCCAAATCAGAATTCGAAAGGTTTAAAATTGGAAGTAAAATGAAGTTAAAAAACAATGAATAATTAATCAATTAAATATTAAATTCAACTTTAAAATCAATAACTGCGTTCAAAGATATTCAATCAGAAATACCAAGGCAAGTCAAACTGTTGAACTGCACTTGCACTCTGGTCTGCACAATAATGAGTCACAATTAAGTTCAAGAATTGAAGAAACACAACTGAAACCATTAATCTTTGTTAAAATGCTGAATTAAAACCAAAGTCAACGACTAAAGTTATAATGCTTAATTAAAACTAAGGTCAGGATATAAGCTCACAGCTCTTAGACAATGAATCTCTGAAAAATTCAGATTCTACTCACTTATTTACAGTTATTCCTTCTGTTTAATTGTTTTTAAATCTCCTTTTCTTTTGCCTTATGTTTTGATGCCTCCAATGGTTTTATGTGAAGCACTTTGAAATGTGCTTATACAAATAAACTTGCCTTGCCGTCTGCGCCAAACCGGAAGTTGTTCTGCGCCGAACCGGAAGTTGTCATGAAACCGGCGTTTTTGTAACAGATATGCTAACCGCAATGCTAACGACAAAAACGGAGCTTCTAATAAAGCGTACGCACACACAAGTATCACCAAAATCCCACACTTTAATTCCACTCATACGCCTTCTGTCTCCTCTCTCAATCCAGCCGTTATTTTATTTTATAAGCACTTATTTTACATACAGAGTACCGCAACGCCGGAGCTACACGTAGCTAGCGTTAGCTCCCCACAGCGCGGTCATGCAATATCAATCATTTTAAACGTATTTCCACGCTGCTAAAACACAGACTAGTCACACGTATTATTGGACATATTTAGTCATCATTTTAAACGTATTTCCACGCTGCTAAAACACAGACTAGTCACACGTATTATTGTTTTATTAACCCTTAAACCTCCGGTTAACGGGCTTTAGCTCCTCCGGACCTGAGTTCACTGTTACGTATATGAAACGCGAGTTATTCACTGCCAACGCCACAAACCACTCACCCAGTCTGTCTAGTTTCACCAAAAGCCCTTATTCTACGTCTTCCGAATCATCCACACGACCCACTAATTATACATTCACAGCCAAAACAAGCGAGTGTGTCTTTCCTGAAGCCACAGCCTCAGAAGCTAACTCCCGCTAGCCTAGCTCTCTAAGCAGCTTATGCGACGAGACCCGATACTCGTGGACAAAGCCCACAAAGGATTGCACACCTAAGCCCCTCAAAGCCACAATATCTCAGTTCGCCTCGCTACATAACTGCTTTAAACTAGCTATCTGCAGGCCTAACAATACTTATGTTGGGCCGAAGGAGACTCCCAGCATGAGCAAAGCAGTTTCGCCTGTACCACAGCTTGTTTGATTCCAATGTGGTGATTTACTTACACAGCGCTGTCCGTCTTTAATTAATTCTTAGGATCCTTATACTCTTGACTAATCCCTTAAGTTCATCATACTTCAGACAGCAAATCGTACTTACCTCAGTGGAACATGGCCTCCCTCGTGGAACGTACCCACCGGCCACACAGAGCTAGCCGTTAGCAACGCTTAGCCAAGCAGAAATACCTCTAAGATCCTAGAAACTACCTCACAGATTTCATGAAACGGCTCTGCCTACCGATATTGTGGGCCCAGGATGTCTGCTTGACTAACGCGGCCTTCAGCACACACAGCGAGGCCGGTAAGACTGTCCCTTCGTGGTCGCCAAATTTGTTAAGATAGTATTTTTACCTCATAACAAAGGGGAGGCCGAGCCAGCCATGTGGCCGGCTTCCTTGTGCCGTCGACACACTGCAATAATAACGCTACCAAAACTGGTTTACAATTATAAGGAATTTAATTCCACTGATGTAAGTACATTTACAGTAATACATTGGAGTGTACACTCCTATGACATATTAAAACAATACAACCCCATTTGGAAAAAAACTACCTCTGGTTCCAGGACACAGCCGTCCAGCAGATTCACAAACTGAAAGAGGCAGAAAAAACGCTTCTAACCCGCCCACATATTAATTCACGACTCCTCCCTTCCGTCTATCTCAATTTCTATTGGCTACCCACCCTCAGCTCAGCAAACGCCTGTCTTCACATCTGTCTCTCCTGAGCAGCTAACACATTCAATGATTGTCAGTTATTGTTTAATCCCATCTATAATAATCCTTCAAAATGAAAGTTAAACTTCTGCAACTTGGCAGAAGTTTCATGCTTCTGCATGTTTGTTTATCTTAATTATGCATCCTCGAAACCCTTATGATTATGACTAACTATGAATTATTAATTATGAATTATTAAACACTTTTATTATATCTACTAACTACAGTTTTTTACTCAAATTTCTTACAATTCAGCATGGGGTACATGTCCCTGTCGTACTCTTGATGAGATCAGACCATCTTTTACTTCTGAAGATGTCAGAGCCCTGTTTTTTTAATATGTTGTAGACAGGCCCCAATGAGGCACATTCAAGTTTCAGTTGTCCATCTTTTTTCCACATTTACAGAGTGCATCAGAAAAACACAAAATCAATGTCCCAGAGACCATGAATGAGTTCCTCGACATGTCCGACGATGAAGGTATGTGAAGAATGCTCAAATGACTGCTTCATTCTACGATGTTTCACACATTTAGCACTAAAATTGCATTGATTAATACGTGCAAACCATTGCTGTGACTTCACGATTTTATTACAAAAAAGCAATTGTAACAAGCCACAGGCTCCGTTGTTTGGGCAGGGCTGCTTTTGTGTGTGAATGAAATGCGAGCCTCAGTGCCATCTGGTCAGTCTCCAGGTGATGAAGCTCCCTAGAGCCAGGCCGGTGATAAAGATGACGATGAGGCCGTAGCTGTGGGAGCTCAGCGATGACCCACTCTGCACGGACGCCACCTCCAGCTCCGAAAAACTGTTGATCTGTGGAGAGACAGCTCCGATCACCTGGTGTGGAAAACATGCATCTGGAAAACATTCATGCCACTAAATGCCGATTACTTTTTTACAAATGTGATTGACTATCTGTCGTCCATGTGGCTCCGGAATGTTTTATTGTCGGTGCAGGAAGTGACAACAAACATGAGAAATATCCATCCGCCTTGCTATGCTGCTGTGCACTTCACGGTGAGCAGAACTGTGAATAAAGCTTCACAAGCTGAAGCAGCAGCTGGGTCAGCGATGTTCAGCCCCTCAAACTCCTTTGAAAACTTTTCCACCACCGGAACTTAACCCCTAACGTACTGCGCAGCCAGTGTGTTGTCTCATGTGTGAACACTACCATCGTTTGTCAATCCCGTATCAGACTAATGCCGCGTCTCCACGGTACAGCTCTGTTCTCAGCTCTTCTCTATTCGTTTTCCACTGTGCACCCACCCCCAAGATCTGGGTCCAGTGAATACAAAACATATTGCGGTCGCTGTTGATGCTTGGCTATTTAAAAACAGCAGGTTTGTGCAGGAAGTGCCGTGTCGAGGTGGTGAAGGTTCTCTCTCATTGGCTGGTCTGCAGTGTTGTAAATCCACCTTCCAGTACAACGTACTAGCTACACGTGGAACTAATTTACATTTTCAATTGTGCCTGGTGATGCTAGTCAATGTCGTTTAGCCGGGTGCATTCAATTTCTGTGTATCAGAATGTAGCATCAATAAGACAACAGTTAGGACTACAGTATGTGATGGAGGGACACACACACACACACACACACACAGGTAACTTCTGCTGGGGTGTCAGACTTTGTGTATATCCAAATAAATGACAAATACTAAAGTTACGTTGGCACGGCAGGTAGAGATAATATTAGCAAAGGAACGTTAGCGTGATCTTTTCTGGCTAACGATAATTCATCTTAATAATCTCTCACGTTACCACAGAGATCAGAGGAAGCTAACATGTCTGAATCTCACATTAACAGATCAACTTAGCTTTAGCCCTACATTAGCTAGTTAGCTAGCATTTCGCTAACATTAGCCAACTTAAGATGTGTCTACATACACAGTGAGCGCATATAATAAAACTTCAGTTCCATAGTAATGCTACCTTTGAGCAGACGTAGCATATCGAAGTACAACAGGGAATGGGGAAATTGATTGGAGCACTGAGCAAACGGGCGGGACTAAAACACAGAAATGATTCAGCATTTTTGCACTTCCTGTTCAGTCGTCTCAAAGTCAATGGTTGTTTTGATGTGTTTTTGGTAGGATGCCTGAAATAAGGTCTGTGGTTAACACAAGCTTATGATAGTTTACGCTTTGTTCTACAATATAAAATACATCAGCAGATACCCTTCTCGTGAATTTTGAGGCTTTTAGGTGTCTTAAGCCGGTTGCTAACATGTGGGTAAATGAGACTAAACGTGGATGGGAAAATCATGTAGGCTGTCTTTGGTCAAGAGAACCACTGCTAAGCTAACTTTGCTCTACAAAATGACGTCATCCCTGCGGCACTCTATGGAGGAGGGTCCCCCCCTATTTATTTTAAAAGAGCAACGGCCAACGGGGAAACTCCAAAACTATACTCCGTACATCAGGGCCAGACGTTGGCATTTATAGGGCTGGCCCCGCCTTGTTGCAGTCCCACCAAGAAGGAAACGCAGAGAGCTTCATCTATACAGCTGTATCATCTCATACAGAGAGGCTAACTGAACAAAGGTCGCAGAGTCGCTGCGTTCCGCAGAACCACAGAACCAACATGGTAGAGAGGAAAGTGCTCTGAGAGTAAGCACATGGAAGAAATGAAGGCCCAACATACCCATCCTCCATGATCCACAATCCAGCCCAGCAGATTGTTCGTGAAAAACTCCACGGTCCACTTCAGGATGTCCGTCACTAACTGAGGGAGGCGAGCCTCCACCATCTGATGGACAGCAGAAACACAAAGAGGTCCATACACAAAGAGACGATGCTGCCAAATTCAATAACATGGCTGGATCAGTGAACATCAGACTGTTGTCTGATATGAGATATATATGTTCATATATATATTCATATATATATATATTTATATATATTCATATATAGATATATATATTCATATATATATATTCATATATATATATATATTCATATATATATATATTCATATATATATATATATATATATATATTCATATATATATATATATATATATATATATATATATGTATGTATATATATATATATATATATATGTATGTATATGTGACATACACACAGAAGCGCAAACAATCACTTTTTATCAATATTTGTTTGGAAAAGCCCCCAAATGAAGACATTTCAAATTAAAACAATACACTTTTGAGGTGATGAGTAAAGCTTTGAATGGAAAATACAAAGTGAAACGCGCCAAAAGTTGGCTGAGCGATCCGATGGACGCCTGATAAATCACTAGCAGCTGCAGTAGGTCATGCAAAGACAGATGCATTCCAAGGAACAAGAATCATTCTGGTAGTGAGCATCAGTGCTGATCGCCTCTCCAGCTGGAACACAACCCTCCTCATCGAGGCAGGTCACAGCACTGCCAGACCTTCTGATGGACAGGCAAGCTCTGAGAAGAAAAGAAGCTAACCCACCTTGACGGCTAGCTTGGCGGCAACGTAAAAGAACAGAGCGATCCTCTCCCAGGTGATTCCCTCCTCAATCACTCTGGCCGCCACTTGCTTAATGTGGTCCCACTTCGAGCTGGAGGAACAAGCCACTCCGTCAATCGCTCTGAAAGAGAGACAGGATGCAGTTTAAGTAGATGTTGTAAGAAATTTGAGCGTAGAACTGTGTGTTTAGTAGATATAATAAAAGTGTTTAATAATTCATATTTAAGAATTCATAATTAGTCATCATAAGTGTTTTGGAAATGCATAATTAAGATAAGCATAAAGTGTTTTAGGATTAGTAGCTAACAGTAGAATTTGAGACATGAAGCTTATGCCAAAGTTGCAAAGCCTTATCTATTATATGGAATGTTTATCATAGAAGGGATTAAGCAATAACTGACCGACATTGAATGTGTTAGTAAACGCAGGGACAGAAAGCCAGACAGGCGAATACACTCCTGGAAGTTAGCCAATAGGAATTGGGATAAACGGAAGGGGAGGAGTTGCGAACGGATATGAGGGCGGGAATAGAAAAGCATTTTTCTCGTTCTCTTTAGCGTGTGGTGCCACGGGACGGCTGTGTCTCATGGGACCAGGGACGAGTTTTTTCCAAAGTGGGGTAATATTGTAATATTTCATAGGAGTATGTACTCCATTGTTTAACTGTAATCATACTTGCATCGGTGGGATTAAAATCCTTTTAATTGTAAACCAGTTTTGGTAGATTTATTATTGCAGCGTGTGAACTGTAGGAAGCAGCTGGACACACGTGCTTCCGGCCTCCTCTTTGTGAAGCAGGCTAAAACTTCACAATGTTAAGAAACTACGGAGCGCGTATTACACATCTACCCCGGTTCTATTTTCCGTATTGCATCACAAGCGCTGAGACACAGCGGGCGAGAGACTCACTCTTGTAACTCCTCGTCGGCTCGGATAGTGTCGCAGATGCTGTGGATACGGTTGATCAGCTGGGTCACCATCTTCTGCTCCTGCTCAGTATGCTCCACAGCCAGCAGAGTGAGCGCTGGGACGTCCTCCGAGGACATGTCCCTCAGCTCCTCCTCTATGAGCCTGCAGGACAACAGGACGATGAAACACTTTCACAAACCCGATACTGTGCAGAGGCTCCGTTTGAAGCTGTGGAAGGTAACTTCTTAACTGCATTGATGAGTGTATGCGACACAAATCAAATTAAGCTCCAGACAAAGTGATGCCTCCTTTTATTTGACTTTATGTGATTTTTACAGCAGCGTAGAGCTCCACTATGACAACAATACTATTGTTGTGGCTTTAAAGAGAGCGATATAACGACTTTAGTTCCACAAAGGACTGACGTGAGGTAAAGCAGCTGAAGAACGTACTTCAGCCAACTGACAGAAAGGAGACTCACCCTTTGATCAGGGCCTCTCCGATCCTCGCGTCTGTGGAGGAACAGAACAGCATCAGTGGGTTACTCGCGTTAAATGACACAAGGCAGCGTTACAACCTCCATGCAGGGGCGGACTGGCCATCGGGGATCCCCCGGTATCCCCGGTAGGCCGACGGGGTTTGGGCCGGTCCAATACCGGACCACCTCCATCATCAACCGGCCCTCGCTCTGAGATCGCCGACCCCGACTGTATTCTATGCTTCACAGAACACGTTAAATTTACTCTAATACTTAAAGATCATAATCGCTGACTGATATTTATACTACTCCTCGCGATCTGTATTCACACTCGTGGTTTCCATCTGTGAGCCGGCAGCACCCCTACACACACCCAGCATGCAATCTGCCCCAAAGAGGCGGGTCTATGAAGCAGTTTAGCCAATGATGCTTTAATGCTGATTAAAGATATAAATGAGTGAAATACAATTTAGCCAATCAGCATCCTCAAATAGATTCAGCGCCGGAGCCGGCATTCTGGTGTGGCACCTTTATTTTGGGGGGAGGGGATAAGTAATGTAATACCGATTCAGCAGCATTAACTAAGGTACCACACTTTTATCTTATTGCTCTCTTGAGTGAAGCAGACTAAGAGTTTGGACTTCCACGCTTCAGGCGACATCCTGCCAGCAACGAGGGGTTTTCTTTCATTTCATTTTTCCAACTTGTGTAATTAAAGGTAACCTGAATATCGTTAGATTGTATCGTTTCCTGCAGTGGCGGCTGTTGGAACATGTTCTAGGTTGGGCCATCCTATCAATTTCAGCAAACATCCCAGTATGATTTAATGCAAAAAAAATGTAAGTATCAAACACGCATTATTACTTGGCAGTTAAATATTTAACATGTATTCCAACACGAAAACAATCAGTAAATAACACTTATATAATATAATATAACATGTTCATTCATTGAGATGCCCCTATGGACCTTGTTATAGGAGGTAAAGATCAGGAGAAGTAAACATGAAGTGTTATTATGAATACTGATGTTAAATTAAGCTATGATGAGTTTTCACTGTTAATTTAACATCTCTATTACATGTTGATGCCTCCATGACCAAGTTAAGCAGATGAGACTGAGGACAGCTATGTAGAAGAAAAGATGTTCACTTTGTCTAACATGTAGCTTGACAGAGTTCTCCATGTGTGTCCTGGTGTTCTCATGTTTCCTTACCTCCTCATCCCTCACTCCCTACCCTGGTGTTCTCATGTTTCCTTACCTCCTCATCCCTCACTCCCGTAACTGTCCGTGCTGGATCCGTCCCCGTTGTTTTAAAAAGCTAAATACGTTATTAACATGACGTCATCCAGCTAGCCAAACCTGTCTGGTGTACAGCTAGTACAGAATGTACAGAATGTGTAGTACAGTGTATAGTACAATGTGTATAGTATAGTAGTATAGTATATATATATATATTATATATACTATATATATATTATATATATTATATAATTATATATAATATATTATATTATATAATATTATAATTAATAATAATATAATATTATATATATATAATAATATTATATATATATATATAATATATATATATATATATTAAATTATTATATATATATATATTATCTATTATATATATTATATAAATTATTATATATATATATATATTAATTATATATATAATTAATAATAATATAATATATATATATAATAATAATCCGGGCAAATTGGTGGATCCAAATGTTATTAAAAAAAACATGTATGATGTAATTTCTTTGTAATCATCCAAAATAATGTTAAGTGTATGTTATTTTTCCAAGTAGGCCACTGACTGGTCGATACGTGCGATGCATTGAGTGGGTGTATTGAGTGGGCCGGTCTGACAGTAACTCCCGGGCCACTTTTTTCCGCCAGTCCGGCCCTGCCTCCACCTACATGTTCACAATGGTGTCACTGTGCGGGATACAGCCAGGCGATGTACACAAATACAGCCATGATAAATAGGAATATGCACTTTAACTCGAATGGACGTCTTTAAGTGTGCGTTGAGCTTACCTGACATTCCGCTCCCTTCACACGCCATGGCAACCAACTAGAAACACTTCTAAAGTTAACTGAAGTGAATTCTTCGTCCCTCAGAAACTCCGCCTCCTTTCCTTCACTGTCGGATAAAGGCTCCTTTAAAAACTGTATTAAAACTGATTAAACACGACTCATATGATGCGTTTCTAATTACAACAAACACACATAGAAAGTGAACCTCTGAGCGATATGCGCGGAGCGAGCCAACTGTCCAAACCTAACGTTTGATAGGCATAGCAACAGTAACCAAGGGGGGCCCTTTGCTAAGCTACATGTAAGCACAATACATAATTATAATACTAACAGAGTAAACACGCATTTCTCTTCGACAGAATCATCCATAATTCAATGCTGTGTGTCTGAATGGCGTCAGGCCCACTTCCCCTTGTGTCAGCCTGCTCACCACAAACTCAAACCCAAGCCCACCAACCCAGAACACAACTTATTTGCATAATGACGACATTTCTTCCTTCTTTTATTTATTTGTTTATTTTGGCAATACATAAAATAACCCAGCAGCATATCCTCGGCTCTCCATCAGTCTCACACATGCTGCAGAGTCAAACAGGGATTGAGGAGATACTGGATTATATTTAAACTTCAGGCAGTGAGAACGTCTGTGACCCGGCCGCCCTGCTGGAAACAGTGGAGCCAAAACTAACCAACCAACGTCGGGATCTTGTTATGTCATTAGTGGCACTGAAAAGAGGCAGAGGAAGCAGATTGTTCCACAGGTTATCTGTCTCTACTGCCAGGATAGAGTGACAGTTTGAGCAATGATGACAAAAAGTTATTTTTTATAAACTGCCGCTCTAACAGGCTCCATATAGGAACAGGAACCAACACATCCAGCTGTTGAACCAACACATCCAGGTGTTGAACCAACACATCCAGGTCATTGTCCATCTATCAGGCCATGGCAGACTACATGTTAAAGCATTGACTGGAACTTCTTTTAATTGTATTAATAAGTAGTGCTTGTATTAAGTGATGTGTTGAAATAATGAGAAATATATAAAAAAAAGAAATGAGTATGTTATCACACTATAAAACATTTTAAGAAGGTAAAACATAAAATTGTTAAATTCCCCTTCTGCCTTGAAAATGTAAAGTAAATGAGGTGAACCTGGACCTGCAGCTGGAGGCCCCTATGCACCAAAGCTGGTAGAAAGACAGCACGAGGCTGCTCCAGTGACCTTGCAGTAATGATTCTTTTCAGTGATGAAATTACAGAAAGTTATCACAGTAACCGGCAGATGGAGGGCGGCCACTGGTGAGCATTCATTCAGGGTTCGACCGCGTTGGATTTGGTGTGTGAACCCTGCGGGGAGATATGCTGACATGCTGATGTTTCTCTTGGAACATCATTTCATGAGTAAAGTGAAAACACAGCGTGTCATTCGAAGGCAAAGATTCACATCAGAAGAACTCCTAAGTTCTCAAATCGACTGATGCCATGTGACAAACACATGACAAACAAAACGGACGTAGCTGTACATTCCTGTGAACAGCAGCAACAAAAACAAGTCTAATATGACCGACATCTTAACATTAAAAATCCAACCTGAGGAAAACATTGTCCCTCAACTTTGACTGTGTGAGCACCAAGCATGATGGTGTAAACACAGAGCCCACCTCCTCTCGTCCCACCAGAGTCCTGAGCTCTGTCCTGATGTCCACCTGAGTGCAGCTTGATCCGGGATGGACGATGGATCCAGGTCCCTGTGAAGATGTGGGCTCAACAGTCACTGATCTCCCGCTGCTTTCATCCATCTTATTGTTCTGCGACCGAACATCAGACAGCCAGCAGTAGGCTGGGTAGTGGAACGGCCTCTGGTCCTAGCTGGGTTAGCTTAGCTTCCATCTCGGCTCTCCTCCTGGGGCAGTTTTGTGGCGTTTGGTCTGATATAAGTTAATGTCAGTGAATTCCTGTATGGTGTTTCACAGTGTTAACGTATTTATCATAATGAGAAAAGCCGTACGTTAATACAAGAAAATGTTCTTGTTATTATGAAAATAACTTGATATTGGTGGCAGTAATATGCTGCTGTGTCCAGCTCATATGTGTGCGGTGCAGAGGAGCTCCCTCTTGTGTTCGCTGTCAGGTATTGCATAACATTGTCAATTAAAGCTACACAATATCAGTTATTTCTTATCTTTTCCATTCCTTTCTTGTGGATTTCATGCTGAGACTGTTAAGTTGTTCACAGCCGATGTCGTCGAGAGCTGTGGATCTACAAGATGGCCGCCAGAGTGCATGTTACATCACCTGAGACGTGCACCTAGCACAGGATGCCCCTACCAGTGCGTTTCTACTGCGCAGCCATAATAAATGAGCAGGGAGTAGGGCGGGACACTGTTGAGGGATTAATAATGAATGAACCGAGACAGACAGAAAGACGGAAAAAGATCACTGGCATCTTTCTCACACACACACACACACACACACACACACAACCATATACAAGCCCAGTTTCCATAACCGATCGAAATGCAATTTAAACCTGCTACACACTGCTGCTTGAAACAAAGTACTGTCAGATACCCAGTCACACCCACATTAATGGATCATATGTCACACCTGCGTTGAAATGATTTGCTGCTCAGCATTTAACTTATATTATTTTATTGCGTGTCAGGTAAAGTACCTGTCAGAAGATGAAATACTATTCAGTTAGGTTTGAGTAACAGATCCACAAGTTTAAAGGCTTGTCGGATCATAAACACTGCACAGCAGTTTGTAATACACGGAGAAAGGATTTAATCCTCCATCAAAGCCATGTAGACCATTCACAGTAAAAACAGATCAAAATTCCTTTCAAGGATTTTCATTCAAAATGTATAAAACCTGATTTTGTGGACTCTTGTGAATGCTTGAATGCCCCTGCAGAGCATTTGTGCGGGGGGGGGGGGGGGAAGTATATTTGAACAGACTTTGATATCGGTGGATTGACCAGACGGTTCAGTATCTTGGGTCGCAGTTAGCCTGCTGACAAAATGGGGGAATATTTGATCAATTTGATTTCTCAAAAGCAAATATTAAACAACAAATACTGTAACGACTGCCTCGACAACCAAATAAAGGAAAATATATGGCTTGAGAGAGACCATACGTTATATGTCGGTCGCAGAACAGGGCTAGCCACAACAGCTAGCATTAGCATCAAATTTGGGGTGCGATTATTTGATGTTTTGTGTGGTTAATGTTAGCCCCTTAGACATGCTGTCTGGATAGGTTTGTTTAATTGTTTGTGGACACGGGGACTATGAAGGAGGAAACTCATAGGATGTAGTCATGAAACCTGCAAAGGTTTACAGCTAACAGTTAGTTAGCTTAGCCCAAAGAAACAGCCAGCCTGGCTCTGTATGAAGGTGATTAACCGTTCTACTTTCTACCAGTAAATGGAATAAAGCAATGCAGATTATTCGCACTGGAGCCGATGCGCATAGTTGTCATGCGTGAACTGTGCAGATTTGACTAAATTCCCGCACTGCATTTTGGGATTGCACTGGTGAAAAATGGCCTTAACTTCCTTGTTGGGGACCTTTGATCTCAGAAGAGCTACTGCGTCAATACATTCTCATTGAAACGCCTGAGTGATATCTTTGGTGTAAATGTATGAAAGGATGGTCTCACCTGTTACTATTGAGGAAATACATTCTCTAGGAGTCTCCAGGAGAAGATTTGATGTGAAGTAGGATGTTTTTCTCTATCTGACTATTGTCTGTTGCACTCATGTCCATTCTGATGTGCTCTGTAATACAATACTATCCCTTAACAGCATTGAACACGGAAAATCTGACTTTCTGTAAGCTCAACACCTCCATCCATCAATCAATCCCTCTTTTGCTCATCCCTTGTTACCGGCTAATTCATAAAACCACCCTTCCCTGCTAATTGTCTACCGGTTATAGGACCACAAGAGACACCGGGGAGCAAGACAGAGAGGGAGGGAGAGAGAGAGAGAGAGGTAAAAGCAGACGAACAATGGTGTTTTGTGAGAAATGTCTTTCCCAAGTTTATAACCTCTGTCTCCACAATGTCTGGAGTCTCCACCCATCCTATGTGTGCAAGGTTAGGACATACGCAGCCCACACACTTTCAATCAAGCTCTTAACCCTGCACACACACACACGCGCACACATACACACACACACACATACACACTTCTACGGCTATCATTATGTTGTAATCAGTGGTCTTAGTGACACAGGGATAATGATTATATTTATGGTTTTCTTTTGATATCTTGCCTCAGGAGGTCAATGCCGTGTCATCATCTGCGGGAAGATGCGTCATTGTTCACAATCCTCTGTTTTTGGGAAGAGTGAAATGACATAAAAGCCTTTTTTATCAACATGATGTTTTTGTTTTTGTTTTTTTTGGTGTTTATGTATTTATTTGTCAAAGAAATGAGCTGATTTTAGATGATGTACAATGATTAACCACAGTCTGTACGTTTCTATTTACACTATGGCTGTGGCCCTGTTGCAACACTGTCACACGTGCCTCGAGAGGAATTGTTTGGAAATATGACTTCACGAACACAGCCCTTTAGAAAACCTGTTCAGATAAGGCTGTGTGTGGACTTTTGTCACAGGCAGGGTTAACACTATTTAGTTCTCTGTAATAATGAGTGCTTCTTAACACAGATGTCGAGATACTCTGCAGACTGCGTGTAGTCGTTTTCCAGTCAGGTGCCATGTGTGTGGTGTGTGTGTGTGTGTGTGTGTGTGTGTGTGTGTGTGTCTGTGTGTGTGTGTGTGTGTGTGTGTCTGTGGATATGTTATGGCTGGACTTTTCACCTGATTACACACCAGCATTATGAGAACTTAGTTGGTATATGCGGACCATGCTGAGGTCCTCATAAAACAAAGAGTGTAAACGCCGTTATAAGTGTCTAAATAACATACAATCTCTTTTTCGTGGAAAGTCCTTTTTTACCAGCAGCCCTGATTTCTGATCCTCATAAAACAAAGAGTGTAAACGCCTTATAAGTGTCTAAATAACATACATTCTCTTAAGTCCACCTTTACCAGTTGACCTGATTTCTGTGTATCCCTGTGTATAGAACAGCGCCTGCTATCGGCTTGACCATGCTGGTGCAGTTTCATATACATTTTGATACACAAGTTAAATTTTCGCGGGCTGGTTTTACGTCGAGGTACGTCGGAGTGACGTAGGGACGTCACGTCCTGGTTTTCCCGCGAGGGAGGGACGTCGGAGCGATGTAACGTTACGGACATCAAGTCCAAGGAGCCCTTTAATCACAGACAGGCATGGAAGAGACGCATGGACTCATGGAGGATTAGACACCACCACCAGGTAAGCATTTGTATTTGTATGTATAAAACGGAGCTCGCAACAGGTGATTCGGTTAAGACTGGAGGAGATGAGACAGTGTGAGGTGAGATATGATGGCATGCTTTGTGATTTTTAAGGGCAGTTGAGCCATGTGGTGTGCTAGCTAGCATTAGCGAACAAGCTAACATTAGCTGACAGACGATGTAGCGAACAAGCTAACATTAGCTGACACACGATGTGGCTCAACACTGACCTTAACAATGACAACTCACGAGCTAGCGAACGAGCGCAAACTAGCGTGTTAGCGAGCTAGCGAGCGAGTGTTTTATTATAAAGTCTAATGGCAGAGGGCAGGAATGTTTTTCTGAATCTGTCCTTGTGACAGCGGAGCTGGATCAGTCTGTTGGAGAAAGTGCTCCGCTGTCTCTGCAGGAGCTGATGGAGAGGGTGGTCCGGGTTATCCACTATGGATAATAGTGCGATAGTGCGTTTACTCTGTGCCTGCAGAGAGGACAGTTAATCTTAGATGGTCTAATGATATTCTTAAAAAGTGAAGCAGTGTCAATTCAAAATATGAATGGAGCAGTTATGCGTTTTCTTCATATTTTATAAGATAAGATAGATAAGATAATCCTTTATTCGTCCCTCAGTGGGGAAATTACAGGATTACAGCAGCATTGCTCACAAGTAAATAAAATAAAAGATAAAAATCAATTAATATAATAAACTAAACAGTAAAACAGTAATAAAATAAGACAGTAAAGAAGAGTATTAAATATACCAGCATATACAGAATATACAGACGGATCAGGTAAATACTTAAACGTATTGGATATTGCACGGATTAGATAAGATATTGCACCAGGTGAATGAATTAAAGTGTTCAGAGTGTTCAGAGTGTTCAAAGTGTTTGTGTTCAGTGTGTTAGTGGTCCACCGAGAGCAGTTTGTTGTGCAGCCTGACCGCAGCAGGGAGAAAGGACTTGCGGTACCTCTCCCTCAGACACCGGGGGTGAATCAGCCGGTGACTGAAGGAGCTGTGCAGAGTGTCCTGCATGGGGTGGGAGGCGTGGCTCATCAGGGATGAGAGCTTCTCCCACCACCTCCACAGTATCCAGTGGACACCCCACCATGCTGCTGGCCTTCCTCACCTTTATCCCAGTATATTACTGGTTTAAATGGCTATACAATGTTTTCTGAACATGCATGTTCTACAAATAAAGATGATAATCCTGACAACCATCTTCTTTGATAATTTCAGCAAAAAATATGCAACGGCGAAGACTCATAAATCCAAAGGATGATGCAAAATTACACTGACACTGGAGCGGACAAAGTGGGACTTGATGTCAAATACATCAATGCCTTCAAAGGTAAGTTGAATGTTCTGATTTTGTAATCATGATTTAAGTATGAATAAACTTAACGGATATTTTTCTGTGTATGAAATAGGTCGCGGCATCTTCACCTGTACTCTATTTGAAAAGGGAGAATTTCTCTTAGAATATAGAGGTGAACTGATAAGCAAGCAAGAATGTGAGCGGAGACAGATAATCTACCACCACAGCCTTAAGGTTTTCATGTTTGAGTTCCATTTTAATGTAAAACTATAAGGTTTTCATGTTTGAGTATATATATATATATATATATATATATATATATATATATATATATATCTCTCTATATATATATATATATATATATCTATCTCTCTCTATCTCTATCTATCTCTATCTATCTCTCTCTATCTATCTCTATCTATCTCTCTCTATCTATCTCTATATATATATCTATCTATCTATCTATCTATCTATCTATCCATCCCTTAATTCATTGAAGATAGGATTGAAGATTGTGCTCAATATAACAAATACCAGATCTGTTAAAAAATGTAGCATTATTTATAAACTAAAACATAACATGACCGTAGTGAATTTCATTCTACCCCTTTCAGGCACACATGAATGAGTCTACTACACTCATTGGACCCATTTAAATGTTTCACCCTGATTTTCACTGTGACCAGAGACTCCTGGTCTGGTAAGAAAATTGCAGGCTTGACTAATCCTATTTAAAATATGTTGTAGTCCATACATATTTATACAGTAACCGACTGACTCACTTTTTATTGTTTTGTCTCTGAAATAACTGAAAGAATCTGATCTCTCACTCTCTGTGCATTGTGTATATGTATCCTGTTGCATGTAAGTATCCATCAGGTATAGAGCACATGGCAGACTACACAAGCCAGCTTCATTTTAGATTGCCTTGAGCCTCTCAAACCAAGCAGTACTCCTGGAATGAACCAGACCCAGTGAGGATCGCTGCATGCCGGTTAGTTTGTGGTCATTACGTCACATATATAGTAGGAAATATGAACCATGCAAGCTATTATCTTCAGTTGAAGCTAATGTTGAGCTGAGTGAAATGCTGCGTTTATGTTGTGCTTTTACCTATCGAGGGCTTTACTCACAAACACACAGAGAAGCAGCAAGGCGCCATGCACGGCGCTGGTCTTACCCATCATGGGGTTCAGTGTTTTGCTGAAGGACACTTCGATGTGTGGGCAGGAGGAGCCAAAGATCGAACTACCGACCTTGCGATTAATGGACAAACCTGCTGGGCCTCCTCCGGCCCCCCCCAAATGTCCCTGGTCCAGATGGAGCTCAGGGTGAATCTCCAGTGTTTGTCCTCACAGCAACTCCCTCATAGCAGCTCTCTATGGAGGACTTAAAAGGTACAGTCCCCTATTGAGAACCGCTATACTTCAAATCAGCAGCCACGATGAGGCTCTGATCTGATATTTGATTTCAAACGTCTAACGTTTTCTAACCGTAGCGTCTTGGAATTAAACCCTCCTCGATTTCTGGTATCTTTTTTTACTTTTTGATAGTATGTCAGCTGTTCTGGTATCACTTCAATCTCTGATAACAACATGTTCTATTCTGAGAATATTCGGAATGGTTGACTTTGGAGGGAGCTGCATATGTGTGTGTGTGTGTGTGTGTGTGTCTATCCGGGCTCCCCGTAGTCCTTCTATTGGTCTTCTGAGTGGGTGGTCTGTTCCAAGAGAGGAGCACTGGAAACATTATACCTACATACACACACACACACACACTCCCTGGAACACATCTCAAGACATCCATCCAACAGTTGTTTGTTATTTCAGTCTGAATCAAACTGCCATCCCTCGAGCCATACTGCTGGCTAATAAAAGCCAGTGCCCACATCTACAGAACAGAAGTCTCAGTGACATGGACTGAACCTGCAGGCCTCTGGATGAGAGGCCAGAGACTGATCAGGTTGTACTTTACAGAGACTGATCAGGTTGTACTTTACAGTCTTCCTTACAAAGTCCACTATATCAGTGTTGTTGTTAAATGCTCTTTGAACTGAAATAACCTGGAGTCCTCCTCTTCCTTCCTGTCACTTCCCCTACATTCCCTGTGCTAAGAATAAGCTCTATCAAGTTCATGTGTGACTTGGCTTAACATAATTATACCATGACACCGCTACCTCTCTCTCTCTCTCCCTCCCTCTCTGTCTTGCTCCCCGGTGTCTCTTGTGGTCCTATAACCGGTAGACAATTAGCAGGGAAGGGTGGTTTTATGAATTAGCCGGTAACAAGGGATGAGCAAAAGAGGGATTGATTGATGGATGGAGGTGTTGAGCTTACAGAAAGTCAGATTTTCCGTGTTCAATGCTGTTAAGGGATAGTATTGTATTACAGAGCACATCAGAATGGACATGAGTGCAACAGACAATAGTCAGATAGAGAAAAACATCCTACTTCACATCAAATCTTCTCCTGGAGACTCCTAGAGAATGTATTTCCTCAATAGTAACAGGTGAGACCATCCTTTCATACATTTACACCAAAGATATCACTCAGGCGTTTCAATGAGAATGTATTGACGCAGTAGCTCTTCTGAGATCAAAGGTCCCCAACAAGGAAGTTAAGGCCATTTTTCACCAGTGCAATCCCAAAATGCAGTGCGGGAATTTAGTCAAATCTGCACAGTTCACGCATGACAACTATGCGCATCGGCTCCAGTGCGAATAATCTGCATTGCTTTATTCCATTTACTGGTAGAAAGTAGAACGGTTAATCACCTTCATACAGAGCCAGGCTGGCTGTTTCTTTGGGCTAAGCTAACTAACTGTTAGCTGTAAACCTTTGCAGGTTTCATGACTACATCCTATGAGTTTCCTCCTTCATAGTCCCCGTGTCCACAAACAATTAAACAAACCTATCCAGACAGCATGTCTAAGGGGCTAACATTAACCACACAAAACATCAAATAATCGCACCCCAAATTTGATGCTAATGCTAGCTGTTGTGGCTAGCCCTGTTCTGCGACTGACATATAACGTATGGTCTCTCTCAAGCCATATATTTTCCTTTATTTGGTTGTCGAGGCAGTCGTTACAGTATTTGTTGTTTAATATTTGCTTTTGAGAAATCAAATTGATCAAATATTCCCCCATTTTGTCAGCAGGCTAACTGCGACCCAAGATACTGAACCGTCTGGTCAATCCACCGATATCAAAGTCTGTTCAAATATACTCCCCCCCCCCCGCCGCACAAATGCTCTGCAGGGGCATTCAAGCATTCACAAGAGTCCACAAAATCAGGTTTTATACATTTTGAATGAAAATCCTTGAAAGGAATTTTGATCTGTTTTTACTGTGAATGGTCTACATGGCTTTGATGGAGGATTAAATCCTTTCTCCGTGTATTACAAACTGCTGTGCAGTGTTTATGATCCGACAAGCCTTTAAACTTGTGGATCTGTTACTCAAACCTAACTGAATAGTATTTCATCTTCTGACAGGTACTTTACCTGACACGCAATAAAATAATATAAGTTAAATGCTGAGCAGCAAATCATTTCAACGCAGGTGTGACATATGATCCATTAATGTGGGTGTGACTGGGTATCTGACAGTACTTTGTTTCAAGCAGCAGTGTGTAGCAGGTTTAAATTGCATTTCGATCGGTTATGGAAACTGGGCTTGTATATGGTTGTGTGTGTGTGTGTGTGTGTGTGTGTGTGAGAAAGATGCCAGTGATCTTTTTCCGTCTTTCTGTCTGTCTCGGTTCATTCATTATTAATCCCTCAACAGTGTCCCGCCCTACTCCCTGCTCATTTATTATGGCTGCGCAGTAGAAACGCACTGGTAGGGGCATCCTGTGCTAGGTGCACGTCTCAGGTGATGTAACATGCACTCTGGCGGCCATCTTGTAGATCCACAGCTCTCGACGACATCGGCTGTGAACAACTTAACAGTCTCAGCATGAAATCCACAAGAAAGGAATGGAAAAGATAAGAAATAACTGATATTGTGTAGCTTTAATTGACAATGTTATCGCAATACCTGACAGCGAACACAAGAGGGAGCTCCTCTGCACCGCACACATATGAGCTGGACACAGCAGCATATTACTGCCACCAATATCAAGTTATTTTCATAATAACAAGAACATTTTCTTGTATTAACGTACGGCTTTTCTCATTATGATAAATACGTTAACACTGTGAAACACCATACAGGAATTCACTGACATTAACTTATATCAGACCAAACGCCACAAAACTGCCCCAGGAGGAGAGCCGAGATGGAAGCTAAGCTAACCCAGCTAGGACCAGAGGCCGTTCCACTACCCAGCCTACTGCTGGCTGTCTGATGTTCGGTCGCAGAACAATAAGATGGATGAAAGCAGCGGGAGATCAGTGACTGTTGAGCCCACATCTTCACAGGGACCTGGATCCATCGTCCATCCCGGATCAAGCTGCACTCAGGTGGACATCAGGACAGAGCTCAGGACTCCGGTGGGACGAGAGGAGGTGGGCTCTGTGTTTACACCATCATGCTTGGTGCTCACACAGTCAAAGTTGAGGGACAATGTTTTCCTCAGGTTGGATTTTTAATGTTAAGATGTCGGTCATATTAGACTTGTTTTTGTTGCTGCTGTTCACAGGAATGTACAGCTACGTCCGTTTTGTTTGTCATGTGTTTGTCACATGGCATCAGTCGATTTGAGAACTTAGGAGTTCTTCTGATGTGAATCTTTTGCCTTCGAATGACACGCTGTGTTTTCACTTTACTCATGAAATGATGTTCCAAGAGAAACATCAGCATGTCAGCATATCTCCCCGCAGGGTTCACACACCAAATCCAACGCGGTCGAACCCTGAATGAATGCTCACCAGTGGCCGCCCTCCATCTGCCGGTTACTGTGATAACTTTCTGTAATTTCATCACTGAAAAGAATCATTACTGCAAGGTCACTGGAGCAGCCTCGTGCTGTCTTTCTACCAGCTTTGGTGCATAGGGGCCTCCAGCTGCAGGTCCAGGTTCACCTCATTTACTTTACATTTTCAAGGCAGAAGGGGAATTTAACAATTTTATGTTTTACCTGCTTAAAATGTTTTATAGTGTAAGCTGGCTTCACTGTACATGCTCCCATTAATTTGGGTAAGCAAGCGTCTCCATATTGATTAAACCCCATTTGATTATGTTTTAAACATAGATTTATTAAATGGACGTGAGTTTTGATTTTTGCAACAGAGCCTTAAACTTAACTCTGAATTCATTCACTTTAAACTTAGTTTACCTAAACCCTGATGAGAGCTAATCCGATTTATCCTTGAAGGTGCAACGCAGCATCAATGTAATAAGTCAGAATCAAAGAGAACACCATGAGCACACTTTTAATAGGTGAGCTGGCTACACTGTACATGCTTTCAGGTTTTGTCACACAGTTTCTACTTCTTGCACTTCAGAGGCTGCACATGCAGCGATCATATCCTGTGATTCGCTCCTGTAGGTTACTTTGACAGGAAACTAAACTTTAAAGCAGCCCATGTGACGTCTTATCTTCTGGCGCTCTCTGCTGCGCTCTCTTCCTTTAGTCCCGCCCTTATAAACCTCATGACCAATCAAAAACATTGTACTTAAACAGCGCTCTATTCCAGTGATTCTTAACCATAGGGCCACCTAGCGCCACCTAGAGGGCCGCGAAAAACTTTCAGTTTTGCACCTGTGGGCCGCGAGGGCCGCGGGACCGCATAGGTTATCAATTGAAGACACCAGAGATATTACTGTTGTCCATGAGACGCTCAGTTACAATACAGCTTCCCACCACCTGGTGGCGGGAATGCGTCAGTCAGTTGTTTAACAAGCTGCAATAAGCAGAAGAAGACACTCAGCTAGCCGCTAGCCTGTAGCGAAAGTTATGGATAAGTTATTAAAAAGAAAAAATGAAGACGACAGTGGTGCCATACCCCCCAAAAGTTTAAATGTGTGCGCAAGTACAACCCTGACTTTCTTAAGTACGGCTTTGTGAACGGAGGCAACGAGGCAGAGCCGAGGGCTCAGTGTGTGGAATGTGGGCTAATGCTATCAAACGAAGCACTGGAGCCTTCAAAAATAAAGCGACACCAAGCGACGAAACATCCAACGCTCGTGGGAAAGTCTGTTGGGCTTCTTGTTGTGTATGCAGGTTTACATACACATGATAATAAATGTCTTTGTGATCATCACATTGTATCATCTCATTTATTTAACAAGGGTTTTGCCTGTTCAACACCGGCATCCTCGATCCCCTCCCCTTCCGTTCCTACGGCTTGTTTGCGCAAATACGTCACAAAACATGTCCGTGTTTGGTATCCCAGCATGCCCAAAATCCTCATCTTTGCAAAGAAATCATCGATTCTCTTTCATTTCTTATAGTTTCTCCACAAAAGGAGCCCACACATACACGCCATAACCGCTGCAAGTCGTATCTTGCAGCATTTCGACGGAAAAAGACACATTACAGACCCGACAACGTGCTAGCGGATGTTACCATGGAGCTACTGCCTTCAGAAAACTCTAGTACTTATAGTACAAACCTTATCCTCCTCTTCCATCCGTCCAGCCGTCAACCAACGTTTGCGTAACTGAGCTATTCTCATTCTCGTTCGTGCGCGCGGTCGCAGCCATTACGCACAGCAAGTCCGCTACTCACACACCATGTCTTCGACCATATATACATAGTTTTTGCAATTTGCAAAGGCTAAAAATAAAAGGAAAATAATATAATATCAAAATATAAAGGGAGAAACACCTTTAGTGTGTCAGAATATCATGTGGTTACCATGTGTCCATTTGGGTCTCCAAATGTCCTTTTAGAGCTCCGCCTGGATCTCTTCATGGAAGAAACACTGTAGAATGGTCATACTTTGTCCAATCTTCTTAAAATTTGAGGCAGTTGTTCACTGATAGTGTAGTTACAGCCCTATACTGTCCTTTACCTGTACAGGTACAGCCACCGGTAGTTATTTATACTGAACCATACTTTTTTATTTTATGCGGACAAAAATCTTAAATTTCTACTGACTCCAAAGGCCCACTGCTCTGTTTCTGTATGACCGACAGGTTGTCTGACACTTTTGATGCATATAGTCAGAGTGGGCCCCGGGACACTTTGTACTTGAAAAGTTGGGCCCCGAGGTCAAAAAGGTTAAGAACCCCTGCTCTATTCAGTAGGCTAGAGTGACGGATATCACATGGTGATAAGCCAATTATGAATGAAGGAGGGTTGGCGTTAACCAATGGGCGTTTAGGATGTAGACGCTGATCTTATAAAGCACAAAGTGACAGTTTGTCTTGTCCTACATTCACTGACTGCTACTGTGTGCGAAAGCTGGTAATCCGGACCCTCCGAAAGCCGAAACAAACCGGTAATGTTTCCTTTCATATCTCCGACACTGAATGCACACCCACTGTTGTGCGTGTTGTTGATGCATTTGCGTCTCGCGTTTTAAACTTCACCGTGTGTGTCCTCAGGAAGTGCTTGCGAAGCTAGCTGTCATTGCTAACATTCGGTAGCTAGCAAGCTAGGTCGGCCATTCATTGAATTGGTTCCTTTAAATGCCTTCTGAGTCAGTTCGTCAGTGTGTCTCTGCGACAGGTGATGAGCAGCTCGTTCCGGCGGCCGCGGTTCTTGTCATGTCACTGCCGGTGCAGGCAGCGGGTCACACGCCATCAGCGCGCCGCTCACTAGACGCTTGGATGTAAAATGTCTGACACTGGGCCTACCGTGCTCTGAACCAATCCACCGCGTCATCCCGTGGGGGACCTGTGGTGTCATGGCGCCCCTGGTCATTGTACTACAGCACGGTTATGGTTCATTGTAACGGGGGAGTGCACCGTGTCTGCGTTATAGGCCCAGTGTGACCGTCTGTGGCTCTTTTTTGACCTTCAAGTCTGTAGACTGGTTAGCTTAGCAGCTTAGCTTAGCTGCTGTGCTAACCCCCCCCCCCCCTTCTTCTACGAGGACTGTTGACCTAACTGGTATGAAAAGGTGCCTCGTTCATGCGAGCTAACCGTGGACTTGCGAGAATAGAACCATGATTGCGTTTTTTGTGAAATGCTACAGTTCGCCCACATGTTGCAGCACAACTTCCCCAGGAGCAATGTCCTCCAGCTTTCAGCTATGGCGTCTCGCAGTTGGGGAACGTTGAAGCCGTCCGTTGTGCAGTGTGTGTGGACATATAGCGGGTTATCTAGAGCTGATCCTTTGCAGTAGTCGATGCGTTTGGATTATCCTTTCTGACAAAGCTGACCAGGCCAACAGGCCAGGACTGCTGTTCTCGATCCAGTTGTTGCTGGACTTGACCTTTTGCACAGATATTTCCTCCAGTGATGTGGAAGACTTGCATGCATTGGTAGCAGTGTGTGCTGTGAACCTACGGTAACTTCCCAAGCTGTCAGAGCTGCAGGTCAGTGAAGAACAGACTGGCACCGAGCTGAAGCCTGCTAGTGAGTTCCAGTGCTTTCAGACTGTGAAACTATGAAGTAGGTGGATTTATTGCTCACATCTTTTCATTAAGATGACGCTTATCAAGAATTGCAGACCAACAATGTCATCACATAAGATGTATATACAACTCGTCTCTCCCGACAGCTGACAGCTTTTTGTGGCGCGGTAGTTGCACGTTCCTGAAACAGCCTCGAACCAGTCTCTGCAAGTGTCCGCCTGTGCGTGAGAACTCTGACTTCAAACTCTTTTTCTCTCCAGCTCCCAGCCATGTATGCCTGCGCCAAGTTCGTCACCTCTCCTGCTGTGGTAGGTCAGCTGTAACACTTCTCTGCCGTTACTTTACTTAAAACATGTAAAAGTACTGACATGAGCATCAGCAGCTCATTGTGAAGCTTTTAACCGTAATGCAGCTACGTGTGTTTATTCTGTGAAGCTAAATCAGTGAAGAGAAGTACAAACCTGTCAGGATCCAGGATCCCTGTCTGACCTGACGCCTCCCATGGCCACACCCTTGAGTGTGCACAGCTGAGGACACTCCAGCTGATCACCTCCTGCTGCCTGACACACCAGACTCAGGGCCCACTAATGAGTCTCCTACACTGTACGGCCCTAACAGCCTGCTGGAGGAGGTGAGAAGTGTCACTGCTGAAAATTGGCTGTTTCGTGCAGGAACTAGCACGGACAGTCAGGTCTCCACCAGTTCCAGCACCTGCACTATTCCCTCCAGTCCTTGCTCCGCCGGTCTGGGAATCCCCTGTGCCGGCTCCAATTCCCTATGATGGAACACTGGGGAAGTGCCATGGCTTCCTGTTGCTTTGCCGACGAGTGTTTGACCGTCGGCCTCAGACGTTTGCCTCGGACGGGTCCAAGGTCGCCTACGTGGTTGGATTACTGCGGGGAAGGGCTTTGGACTGGGCTGCGAGAACATTAAGTTTTGATCGGCCGAATACTGTGGGTTATGTGGACTTTGTGGCGGCTCTGATGAGAGTTTTTGACCCTCTGGGGGACTCGGATTATATGGCCAAGCACCTTCTCAGCCGGAGAGGGAGCCAAGCAAGTGTAGCGGAACACTCGGTGGCCCGGCCGACTCCGGCTCCCCGTATTCGGACGGCATTGCAGCCAGCTCCTGTTCCTGCCACCTCTTCGCCGCAGCCAGCTCCGGTTCCTACCGCCTCTGCGGCACAGCTTTCCCCAGTCCCGGCCGCCGCCGTCTCCGTACCGCAGCGACCTCCAGTCCCGGCCGTCGCAGAGCAGCAGCGACCTCCAGTCCAGGCCGCTGCCGTCGCAGTGCAGCAGCGACCTCCAGTCCCAGCCGCCGCCGTCTCCGTACCGCGGCGACCTCCAGTCCCGGCCTCCGCCGTCTCCGTACTGCGGCGACCTCCAGTCCCGGCCACTGCCATCCCAGAGCAGCAGCGACCTCCAGTCCCGGCCGCTGCCGTCCCAGAGCAGCAGCGACCTCCAGTTCCGGCCGCTGCCGTCGCAGTGCAGCAGCGACCTCCAGTCCCGGCCGCCGCCGCCACCGTGGCGACCTCCAGTCCCGGCTGCCGCCGTCTCCGTACCGCGGTGACCTCCAGTCCCGGCCGCTGCCATCCCAGAGCAGCAGCGACCTCCAGTCCCAGCCGCCGTCTCCGTACCGCGGCGACCTCCCGTCCCGGCCGCTGCCGTCCCAGAGCAGCAGCGACCTCCAGTTCCCGCAGCTGCCGTCCCAGAGCAGCAGCGACCTCCAGTTCCCGCAGCTGCCGTCCCAGAGCAGCAGCGACCTCCAGTCCTGGCCGCTGCCGTCCCAGAGCAGCAGCGACCTCCAGTCCCGGCCGCTGCCGTCCCAGAGCAGCAGCGACCTCCAGTCCCGGCCGCTGCCGTCCCGGAGCAGCAGCGACCTCCAGGTCCCGCCGCTGCCGTCCCAGAGCAGCAGCGACCTCCAGTTCCGGCCGCTGCCGTCGCAGTGCAGCAGCGACCTCCAGTCCCGGCCGCCGCCGCCACCGTGGCGACCTCCAGTCCCGGCTGCCGCCGTCTCCGTACCGCGGTGACCTCCAGTCCCGGCCGCTGCCATCCCAGAGCAGCAGCGACCTCCAGTCCCGGCCGCCGTCTCCGTACCGCGGCGACCTCCCGTCCCGGCCGCTGCCGTCCCAGAGCAGCAGCGACCTCCAGTTCCCGCAGCTGCCGTCCCAGAGCAGCAGCGACCTCCAGTTCCCGCAGCTGCCGTCCCAGAGCAGCAGCGACCTCCAGTCCTGGCCGCTGCCGTCCCAGAGCAGCAGCGACCTCCAGTCCCGGCCGCTGCCGTCCCAGAGCAGCAGCGACCTCCAGTCCCGGCCGCTGCCGTCCCGGAGCAGCAGCGACCTCCAGGTCCCGCCGCTGCCGTCCCGGAGCAGCAGCGACCTCCAGGTCCCGCCGCTGCCGTCCCGGAGCAGCAGCGACCTCCAGGTCCCGCCGCTGCCATCCCGGAGCAGCAACGACCTCCAGTCCCAGCTGTCATCTCGGAGCCGCAGCTATCCCCGGACCTCGCGGTCTCAGAGCCAGAGCCGCTCCCAGTCCCGCCGCTGCCGCCTCTACGCCAGCTCCAGTTCCTGCCGCTGCCGCCTCTACGCTGCAGCCCACTCCAGTTCCTGCCGCCTCAGCGCCGCAGCCAGCTCCAGTTCCTGCCGCCGCAGCGCCAGCTCCAGTTCCTGCCGCCTCAGCGCCAGCTCCAGTTCCTGCCACCTCAGCGCCAGCTCCAGTTCCTGCCGCCTCAGCGCCGCAGCCCGCTCCAGTTCCTGCCGCCTCAGCGCCGCAGCCCGCTCCAGTTCCTGCCGCCGCAGCGCCAGCTCCAGTTCCTGCCGCCGCAGTGCCAGCTCCAGTTCCTGCCGCCTCAGCGCCAGCTCCAGTTCCTACCCCCTCAGCGCCGCAGCCCGCTCCAGTTCCTGCCGCCTCAGCGCCGCAGCCCGCTCCAGTTCCTGCCGCCGCAGCGCCAGCTCCAGTTCCTGCCGCCGCAGTGCCCGCTGCCGTCTCTGAGCAGCAGCGACCTCCCGTTCCCGCTGCCGTCGCGGGGCAGCAGAGACCTCCCGTGCCCGCTGCCGTCGCGGGGCAGCAGCGACCTCCAGTCCCGGCCGCCGCCGTCTCCGTACCGCGGCGACCTCCAGTCCCGGCCTCCGCCGTCTCCGTACTGCGGCGACCTCCAGTCCCGGCCACTGCCATCCCAGAGCAGCAGCGACCTCCAGTCCCGGCCGCTGCCGTCCCAGAGCAGCAGCGACCTCCAGTTCCGGCCGCTGCCGTCGCAGTGCAGCAGCGACCTCCAGTCCCGGCCGCCGCCGCCACCGTGGCGACCTCCAGTCCCGGCTGCCCGCTGCCGTCTCTGAGCAGCAGAGACCTCCCGTGCCCGCTGCCGTCGCGGGGCAGCAGAGACCTCCAGTACCTGCCACTGCTGCACCAGCATCCTATTCTCCAGAGCCCTTCCGCCCGCCCGGCCGTCCGCCGGAGCACCCGTGTCCGGAGCCCTTCCGCCCACCCGGCCGTCCGCCGGAGCACCTGTGGCCGAGGCTCTTCTGCAGCCCCGTGGCCGGTCAGAACCAGTCACCCCTCCTCCGGACCCCCTCCGCCCACCCTGGCCAGCCTTCTAGCTGGGGGGCCATCCCTCCTCCGGACCCCCTCCGGCCGCCCTTTTTTGTGTCGGGTTGTACGTCTGGAATCCGTACCTTAAGGGGGGGGTACTGTCAGGATCCAGGATCCCTGTCTGACCTGACGCCTCCCATGGCCACACCCTTGAGTGTGCACAGCTGAGGACACTCCAGGGTGTGGCCATGGGAGGCGTCAGGTCAGACAGGGATCATGGATCCTGACATTTTTAGAACCCAGGCAAAGCCAGACCGAATATAAAAACATCCTAAAAGTGAGGATTCAGCATCCTCAGTTATGCGTGTTTCATTACATTAACGCATCTCATACTTTGCATACATTTACTCATTCAAACATATTAAAGTTGTTCACTTTTTTAATTGATTTCCTATACTTTTCCGACAGCAACGGATTTTTATTCATTTCTAAACTGTATTAAAATCAACTTGAAACTATTAGAAAATCAATCTCAGCAACCACCAAAAAGCATTGCAATCAGGAGTTAGACGGCAAAATAAACAAACTAAAACTTGGACGATCTGTGATAAATAGTACCTTCGAATATGCTTTAGAAAACGGTCTGGAGTATTTGTCCCTGTTGGACTAAAACATGTAAAACCATTATAGTGCTCCTTATTGAGCAGCTGTAGTGAACTGAGCTGGCAACAAACTGTAAATGCAGTGATCGAATGAAACCTGCAAATAGTCACGCTGTGTCACATGTGGGAAGTTGTCCTGATTAAGAGAGAAAGAGGGCTTAGATTGGAGCTTAAAGTTTCTCCTCAAATAGCTCAGGTCACTAACAGCGATCTGTCCCACACACGTGTCTGGGAGAAGGGGGGTGGGGGGGGGAGAGGCAGAAGGATGACGGCGAGGTGACAGGAGTGAGAGTGGGGGGGTGAGTGAAGAGACGGACAAAGAGGTCACTGAGAGGATTCTGCACAATCAGCAGCAAAGTGTATTAGTCGTAACTGTTTCTATGCACAGTGAAGTAACTTAAAGATCAAGGGTGATTACATCATTGTAACTCATATTTTCCTTCTGGAACAGGTTTAAAGTTTCAGGGATTTATCCAGAAAAATGTAATATGTTTGAAAAAAAAATAATTTATTTTGGCAAAACTGAATGTTTCAGTTGTCCATCTTTTTTCCACATTTACAGAGTGCATCAGAAAAACACAAAATCAATGTCCCAGAGACCATGAATGAGTTCCTCAACATGTCCGACGATGAAGGTATGTGAAGAATGCTCAAATGACTGCTTCATTCTACGATGTTTCACACATTTAGTACTAAAATTGCATTGATTAATACGTGCAAACCATTGCTGTGACTTCACGATTTGATTACAAAAAAGCAATGTCGATACCCTGCATGATTTCCGTACACTTGTGACTGTGCTATGTGATGTCGTTTTTCATTAACATGCGCATGTTTCACTGTATGTGTACTCAAATCACACAGTCCGGGCAAGACATTCTCAATGAGGAGTCTTTTTCAGATGTTGATGAAGGTATTTGTCACCAGTTTGCCTCCACAGCTCTGTTTGTTTGCTTCGCTTTAATAGAACACACTACAGCAGAACTCACCTGTCTCATTGAACAGCTATAGCCGCCAAGCCTTTGCTGTACTACGCTTCAGATTTTGCTGTTCA
This sequence comes from Melanostigma gelatinosum, assembly GCF_949748355.1. Classification (NCBI taxonomy): domain Eukaryota; kingdom Metazoa; phylum Chordata; class Actinopteri; order Perciformes; family Zoarcidae; genus Melanostigma; species Melanostigma gelatinosum. The sequence continues at coordinate 1,332,149 of NC_136646.1, forward strand.
TCGTCAATAGAAAGTCTCCGGGCAAAATCTGAATAGACTCAACCAACAGCCAGAGCACATACACTGTAACCGAATGCTGTGGTCATGCACTTTAGTTATTATGCACTTTATGAATACTGTTGATGTAAACATATTCTCATCCCACGAGCCAATAAGAGGGTCAGACAGCAGATATTCTACTTCTTTTGTTTTATTTACTGTCAGTGTTGCCATCGTCAGACAAAGAATGAATTCTCAGCTGTTTCAATTTGTTCAAGAAAACAGTCAACAAACTTCAACATGTTTTAGCTGTTTTAGCCTTGAATCTGTTCTTGGGTTCCTGGCAGGATTCAGTGTCCTGTTTCTTTTTCGCAAACTGACACTGCCGATGTTATTTTCGCTGCAACTTGAAAGCACATGTGTTATTTTTAACTACTCGCACATCATAGTCTCGTACTGCGTGATCGTCCTCATCGAAGACACTTTGTGAAGTGTCATCCGCTTGAAATCTCTTTGAAGGAGTTGCTGTGAAATAATGAAAACAAGGTCAATGTGACTCACTTTATGTTTTTATTCAGATGAGACAGACGATGAAAAAGGCCTGCATGCATTCAATGAAACTATCGTGTCTCACTTTATGTAAACCCTAATAAATTACATAACAATAATGATGTCAGACCGGAATATCTGCTGGACACAAGCCACAAGCCACATTGTAACAATCCACATTGTTACAAGCCACATTGTAACAAGCCACATTGTAACAAGCCACATTGTAACAAGCCACATTGTTACAAGCCACATTGTTACAAGCCACATTGTAACAAGCCACATTGTAACAAGCCACATTGTAACAAGCCACATTGTTACAAGCCACATTGTAACAAGCCACATTGTAACAAGCCACATTGTTACAAGCCACATTGTTACAAACCACATTGTTACAAGCCACATTGTTACAAGCCACATTGTTACAAGCCACATTGTAACAAGCCACATTGTAACAAGCCACATTGTTACAAGCCACATTGTAACAAGCCACATTGTAACAAGCCACATTGTTACAAGCCACATTGTAACAAGCCACATTGTAACAAGCCACATTGTAACAAGCCACATTGTTACAAGCCACATTGTAACAAGCCACATTGTAACAAGCCACATTGTAACAAGCCACATTGTTACAAGCCACATTGTTTCGGGCCGCCCACTTCAGTCGCCTGCCCTTTGTTCTGGAACCGCAGAGCCAACAGGCCTGTACAATTGATGAGCTTGTTCATGGGCTGTTGCTTAGGGGACAGTAGGAGGGGTGGGGGTGTGGGGGGTGTGGGGGGGGTGGAGTTTCTATGTCAGGTGATACAGCCAGAATCAACAAGTTACGTACTACACACGTATCAGGTGAAGAATGATGAGTTTGCGCCGTAGCTGCACGATGAAGATCCTCATTAGCGATACGATTCGATGTGTTATCGCTACCGCGCAGGAATTATAAATACGAGTCTCCACGGCCTCATGAACTCCACGTAAACTGTTTATACTGTGTGCATAATTCATCAGCATGGTAGTGGTGCAGCGCACACTTGGCTTTTCCACACTTGGCTAGTCCACTATCCCCAAGCTCCTGTGCTACCCACTGTTGCCAGGTCTAGATGGGACAAAGTGTGCATTCCAGGAATAGCAACACGACTCCAACCCCCAAACCCACCTGCTCCCCTCCCCCTCAGACAGGGTTTTTTGTTTTGTTTACCCATTCACCTCTGCACCTTTAACTGTGACTGTGAGGGTTCTCATGCAGTAACAGTTTTTACACAGGAAACTACATGACTCATTTACCTATGAAGCATCTTTATAACTTGTTTGCTCAGCTCAAAGATGTCCTTTTGTCTATTACCCTTGCTCATCTCTTTCCCTTCTTATGTAACAAGACAGATGCCAGAGGCGTGGCTCTGCCAGACAGACGGACATATTACAAATAATTAACACCAGCACATTTCTCCTCCCAGTCTGGGGGCAGCACTGACACAGCTTGTCCGTCAAGCACCATTGAAGAGAGGGAATGAGCATCCAGTTGATCTCAATGCCTGAGAAAGGGGAATATTTGTGAATTATAAAATAAAGCCATCCTGAAGCTGGTAGGGGAGAAGCAAGGAGGAGCATTGGGGAGAGGATGAAGAGGGTCCTGTGCTCAGCCCCTTGGTGGACTGAACCCCTCTGTTTGCGCTTTTTTCGTCCTTGGCACACAGGGCTGCCTGTGAGGAGTGGGTCGGAAATAGGAAGTGGTTGTGTAAGGCGATCTGCAGATGCAGCACAGAGCCCCTTTTCTACGGCAGACCCCTTGGTCCTGTTCTGCACAGCGACACATCAGGTAGTCCTCCTGCTGCAGCCACAGCAAGACACAGGCCACACCCACATGGGACCAGTAGGCAGAGAGAGGCTAGAGATGAGAGGAAAAGATATGACAGGGGACAGGAAGAGGGGGGAACACAAATAATGGGAATAATGCAGAAAGGGGATGGAGTGCAAGGAGTGGGCTTCTGCTACTCTTGTCACTAATCAGATGGGAAAAGATGTTTTCAGGAGCGCTGCTGAGGTCTCTGCCAGAATTTGACATGAATCCATGAAATCCTCTACTACAAAGCAATGAATGATGAAAATGATAATGTGGTTATTATTGTGACATCAGAGAAGGAAGATACATCTACAGGTGTACAGAAGGTTGAACTGCATCTGTCTGTCACAGAAAAGCTGCTGTTTTAACGCATTCTTGATCTTAAGTAGATTGGCAGTCGGCACTCAAAGCCCCAGGAGCTGGAATCTGTCTCCTCTCTGCTTGACTTCCTTATATCTCTCCTCCCTCCCTCTTTTGGACTTTTGGATATCCCGGGTGACCGAACTGATGTAGGTGAATTGCTGATATATCTGATTTCAGATTCAGTAACTGCCCAAGGTCCCCCCCCCCCCCCCCCCGCTATTTATAGATAGTTTTTGGAGCTGCACATAAAAAAGGGCCTCACTCACAAATGTGGCCCACTGATAAAACACTTTGTTTAATTAAACACTGAGCAGGATTATGAGGCACTCCAACTAGTCCATCACTTTCCCCTTCATTTAATTGTCTTGGTTATTTACAAATCATTACCATAAAGTGGTTTTGAGCAAGATGCATACCACCTCGTATCCCCCGCAGTGCAAAAATGAAGATACACAGTAAAAGGATAAAGTTAGAATCCTGCTGAAATTTCACTAAATGACAGCTCAACTGGGCTTCACTTGGTATGAATGAGGCTTTTGTTTGAACACGCTTCATTGTTATTGTTTCAAGCACAAATTTAGGCAGAACTGAAGTGGACCAAAGATCCGGTGCCTCAAAATAGAAACTATTATTTCATGGTGTTTGTTCGGGCAGGGCTGCTTTTGTGTGCGCCCATCACTGCCCAGAGTAGGAACATCAGTATGTACTTTGACTGCACTCTAGTAATGTAGAATGTATTACTGAAACCGCAGTTGCCGTTTGTATTTGTATTGTGTTGTGATATAGATTATTAAAGTGTGATGAAGTGATCTGGTCAGATGTACGTCTCTGGCAAATCGTTTAGGTCCAGTGAACCTTTGAAGGTCTGCCCAGGCCAGGCAAAGCTTTGAGAACCAAGACACAACATAGAGGAACACAGACACAGACAGAATCCAGCTCCCTTACCATTACGCTAATAAAACCAAACAGATGAAAAGCACGCTTCCCTACCACCAAAGTCCTGCTGTTTTGTCGCTATGTATATTTTTGAACACACTGTCACGCGTTGATGCGTGCTACTTAGGAAAGCCTGAGTCGTAAGAAGGTCATTTGGACATTTCCTTGGACTATTTAAAGGGAGGCAGGCAGGGTGAATTTGGCAAATGCTGGCACTGACTCACGCACACTGTGCCTGGAATTCCCTCGTTACCATTGGCCAGGGGACTACTGATTTTGGCATTGGTGCAAATTCGACTGAAGAATTATAAAAAGGAGAGAAAAATATTGCTCAATGTTTTTATTTTCCTTTGCGACCTTTTCCACCCTTCTCTAACCGTACGTACTGGAATAGTGCTGGAGAAAGAAACTACTCGCCCCAAAACACTTAACTCCAAATAACCTCAGCTCCTGATCTTATTCTTTGAGTTAGCTGTGTTGCTCCTAGCATTACTCCATGACTGTCAATCATGCGCTCGCTCCGCTGAGGTTCATCTTAAATCTTCTACAAATGTTTTTACTTCCTCCCAGCGCTAACCCAATCCTGCCCCTCTGTTCCCGTGACCTAATGCCAAACTGAAGAGATTTCCTTTCATGCATGTGGGTTGGAGAAAGAAAAAAAGACGAAAATAACGAAAGAATGAAGGAAAAGAGTGAAGAGGCGGGATGATGCATCTGGCACTGAGGAACTTAAGAAGGTGTTGCTGATGAAGTTTTCAGGTCCTATTCTTTTCTCTGCCCCGCCCTTCTAGTTTTGTTATTGAGCTGTTTCTCTCGGCGTGCATCACATATTACCTGGTGCCAAGACTGTAGAAAATGACTCACTTCCTGTTACAAGTGTGCTCTTTGTTTGATTTAAATCTCTGTGTGCCAGAAAGACAGCAGTAAATTTGACTGGAACACTTTGATTCATCTACTCGGGTAACATTATACCCAGTACTCTATAAAAACCCACTACCAAACTGCAAGTCGGTCCCAAAATGTATGCTGAAATTCTACATGAAATCCTGCTGCACAAGCACACTCAAAACAGTTGCACGTATATACAATTATACCCAATTCAGTGTGCAAATGCATTCACGTGCACTCGTGAGTGCATTCGTGTAAAACCTGAGACTCTCTCCTCTCCTAACTCCAAACATTACTATGACTAAAGGTTCATTCAAATGTAGTGCTTTTGTATATCTGTCTGCTCTGTAGTCTCACAGGGAAATTTTGTTTCATGAAAATGAGTGAGCTTGTTACATTTGGCACTGTTATGCATTTATGTAGCCTACTTTCCTAAGGTTTAAGGAAAACCCCTTTCACAGTCACGTGTTAGAACTTGATTGTCTGGAGGTTTATGCATTGAAATCTCCCTCTAAATCTTACAAGCAAGGGTCTTACCTGAAGGTGGGAGGTTACAAGTCTAACATTCTGGTACGTTGAGTAGACTAATATTCTCTGATGCATTTTGGACACTCCCAAGCAGCCCGAGTGACACTTGTTGGGATCTAAAGGAGCGTGTTTGGGTTATCAGCATTTAAGAAACTGAATTCTTGACATCAATAGAATTATTGATGTATGTAACAATTATTAATGATTATTAATATAAACGGGGCACCACCCTGCGAACAGGGACCAATAACCAAACGATAAAACTAAGTCTCATAATTAGTAGTCACTCATAATGTCAATAGTCTGCGTATGACTATTCATTCAGTGACAGTGAAGGTTTTTGAGTTCGAGCACAGGCTACTACATACAGTCTTATCAAATACATATGCACAAGTAATCACAGACGACTGCTCCTGAAAGTATAACAGAGTTTATTGAATCAAAATAATAAATGATCAAATCAATTAATATTGCAACCAACAAACGTTATCATACAATTTTATATGCCTAAACTAAAGAATGAATAAAATGGATGAGGGTGTATGTCTGTGTGTGTATGTGTATGTGTGTGTGTGGGTCTGTGGGTGAACAGGAAGGAGTCTTACAGCTACGCTAAAGACTACAAAGATGGCGGCGTCGAGTGACGCTGGCCAAAGGGGAGGGGCCTTAAGAACTACAGCTAAAAACTACAAAGATGGCGGAGTCGAGTGACGCGGACCAAAATGGCAGTTAGGCTGCTGTATGTAATTCACGTGTGCCTGGGCAGCACGTGATGTGAGGCTCGTTTGAACGAGGTTCCCCAGGGGTAGAACTAGGAGCTGTGTGTGTGTGTGTTTCGTGAAAGGAGGAAAGAGAAAAAAGGAGCGAGAACTCGAAGTGAATCACGCTTCGGCGTGCGATGTGGTAGGGAGCCTGGTTGCTGGTTCTATCATGCATAAATATACCGCTGTCGTCTTTGAACTGCCGGTAACTTATGCCGTGATAAACCACGCACCTCAGCTCACTCACCGAGTCGAGTTAATGAAAAGAGAACTTCCACACGGAGGGGAAGACAATGAATGAAAATAATCCCAAAAGAAACAGTCATAGTTGATACACAAATACAGCGGAGCTTCTCTGCTCCGTAATGATTGCGTAATACCTCAATATCACGCGACAGTCTTAAACACACAAAAACACGGGAATATTAACATATAAATGAATGGCCTGAATTAAACTTAAGTTAATTTAAGCTAAGCTATGCCCAAATGCCAAGAATCTTACTTGTAGATGCTTCGTTGCAACGTTGAAGGGTTCGTGAGCAAAGTTGTCCTTTTTCTTCGAGAGGAAGGGGGGGGGGGGGTGCTTCTCAGCGCGGCGTTGAGCTGGCGCTGTTTCGGTCTGTCGTGGCGCAGCTCGCTCTGGAGCAAACGCAGACGTGATCTGTCCTCGCGGCAGGGAGGGTGATCTAACTTCGGCTGACGGCGTGGTCCGTGCGTCTTACCGGGAATCGTCGGTGAAGGAGGGAGGCGTTGTCGTCTTTCCTTCGCCGGAATGTGTGCACCAAAAGAAAAAGGAGCAAAAAGCGCTGAACTGATCGCTGAAGCAGATTCGTTATCGCGGGCTGTTTCATCCAGCGAAACGGCTTGTCAGGGTTTGAGTAGGGTTGAAGGGCCGTTGCTTCCTCGTGGCCAGCGTTGCGCTGGCGGGGAAAGTTGGTTCTTCTGTGGCCTGGACGGGGGTGTCCGAGCAAAGAGAGCGTGGTGTGCTCCCTGTTCGACGGAGGTCGACGGGAAAAAGCTGGATTCTCTGTGGCCTGGACAGGGGGGGGGGGTCCGGGCGAAGAGAGCGGTGTGTGCCTCCTGTTAACCCCGGAGGGAGAGTTGGAAAAAGCATAGAAGTGGGGGCAGCAGATAGTTTTATAGAACAGAGGTCGAACCACAGGGGTCCTGGGGTCTCTTGGCTCTCGGCCAATGAGATTGCCGCGGTTACCATGGTTATTTGGGGGGGGGGGGGGAATTCACACCTGAGTGTGAAATCCCTTTGCTCTCCTCAAACTACAAGTCAGGATGAGACCTTTGCTTGAAAAAGTTAAGGCCTGATTGTCTTTGTCCACAGCACATGTTTAAGCCATATGGCCAGAGCCCAACATCCCCCCTTTGTTCTGAAGAGCGAGATGTTGGCTTCGGTCTTTAGAGCAAACCAAGGGCTGGCATGTGCATCCATGTGGTGGGGAAACCTGAAGAGGTGAGACAGTCCAAGTGTTCCTGAGACCAAAAGCAGTGGTTAAAACAGGCAGTGTTCATTGTTCATAGAGTTCAAGGTTCATAGTGGTCAAGTTCATGGTGTTCAAGTTCAGAGTTCATTGGCATCTGGGCAGATGACTAAGGTGGCATCTGGGCAGATGACTTTAACTACTTCTACCTACATCTACTATCATACACAATTCAAATCATAGGTGAGCAAAACATTATTCCCAAATAATTCAATCGCTATTATGATGTTGTGATAATCTAGCATTGCGGCATAGTGTCAAAGAAAGTAACAACCCAAATAAACAAAACAAAACACAAAAGAGAGAGAAGGAAAGAATAGAAAGACAAGAAGCAGGTGAGGGGCAAACAGTGGTTACTGGTTCAACTCCTAGACAGGACTGGAGTCCGTCGGTGGAGCAGTCGTAGGTTGGCTACGTGGTGTTATGAATAGGAGGGAATCCAGTTAGTCTGTCGCTTCTGGATCTATTAGTACATGATATGTGCGTCTATCTCTCTCTCTAATCGGTAGATTTAGAGCGAGTCCTGTGTCTAAGTTTTGGAATCTATCGATATTGGAGTTGCGTTGCCAAGACTATAGGCCAGAGGTACCTGTGAGGGTTGCATAACAGTAGTGGTAGCAGATTTACAGATTTCATTAGCACGGCTAGTGTGACTAGCTAGGCTGGTCTCTCGCTGCTCCAGCTGTTGACAGCTGAGCCTTCTCGGATGAGGTCCTGGGTTAAATCTGACTGCTACGGCAGAGGTTATGTCTTCTCTGGTTACTTCTGGTAGAGTCTATAAAGCATGCAAAGGGTTCTCTATGAGAGTGGAGCATCAGTTTACAGTCGCAATGGTTTGTCAGGTCATGCAACTGTTCTGGTTGAAGTTGGATGTGTTAGCGGTTAGTGCATGTCTACAGGGTGAGTTGGAGCATGCAGTTAAACGTTAGTAGTCAATAGTAAGCGGCCATTCTGCCGGTTGGGTTCGGCACTGGCGAGATTAGAGTGTACTTCCTGTGAAGTACATCTCTCTAAGTTTCTGTTGTCAGAGATCCACCCCCCCTCGCGCTGTTCAAGTGGCGAGGGCGGATATCCCACGTTACCGTCAGCACTCAGGGAAACGTCGCGAACAGTTTCACTCTGGAGTGTGTCATGGCGGGCTGGTGATATCTCCCTCCCCCCACTCTCCTAATTAGAGATGGAGACACGTCCGGCGCACAGGTCAAGTTCAGTTACCTACGGCACTGGCGACTTGACAGGCCCGGGCGATGACTCGGCTGAAAGAAGGCGATGGCTTTGTTGAACAAGCTGGAGGTGGCTCATGATGACAGAGCAGGAGAACAAGGCTTAGTTGACGTAAGATTTTACGAGCTAGGGTGCTCGAAGGGCCTCTAAGGTTGTGGCACCCTAGAGGTGTATGCGAAAAGGTGGGGGAACACATGAGGCTCGTTTCTGACCCGGAGTTGGGTAGAGCAAGAGTGTTATGACCCCCCAGTAAGACTGACGAATATGTATAGATATATACATAACGGGCATTGCCTTTGCGAACAAGGTCGCCCAAGAAGGTTGAAGAACGAGGTGCGAGAATGGGAGTGGTCGTTTCCAGAAGTGTGCTGAGTTATCTTCCCCCCCCCTACCACGTCGACTTGGCAGCAGGGGGAAAGGTCACTTGGCTTAGTCAGGTGGGCTGCGAGTCAGCGTTACCTGATATTGCCCTTGAGGGCGTCTTTCACCCCCCTGGTTCCGTTGGTCTTTCGACCGCCAGGGTCGTTTGTTCCTCGGGGGTGACCAGGGCTCGCTAGGCCAAGTCCTCTCGTCGTCTTCCGACGCTAGGTCGGAGTCGCTCGACTGTTGGATGCCTAAGACTATGGCGGTGTCTTCGTACCGATTTGTCGGCCGTCCGCGTGTCTCCCATGCAAGTTGCGCGTACTTCCTAATCTCTGGCATGGTGAGGTTACTCGTTCTGCAGTGCATAGTAACAGCGTATCTCACGTTGTCGTGGAGATTGTGCAGGAATAGCGACTTGAAGGCATGGTCTTCTTCTAGACCTGGGGCGTTACGTCCTTGGAAGTACGCAGATCTCAAGCGCCTGAAGTAGTCTCTCGGAGACTCTAGCCTTTCCTGGGAAATGGCAAAGGCGCCGAGGGTGGCAGAAGCTGAGTCGGTGTACAGGGAGTACTCCTCCCTAAGGGCGTGACAAAGGGATGAGTAGCAGTCGCGGATGCTCGGCTGGAGCGTTTCAATGAAAGCGTGGACGCTTCGCGCAGTGGTTTTCCACACTAGCTTTAGCTTTTCGCGCGATGAGGGGCGCGATAGGTCGAGGAGGCAGCGATCGATCTCCCTTAGGTAGTCATCGATGCTCGAGTCGTGATTATCGGGATTGAAGCGCTCTACGTCTTTTGCCAGAGACTCAATCTGTCGAGTACGCAGGCCTCCAAGGTTGATGGGGCCTGGGCCGTCCGAGTCGTCTGAGTCTCCATACTCGCGATGGTGGTAACGACTATCATCCTCCCTCCCTGAGGGGGATGGGGTCAGTTCTTGTTGTGCGCGTGAACTGCGTGGAGGATTGCGTTCGCCTGAGGTGGTTTTGAAGCCACCTGGGCTGTCTAGGACCTGGTGTTGGTCCTCTCTCCTCCTGGTTGGGGATGTCGCCTTCAAGAAATGCAAGGTGGTTCGGGTCTCGGGGAATGAGGGAGCCGAGACCAAGAAATGACTGGGCTGAAAGGCTCGGTAGGGGGTAGCAGTACCTACCGGGGTTGCTGGAACACCTTGAAGCGCTTTCAGTTTGTCATCACTCTCTGATGCTTTAGAGAGTTATAGGTTGACCTCTCTGAGGTCACTGCGCAGGCTACTATTTTCTGACTGTAGGGCTCTACAGTCACGTGACAACTCCTGAACCTCTGTTCGGAGTGTCCAGATCTCGCGTTGCTGCTCGTCGCTCTGTGCCCGGGTTCGGGCAGCTTGCAGCTGCATTTTCTGATGGTAGATGAGCAGTATTTCGCCGATTACGTCCTGAATCAGGCGCTCTCTGTTACCTGCTGGGTTATTTACATAAGCCACCAGCTGCTCTAATTGCTCGTCGCATAGGACAGCAGTGTATTTTGCAAAGTACTCTCTTTCCTTTGCTGTGAGTCCGAGGACATCAGCCACCGCATCTCGTAATGCGGTGTCTTCTGGAGCTACAGCTCCAGGAATGGGGGATTTCTCGTCACTCATTCTCTCTAATGAGTGCTACTCCCAGTGGTTGTTAATTCCCTAGTGTTAGAACGGAAACTGTTAGTGTTTACGGTTCTCAGTGAAATGTCTAGTTCTGTAACTTAGGATTTCTACTGTTAGATGTTAATTACTGTTAGTGTTACGGTTCATGCAGGCGCACAGTGAAATGTCTAGCTCTGTGACTTACGTTTCTACTGTTGCTGCTCTGAGGTATCACTACTGCTTTGCAGCCAGAGGTGCGAAAATGCTAATGTGGTTTAGCACTTTGGGCCTGTGACAGCTGTGTGTAACTTCTTTGGAGGGATTTAAGAAAACAAGCAAGGTATTACAAATAAACGATCAAATCTACTACACAGCTGGCTGTTAGTTTAAGAAATGAAACGAATAATTAAACCTGGAAACGAAATAAAATTTCGAGAAGGGAATTAAAGATTAAGATTAAAAATCTGGATTTAAAATCAAAAATTTAATTACAATAAGACAAGATTTTGAAGATCAAAGCCTACCTATTTTGGGAAATAAGTTTCAGGAATTTGGATCATTCAAAAGAAGAAAAAAAATAATTTTTCGAAAAAAATATTTTTTTGGAAAATTAATTATTCAAAAATAATTATGGATTAATGTGCATATATACTGTAACAAAACTGGAATAACGTACCCTCACACGGGGCACCATTATGTTGGGATCTAAAGGAGCGTGTTTGGGTTATCAGCATTTAAGAAACTGAATTCTTGACATCAATAGAATTATTGATGTATGTAACAATTATTAATGATTATTAATATAAACGGGGCACCACCCTGCGAACAGGGACCAATAACCAAACGATAAAACTAAGTCTCATAATTAGTAGTCACTCATAATGTCAATAGTCTGCGTATGACTATTCATTCAGTGACAGTGAAGGTTTTTGAGTTCGAGCACAGGCTACTACATACAGTCTTATCAAATACATATGCACAAGTAATCACAGACGACTGCTCCTGAAAGTATAACAGAGTTTATTGAATCAAAATAATAAATGATCAAATCAATTAATATTGCAACCAACAAACGTTATCATACAATTTTATATGCCTAAACTAAAGAATGAATAAAATGGATGAGGGTGTATGTCTGTGTGTGTATGTGTATGTGTGTGTGTGGGTCTGTGGGTGAACAGGAAGGAGTCTTACAGCTACGCTAAAGACTACAAAGATGGCGGCGTCGAGTGACGCTGGCCAAAGGGGAGGGGCCTTAAGAACTACAGCTAAAAACTACAAAGATGGCGGAGTCGAGTGACGCGGACCAAAATGGCAGTTAGGCTGCTGTATGTAATTCACGTGTGCCTGGGCAGCACGTGATGTGAGGCTCGTTTGAACGAGGTTCCCCAGGGGTAGAACTAGGAGCTGTGTGTGTGTGTGTTTCGTGAAAGGAGGAAAGAGAAAAAAGGAGCGAGAACTCGAAGTGAATCACGCTTCGGCGTGCGATGTGGTAGGGAGCCTGGTTGCTGGTTCTATCATGCATAAATATACCGCTGTCGTCTTTGAACTGCCGGTAACTTATGCCGTGATAAACCACGCACCTCAGCTCACTCACCGAGTCGAGTTAATGAAAAGAGAACTTCCACACGGAGGGGAAGACAATGAATGAAAATAATCCCAAAAGAAACAGTCATAGTTGATACACAAATACAGCGGAGCTTCTCTGCTCCGTAATGATTGCGTAATACCTCAATATCACGCGACAGTCTTAAACACACAAAAACACGGGAATATCAACATATAAATGAATGGCCTGAATTAAACTTAAGTTAATTTAAGCTAAGCTATGCCCAAATGCCAAGAATCTTACTTGTAGATGCTTCGTTGCAACGTTGAAGGGTTCGTGAGCAAAGTTGTCCTTTTTCTTCGAGAGGAAGGGGGGGGGGGTGCTTCTCAGCGCGGCGTTGAGCTGGCGCTGTTTCGGTCTGTCGTGGCGCAGCTCGCTCTGGAGCAAACGCAGACGTGATCTGTCCTCGCGGCAGGGAGGGTGATCTAACTTCGGCTGACGGCGTGGTCCGTGCGTCTTACTGGGAATCGTCGGTGAAGGAGGGAGGCGTTGTCGTCTTTCCTTCGCCGGAATGTGTGCACCAAAAGAAAAAGGAGCAAAAAGCGCTGAACTGATCGCTGAAGCAGATTCGTTATCGCGGGCTGTTTCATCCAGCGAAACGGCTTGTCAGGGTTTGAGTAGGGTTGAAGGGCCGTTGCTTCCTCGTGGCCAGCGTTGCGCTGGCGGGGAAAGTTGGTTCTTCTGTGGCCTGGACGGGGGTGTCCGAGCAAAGAGAGCGTGGTGTGCTCCCTGTTCGACGGAGGTCGACGGGAAAAAGCTGGATTCTCTGTGGCCTGGACAGGGGGGGGGGTCCGGGCGAAGAGAGCGGTGTGTGCCTCCTGTTAACCCCGGAGGGAGAGTTGGAAAAAGCATAGAAGTGGGGGCAGCAGATAGTTTTATAGAACAGAGATCGAACCACAGGGGTCCTGGGGTCTCTTGGCTCTCGGCCAATGAGATTGCCGCGGTTACCATGGTTATTTGGGGGGGGGGGAATTCACACCTGAGTGTGAAATCCCTTTGCTCTCCTCAAACTACAAGTCAGGATGAGACCTTTGCTTGAAAAAGTTAAGGCCTGATTGTCTTTGTCCACAGCACATGTTTAAGCCATATGGCCAGAGCCCAACATCCCCCCTTTGTTCTGAAGAGCGAGATGTTGGCTTCGGTCTTTAGAGCAAACCAAGGGCTGGCATGTGCATCCATGTGGTGGGGAAACCTGAAGAGGTGAGACAGTCCAAGTGTTCCTGAGACCAAAAGCAGTGGTTAAAACAGGCAGTGTTCATTGTTCATAGAGTTCAAGGTTCATAGTGGTCAAGTTCATGGTGTTCAAGTTCAGAGTTCATTGGCATCTGGGCAGATGACTAAGGTGGCATCTGGGCAGATGACTTTAACTACTTCTACCTACATCTACTATCATACACAATTCAAATCATAGGTGAGCAAAACATTATTCCCAAATAATTCAATCGCTATTATGATGTTGTGATAATCTAGCATTGCGGCATAGTGTCAAAGAAAGTAACAACCCAAATAAACAAAACAAAACACAAAAGAGAGAGAAGGAAAGAATAGAAAGACAAGAAGCAGGTGAGGGGCAAACAGTGGTTACTGGTTCAACTCCTAGACAGGACTGGAGTCCGTCGGTGGAGCAGTCGTAGGTTGGCTACGTGGTGTTATGAATAGGAGGGAATCCAGTTAGTCTGTCGCTTCTGGATCTATTAGTACATGATATGTGCGTCTATCTCTCTCTCTAATCGGTAGATTTAGAGCGAGTCCTGTGTCTAAGTTTTGGAATCTATCGATATTGGAGTTGCGTTGCCAAGACTATAGGCCAGAGGTACCTGTGAGGGTTGCATAACAGTAGTGGTAGCAGATTTACAGATTTCATTAGCACGGCTAGTGTGACTAGCTAGGCTGGTCTCTCGCTGCTCCAGCTGTTGACAGCTGAGCCTTCTCGGATGAGGTCCTGGGTTAAATCTGACTGCTACGGCAGAGGTTATGTCTTCTCTGGTTACTTCTGGTAGAGTCTATAAAGCATGCAAAGGGTTCTCTATGAGAGTGGAGCATCAGTTTACAGTCGCAATGGTTTGTCAGGTCATGCAACTGTTCTGGTTGAAGTTGGATGTGTTAGCGGTTAGTGCATGTCTACAGGGTGAGTTGGAGCATGCAGTTAAACGTTAGTAGTCAATAGTAAGCGGCCATTCTGCCGGTTGGGTTCGGCACTGGCGAGATTAGAGTGTACTTCCTGTGAAGTACATCTCTCTAAGTTTCTGTTGTCAGAGATCCACCCCCCCTCGCGCTGTTCAAGTGGCGAGGGCGGATATCCCACGTTACCGTCAGCACTCAGGGAAACGTCGCGAACAGTTTCACTCTGGAGTGTGTCATGGCGGGCTGGTGATATCTCCCTCCCCCCACTCTCCTAATTAGAGATGGAGACACGTCCGGCGCACAGGTCAAGTTCAGTTACCTACGGCACTGGCGACTTGACAGGCCCGGGCGATGACTCGGCTGAAAGAAGGCGATGGCTTTGTTGAACAAGCTGGAGGTGGCTCATGATGACAGAGCAGGAGAACAAGGCTTAGTTGACGTAAGATTTTACGAGCTAGGGTGCTCGAAGGGCCTCTAAGGTTGTGGCACCCTAGAGGTGTATGCGAAAAGGTGGGGGAACACATGAGGCTCGTTTCTGACCCGGAGTTGGGTAGAGCAAGAGTGTTATGACCCCCCAGTAAGACTGACGAATATGTATAGATATATACATAACGGGCATTGCCTTTGCGAACAAGGTCGCCCAAGAAGGTTGAAGAACGAGGTGCGAGAATGGGAGTGGTCGTTTCCAGAAGTGTGCTGAGTTATCTTCCCCCCCCCTACCACGTCGACTTGGCAGCAGGGGGAAAGGTCACTTGGCTTAGTCAGGTGGGCTGCGAGTCAGCGTTACCTGATATTGCCCTTGAGGGCGTCTTTCACCCCCCTGGTTCCGTTGGTCTTTCGACCGCCAGGGTCGTTTGTTCCTCGGGGGTGACCAGGGCTCGCTAGGCCAAGTCCTCTCGTCGTCTTCCGACGCTAGGTCGGAGTCGCTCGACTGTTGGATGCCTAAGACTATGGCGGTGTCTTCGTACCGATTTGTCGGCCGTCCGCGTGTCTCCCATGCAAGTTGCGCGTACTTCCTAATCTCTGGCATGGTGAGGTTACTCGTTCTGCAGTGCATAGTAACAGCGTATCTCACGTTGTCGTGGAGATTGTGCAGGAATAGCGACTTGAAGGCATGGTCTTCTTCTAGACCTGGGGCGTTACGTCCTTGGAAGTACGCAGATCTCAAGCGCCTGAAGTAGTCTCTCGGAGACTCTAGCCTTTCCTGGGAAATGGCAAAGGCGCCGAGGGTGGCAGAAGCTGGGTCGGTGTACAGGGAGTACTCCTCCCTAAGGGCGTGACAAAGGGATGAGTAGCAGTCGCGGATGCTCGGCTGGAGCGTTTCAATGAAAGCGTGGACGCTTCGCGCAGTGGTTTTCCACACTAGCTTTAGCTTTTCGCGCGATGAGGGGCGCGATAGGTCGAGGAGGCAGCGATCGATCTCCCTTAGGTAGTCATCGATGCTCGAGTCGTGATTATCGGGATTGAAGCGCTCTACGTCTTTTGCCAGAGACTCAATCTGTCGAGTACGCAGGCCTCCAAGGTTGATGGGGCCTGGGCCGTCCGAGTCGTCTGAGTCTCCATACTCGCGATGGTGGTAACGACTATCATCCTCCCTCCCTGAGGGGGATGGGGTCAGTTCTTGTTGTGCGCGTGAACTGCGTGGAGGATTGCGTTCGCCTGAGGTGGTTTTGAAGCCACCTGGGCTGTCTAGGACCTGGTGTTGGTCCTCTCTCCTCCTGGTTGGGGATGTCGCCTTCAAGAAATGCAAGGTGGTTCGGGTCTCGGGGAATGAGGGAGCCGAGACCAAGAAATGACTGGGCTGAAAGGCTCGGTAGGGGGTAGCAGTACCTACCGGGGTTGCTGGAACACCTTGAAGCGCTTTCAGTTTGTCATCACTCTCTGATGCTTTAGAGAGTTCTAGGTTGACCTCTCTGAGGTCACTGCGCAGGCTACTATTTTCTGACTGTAGGGCTCTACAGTCACGTGACAACTCCTGAACCTCTGTTCGGAGTGTCCAGATCTCGCGTTGCTGCTCGTCGCTCTGTGCCCGGGTTCGGGCAGCTTGCAGCTGCATTTTCTGATGGTAGATGAGCAGTATTTCGCCGATTACGTCCTGAATCAGGCGCTCTCTGTTACCTGCTGGGTTATTTACATAAGCCACCAGCTGCTCTAATTGCTCGTCGCATAGGACAGCAGTGTATTTTGCAAAGTACTCTCTTTCCTTTGCTGTGAGTCCGAGGACATCAGCCACCGCATCTCGTAATGCGGTGTCTTCTGGAGCTACAGCTCCAGGAATGGGGGATTTCTCGTCACTCATTCTCTCTAATGAGTGCTACTCCCAGTGGTTGTTAATTCCCTAGTGTTAGAACGGAAACTGTTAGTGTTTACGGTTCTCAGTGAAATGTCTAGTTCTGTAACTTAGGATTTCTACTGTTAGATGTTAATTACTGTTAGTGTTACGGTTCATGCAGGCGCACAGTGAAATGTCTAGCTCTGTGACTTACGTTTCTACTGTTGCTGCTCTGAGGTATCACTACTGCTTTGCAGCCAGAGGTGCGAAAATGCTAATGTGGTTTAGCACTTTGGGCCTGTGACAGCTGTGTGTAACTTCTTTGGAGGGATTTAAGAAAACAAGCAAGGTATTACAAATAAACGATCAAATCTACTACACAGCTGGCTGTTAGTTTAAGAAATGAAACGAATAATTAAACCTGGAAACGAAATAAAATTTCGAGAAGGGAATTAAAGATTAAGATTAAAAATCTGGATTTAAAATCAAAAATTTAATTACAATAAGACAAGATTTTGAAGATCAAAGCCTACCTATTTTGGGAAATAAGTTTCAGGAATTTGGATCATTCAAAAGAAGAAAAAAAATAATTTTTCGAAAAAAATATTTTTTTGGAAAATTAATTATTCAAAAATAATTATGGATTAATGTGCATATATACTGTAACAAAACTGGAATAACGTACCCTCACACGGGGCACCATTATGTTGGGATCTAAAGGAGCGTGTTTGGGTTATCAGCATTTAAGAAACTGAATTCTTGACATCAATAGAATTATTGATGTATGTAACAATTATTAATGATTATTAATATAAACGGGGCACCACCCTGCGAACAGGGACCAATAACCAAACGATAAAACTAAGTCTCATAATTAGTAGTCACTCATAATGTCAATAGTCTGCGTATGACTATTCATTCAGTGACAGTGAAGGTTTTTGAGTTCGAGCACAGGCTACTACATACAGTCTTATCAAATACATATGCACAAGTAATCACAGACGACTGCTCCTGAAAGTATAACAGAGTTTATTGAATCAAAATAATAAATGATCAAATCAATTAATATTGCAACCAACAAACGTTATCATACAATTTTATATGCCTAAACTAAAGAATGAATAAAATGGATGAGGGTGTATGTCTGTGTGTGTATGTGTATGTGTGTGTGTGGGTCTGTGGGTGAACAGGAAGGAGTCTTACAGCTACGCTAAAGACTACAAAGATGGCGGCGTCGAGTGACGCTGGCCAAAGGGGAGGGGCCTTAAGAACTACAGCTAAAAACTACAAAGATGGCGGAGTCGAGTGACGCGGACCAAAATGGCAGTTAGGCTGCTGTATGTAATTCACGTGTGCCTGGGCAGCACGTGATGTGAGGCTCGTTTGAACGAGGTTCCCCAGGGGTAGAACTAGGAGCTGTGTGTGTGTGTGTTTCGTGAAAGGAGGAAAGAGAAAAAAGGAGCGAGAACTCGAAGTGAATCACGCTTCGGCGTGCGATGTGGTAGGGAGCCTGGTTGCTGGTTCTATCATGCATAAATATACCGCTGTCGTCTTTGAACTGCCGGTAACTTATGCCGTGATAAACCACGCACCTCAGCTCACTCACCGAGTCGAGTTAATGAAAAGAGAACTTCCACACGGAGGGGAAGACAATGAATGAAAATAATCCCAAAAGAAACAGTCATAGTTGATACACAAATACAGCGGAGCTTCTCTGCTCCGTAATGATTGCGTAATACCTCAATATCACGCGACAGTCTTAAACACACAAAAACACGGGAATATCAACATATAAATGAATGGCCTGAATTAAACTTAAGTTAATTTAAGCTAAGCTATGCCCAAATGCCAAGAATCTTACTTGTAGATGCTTCGTTGCAACGTTGAAGGGTTCGTGAGCAAAGTTGTCCTTTTTCTTCGAGAGGAAGGGGGGGGGGGGTGCTTCTCAGCGCGGCGTTGAGCTGGCGCTGTTTCGGTCTGTCGTGGCGCAGCTCGCTCTGGAGCAAACGCAGACGTGATCTGTCCTCGCGGCAGGGAGGGTGATCTAACTTCGGCTGACGGCGTGGTCCGTGCGTCTTACCGGGAATCGTCGGTGAAGGAGGGAGGCGTTGTCGTCTTTCCTTCGCCGGAATGTGTGCACCAAAAGAAAAAGGAGCAAAAAGCGCTGAACTGATCGCTGAAGCAGATTCGTTATCGCGGGCTGTTTCATCCAGCGAAACGGCTTGTCAGGGTTTGAGTAGGGTTGAAGGGCCGTTGCTTCCTCGTGGCCAGCGTTGCGCTGGCGGGGAAAGTTGGTTCTTCTGTGGCCTGGACGGGGGTGTCCGAGCAAAGAGAGCGTGGTGTGCTCCCTGTTCGACGGAGGTCGACGGGAAAAAGCTGGATTCTCTGTGGCCTGGACAGGGGGGGGGGGTCCGGGCGAAGAGAGCGGTGTGTGCCTCCTGTTAACCCCGGAGGGAGAGTTGGAAAAAGCATAGAAGTGGGGGCAGCAGATAGTTTTATAGAACAGAGGTCGAACCACAGGGGTCCTGGGGTCTCTTGGCTCTCGGCCAATGAGATTGCCGCGGTTACCATGGTTATTTGGGGGGGGGGGAATTCACACCTGAGTGTGAAATCCCTTTGCTCTCCTCAAACTACAATTCAGGATGAGACCTTTGCTTGAAAAAGTTAAGGCCTGATTGTCTTTGTCCACAGCACATGTTTAAGCCATATGGCCAGAGCCCAACATCCCCCCTTTGTTCTGAAGAGCGAGATGTTGGCTTCGGTCTTTAGAGCAAACCAAGGGCTGGCATGTGCATCCATGTGGTGGGGAAACCTGAAGAGGTGAGACAGTCCAAGTGTTCCTGAGACCAAAAGCAGTGGTTAAAACAGGCAGTGTTCATTGTTCATAGAGTTCAAGGTTCATAGTGGTCAAGTTCATGGTGTTCAAGTTCAGAGTTCATTGGCATCTGGGCAGATGACTAAGGTGGCATCTGGGCAGATGACTTTAACTACTTCTACCTACATCTACTATCATACACAATTCAAATCATAGGTGAGCAAAACATTATTCCCAAATAATTCAATCGCTATTATGATGTTGTGATAATCTAGCATTGCGGCATAGTGTCAAAGAAAGTAACAACCCAAATAAACAAAACAAAACACAAAAGAGAGAGAAGGAAAGAATAGAAAGACAAGAAGCAGGTGAGGGGCAAACAGTGGTTACTGGTTCAACTCCTAGACAGGACTGGAGTCCGTCGGTGGAGCAGTCGTAGGTTGGCTACGTGGTGTTATGAATAGGAGGGAATCCAGTTAGTCTGTCGCTTCTGGATCTATTAGTACATGATATGTGCGTCTATCTCTCTCTCTAATCGGTAGATTTAGAGCGAGTCCTGTGTCTAAGTTTTGGAATCTATCGATATTGGAGTTGCGTTGCCAAGACTATAGGCCAGAGGTACCTGTGAGGGTTGCATAACAGTAGTGGTAGCAGATTTACAGATTTCATTAGCACGGCTAGTGTGACTAGCTAGGCTGGTCTCTCGCTGCTCCAGCTGTTGACAGCTGAGCCTTCTCGGATGAGGTCCTGGGTTAAATCTGACTGCTACGGCAGAGGTTATGTCTTCTCTGGTTACTTCTGGTAGAGTCTATAAAGCATGCAAAGGGTTCTCTATGAGAGTGGAGCATCAGTTTACAGTCGCAATGGTTTGTCAGGTCATGCAACTGTTCTGGTTGAAGTTGGATGTGTTAGCGGTTAGTGCATGTCTACAGGGTGAGTTGGAGCATGCAGTTAAACGTTAGTAGTCAATAGTAAGCGGCCATTCTGCCGGTTGGGTTCGGCACTGGCGAGATTAGAGTGTACTTCCTGTGAAGTACATCTCTCTAAGTTTCTGTTGTCAGAGATCCACCCCCCCTCGCGCTGTTCAAGTGGCGAGGGCGGATATCCCACGTTACCGTCAGCACTCAGGGAAACGTCGCGAACAGTTTCACTCTGGAGTGTGTCATGGCGGGCTGGTGATATCTCCCTCCCCCCACTCTCCTAATTAGAGATGGAGACACGTCCGGCGCACAGGTCAAGTTCAGTTACCTACGGCACTGGCGACTTGACAGGCCCGGGCGATGACTCGGCTGAAAGAAGGCGATGGCTTTGTTGAACAAGCTGGAGGTGGCTCATGATGACAGAGCAGGAGAACAAGGCTTAGTTGACGTAAGATTTTACGAGCTAGGGTGCTCGAAGGGCCTCTAAGGTTGTGGCACCCTAGAGGTGTATGCGAAAAGGTGGGGGAACACATGAGGCTCGTTTCTGACCCGGAGTTGGGTAGAGCAAGAGTGTTATGACCCCCCAGTAAGACTGACGAATATGTATAGATATATACATAACGGGCATTGCCTTTGCGAACAAGGTCGCCCAAGAAGGTTGAAGAACGAGGTGCGAGAATGGGAGTGGTCGTTTCCAGAAGTGTGCTGAGTTCTCTTCCCCCCCCCTACCACGTCGACTTGGCAGCAGGGGGAAAGGTCACTTGGCTTAGTCAGGTGGGCTGCGAGTCAGCGTTACCTGATATTGCCCTTGAGGGCGTCTTTCACCCCCCTGGTTCCGTTGGTCTTTCGACCGCCAGGGTCGTTTGTTCCTCGGGGGTGACCAGGGCTCGCTAGGCCAAGTCCTCTCGTCGTCTTCCGACGCTAGGTCGGAGTCGCTCGACTGTTGGATGCCTAAGACTATGGCGGTGTCTTCGTACCGATTTGTCGGCCGTCCGCGTGTCTCCCATGCAAGTTGCGCGTACTTCCTAATCTCTGGCATGGTGAGGTTACTCGTTCTGCAGTGCATAGTAACAGCGTATCTCACGTTGTCGTGGAGATTGTGCAGGAATAGCGACTTGAAGGCATGGTCTTCTTCTAGACCTGGGGCGTTACGTCCTTGGAAGTACGCAGATCTCAAGCGCCTGAAGTAGTCTCTCGGAGACTCTAGCCTTTCCTGGGAAATGGCAAAGGCGCCGAGGGTGGCAGAAGCTGAGTCGGTGTACAGGGAGTACTCCTCCCTAAGGGCGTGACAAAGGGATGAGTAGCAGTCGCGGATGCTCGGCTGGAGCGTTTCAATGAAAGCGTGGACGCTTCGCGCAGTGGTTTTCCACACTAGCTTTAGCTTTTCGCGCGATGAGGGGCGCGATAGGTCGAGGAGGCAGCGATCGATCTCCCTTAGGTAGTCATCGATGCTCGAGTCGTGATTATCGGGATTGAAGCGCTCTACGTCTTTTGCCAGAGACTCAATCTGTCGAGTACGCAGGCCTCCAAGGTTGATGGGGCCTGGGCCGTCCGAGTCGTCTGAGTCTCCATACTCGCGATGGTGGTAACGACTATCATCCTCCCTCCCTGAGGGGGATGGGGTCAGTTCTTGTTGTGCGCGTGAACTGCGTGGAGGATTGCGTTCGCCTGAGGTGGTTTTGAAGCCACCTGGGCTGTCTAGGACCTGGTGTTGGTCCTCTCTCCTCCTGGTTGGGGATGTCGCCTTCAAGAAATGCAAGGTGGTTCGGGTCTCGGGGAATGAGGGAGCCGAGACCAAGAAATGACTGGGCTGAAAGGCTCGGTAGGGGGTAGCAGTACCTACCGGGGTTGCTGGAACACCTTGAAGCGCTTTCAGTTTGTCATCACTCTCTGATGCTTTAGAGCAGCGGTTCCCAAACTTTTTAGGCCGCGCACCCCCTTCTACATCCCGACCGGGTTCGCGCACCCCCCCCCCCCCCCCCCCTTAAAAAAAAAAAAAAAAAGAAGCAACAGAGCCTTTTAAGCCTTCATAGCCGCATAAGAATCGGACCAATGAGAGAACAGTTTGCTCGCGCGTGGCATTTGTTTACAATATTTAGTCCGCTGTTAAATGTTGCAGTGTGAACACAAACCGAACAAAGGAGCAACTGCAACATTGTATCATATTAATCCCTGAATCAGAACAAAGCAAATGAACTGAAGGTGTGAAAACGCCCTGAAACACTGCAACAAAGTTTCAATAACTTTCAGTGACACAAGGCGTCACTTTTAAAGAGCAATACGGATCGCGAGGACACACGCACAGGCTCAGAGGCAGATTATCACATTTAATTTACAATTAATGAGCGACTAATGCAGCCAGGATGTCTTCGGACAAAGCATCGATGTGGCGCGACACAGTGTTGTTGGACACCGGGATCATGCACAACTTTTTTGCTTCTTTCTCCCCAATCATACATTCCACCATCTCTCTGGCAGCTGGCAAGCTCACGTCTTCGGCGATTGTGTGCGGTAGCCCCTTTCTCGCTGTTCTGTAACCAGATATGAAGCCCGTAGTGCGTCATTTATAGACCCAACACATGAATGAGACTGCAGTTGTTTTTGGCTGTTTTGTCAACTCCTCCAATTTCGATTTAAAATATGTAAGGGGCTTTTGACTTGCACTGGCATGCTTGGTGTTCAGGTGGCGACGTAAATAAGAGCTTCAGACTGTTAGCCAGAACCTCACTGCACACCACGCACTGTGGCTTTGGGCAATCTGCGTTGCCAATCCAAGTGAAGCCCAGACACAGATACTTTTCATCATATTTCCTCTTGTTTTCCCAGTCTGATGCTCTCTCTCGTTTCCTCTTTTTTCACCTTGACTCCGCGATGGGCCGATGTGCTCCCGATTTGTCTGTGCTGCACCTCTCCGTTCCCCTCGCCTCTGATTCCTCTCTCTCTCTCTGTCCCTCTCCTCTTTTACGACTGATAGCTTCAGATGTCCCACCTGACAGCTTTTAAATTAAAATTAATTTTTTTTTAAATATTTAATATTATTACACCATCAGACCGCCATTACACTTTTCCTCTCGCGCACCCCCTAGAGGCAGCTCGCGCACCCCCAGGGGTGCGCGCACCCCACTTTGGGAATCCCTGCTTTAGAGAGTTCTAGGTTGACCTCTCTGAGGTCACTGCGCAGGCTACTATTTTCTGACTGTAGGGCTCTACAGTCACGTGACAACTCCTGAACCTCTGTTCGGAGTGTCCAGATCTCGCGTTGCTGCTCGTCGCTCTGTGCCCGGGTTCGGGCAGCTTGCAGCTGCATTTTCTGATGGTAGATGAGCAGTATTTCGCCGATTACGTCCTGAATCAGGCGCTCTCTGTTACCTGCTGGGTTATTTACATAAGCCACCAGCTGCTCTAATTGCTCGTCGCATAGGACAGCAGTGTATTTTGCAAAGTACTCTCTTTCCTTTGCTGTGAGTCCGAGGACATCAGCCACCGCATCTCGTAATGCGGTGTCTTCTGGAGCTACAGCTCCAGGAATGGGGGATTTCTCGTCACTCATTCTCTCTAATGAGTGCTACTCCCAGTGGTTGTTAATTCCCTAGTGTTAGAACGGAAACTGTTAGTGTTTACGGTTCTCAGTGAAATGTCTAGTTCTGTAACTTAGGATTTCTACTGTTAGATGTTAATTACTGTTAGTGTTACGGTTCATGCAGGCGCACAGTGAAATGTCTAGCTCTGTGACTTACGTTTCTACTGTTGCTGCTCTGAGGTATCACTACTGCTTTGCAGCCAGAGGTGCGAAAATGCTAATGTGGTTTAGCACTTTGGGCCTGTGACAGCTGTGTGTAACTTCTTTGGAGGGATTTAAGAAAACAAGCAAGGTATTACAAATAAACGATCAAATCTACTACACAGCTGGCTGTTAGTTTAAGAAATGAAACGAATAATTAAACCTGGAAACGAAATAAAATTTCGAGAAGGGAATTAAAGATTAAGATTAAAAATCTGGATTTAAAATCAAAAATTTAATTACAATAAGACAAGATTTTGAAGATCAAAGCCTACCTATTTTGGGAAATAAGTTTCAGGAATTTGGATCATTCAAAAGAAGAAAAAAAATAATTTTTCGAAAAAAATATTTTTTTGGAAAATTAATTATTCAAAAATAATTATGGATTAATGTGCATATATACTGTAACAAAACTGGAATAACGTACCCTCACACGGGGCACCATTATGTTGGGATCTAAAGGAGCGTGTTTGGGTTATCAGCATTTAAGAAACTGAATTCTTGACATCAATAGAATTATTGATGTATGTAACAATTATTAATGATTATTAATATAAACGGGGCACCACCCTGCGAACAGGGACCAATAACCAAACGATAAAACTAAGTCTCATAATTAGTAGTCACTCATAATGTCAATAGTCTGCGTATGACTATTCATTCAGTGACAGTGAAGGTTTTTGAGTTCGAGCACAGGCTACTACATACAGTCTTATCAAATACATATGCACAAGTAATCACAGACGACTGCTCCTGAAAGTATAACAGAGTTTATTGAATCAAAATAATAAATGATCAAATCAATTAATATTGCAACCAACAAACGTTATCATACAATTTTATATGCCTAAACTAAAGAATGAATAAAATGGATGAGGGTGTATGTCTGTGTGTGTATGTGTATGTGTGTGTGTGGGTCTGTGGGTGAACAGGAAGGAGTCTTACAGCTACGCTAAAGACTACAAAGATGGCGGCGTCGAGTGACGCTGGCCAAAGGGGAGGGGCCTTAAGAACTACAGCTAAAAACTACAAAGATGGCGGAGTCGAGTGACGCGGACCAAAATGGCAGTTAGGCTGCTGTATGTAATTCACGTGTGCCTGGGCAGCACGTGATGTGAGGCTCGTTTGAACGAGGTTCCCCAGGGGTAGAACTAGGAGCTGTGTGTGTGTGTGTTTCGTGAAAGGAGGAAAGAGAAAAAAGGAGCGAGAACTCGAAGTGAATCACGCTTCGGCGTGCGATGTGGTAGGGAGCCTGGTTGCTGGTTCTATCATGCATAAATATACCGCTGTCGTCTTTGAACTGCCGGTAACTTATGCCGTGATAAACCACGCACCTCAGCTCACTCACCGAGTCGAGTTAATGAAAAGAGAACTTCCACACGGAGGGGAAGACAATGAATGAAAATAATCCCAAAAGAAACAGTCATAGTTGATACACAAATACAGCGGAGCTTCTCTGCTCCGTAATGATTGCGTAATACCTCAATATCACGCGACAGTCTTAAACACACAAAAACACGGGAATATCAACATATAAATGAATGGCCTGAATTAAACTTAAGTTAATTTAAGCTAAGCTATGCCCAAATGCCAAGAATCTTACTTGTAGATGCTTCGTTGCAACGTTGAAGGGTTCGTGAGCAAAGTTGTCCTTTTTCTTCGAGAGGAAGGGGGGGGGGTGCTTCTCAGCGCGGCGTTGAGCTGGCGCTGTTTCGGTCTGTCGTGGCGCAGCTCGCTCTGGAGCAAACGCAGACGTGATCTGTCCTCGCGGCAGGGAGGGTGATCTAACTTCGGCTGACGGCGTGGTCCGTGCGTCTTACCGGGAATCGTCGGTGAAGGAGGGAGGCGTTGTCGTCTTTCCTTCGCCGGAATGTGTGCACCAAAAGAAAAAGGAGCAAAAAGCGCTGAACTGATCGCTGAAGCAGATTCGTTATCGCGGGCTGTTTCATCCAGCGAAACGGCTTGTCAGGGTTTGAGTAGGGTTGAAGGGCCGTTGCTTCCTCGTGGCCAGCGTTGCGCTGGCGGGGAAAGTTGGTTCTTCTGTGGCCTGGACGGGGGTGTCCGAGCAAAGAGAGCGTGGTGTGCTCCCTGTTCGACGGAGGTCGACGGGAAAAAGCTGGATTCTCTGTGGCCTGGACAGGGGGGGGGGTCCGGGCGAAGAGAGCGGTGTGTGCCTCCTGTTAACCCCGGAGGGAGAGTTGGAAAAAGCATAGAAGTGGGGGCAGCAGATAGTTTTATAGAACAGAGATCGAACCACAGGGGTCCTGGGGTCTCTTGGCTCTCGGCCAATGAGATTGCCGCGGTTACCATGGTTATTTGGGGGGGGGGGAATTCACACCTGAGTGTGAAATCCCTTTGCTCTCCTCAAACTACAAGTCAGGATGAGACCTTTGCTTGAAAAAGTTAAGGCCTGATTGTCTTTGTCCACAGCACATGTTTAAGCCATATGGCCAGAGCCCAACATCCCCCCTTTGTTCTGAAGAGCGAGATGTTGGCTTCGGTCTTTAGAGCAAACCAAGGGCTGGCATGTGCATCCATGTGGTGGGGAAACCTGAAGAGGTGAGACAGTCCAAGTGTTCCTGAGACCAAAAGCAGTGGTTAAAACAGGCAGTGTTCATTGTTCATAGAGTTCAAGGTTCATAGTGGTCAAGTTCATGGTGTTCAAGTTCAGAGTTCATTGGCATCTGGGCAGATGACTAAGGTGGCATCTGGGCAGATGACTTTAACTACTTCTACCTACATCTACTATCATACACAATTCAAATCATAGGTGAGCAAAACATTATTCCCAAATAATTCAATCGCTATTATGATGTTGTGATAATCTAGCATTGCGGCATAGTGTCAAAGAAAGTAACAACCCAAATAAACAAAACAAAACACAAAAGAGAGAGAAGGAAAGAATAGAAAGACAAGAAGCAGGTGAGGGGCAAACAGTGGTTACTGGTTCAACTCCTAGACAGGACTGGAGTCCGTCGGTGGAGCAGTCGTAGGTTGGCTACGTGGTGTTATGAATAGGAGGGAATCCAGTTAGTCTGTCGCTTCTGGATCTATTAGTACATGATATGTGCGTCTATCTCTCTCTCTAATCGGTAGATTTAGAGCGAGTCCTGTGTCTAAGTTTTGGAATCTATCGATATTGGAGTTGCGTTGCCAAGACTATAGGCCAGAGGTACCTGTGAGGGTTGCATAACAGTAGTGGTAGCAGATTTACAGATTTCATTAGCACGGCTAGTGTGACTAGCTAGGCTGGTCTCTCGCTGCTCCAGCTGTTGACAGCTGAGCCTTCTCGGATGAGGTCCTGGGTTAAATCTGACTGCTACGGCAGAGGTTATGTCTTCTCTGGTTACTTCTGGTAGAGTCTATAAAGCATGCAAAGGGTTCTCTATGAGAGTGGAGCATCAGTTTACAGTCGCAATGGTTTGTCAGGTCATGCAACTGTTCTGGTTGAAGTTGGATGTGTTAGCGGTTAGTGCATGTCTACAGGGTGAGTTGGAGCATGCAGTTAAACGTTAGTAGTCAATAGTAAGCGGCCATTCTGCCGGTTGGGTTCGGCACTGGCGAGATTAGAGTGTACTTCCTGTGAAGTACATCTCTCTAAGTTTCTGTTGTCAGAGATCCACCCCCCCTCGCGCTGTTCAAGTGGCGAGGGCGGATATCCCACGTTACCGTCAGCACTCAGGGAAACGTCGCGAACAGTTTCACTCTGGAGTGTGTCATGGCGGGCTGGTGATATCTCCCTCCCCCCACTCTCCTAATTAGAGATGGCGACACGTCCGGCGCACAGGTCAAGTTCAGTTACCTACGGCACTGGCGACTTGACAGGCCCGGGCGATGACTCGGCTGAAAGAAGGCGATGGCTTTGTTGAACAAGCTGGAGGTGGCTCATGATGACAGAGCAGGAGAACAAGGCTTAGTTGACGTAAGATTTTACGAGCTAGGGTGCTCGAAGGGCCTCTAAGGTTGTGGCACCCTAGAGGTGTATGCGAAAAGGTGGGGGAACACATGAGGCTCGTTTCTGACCCGGAGTTGGGTAGAGCAAGAGTGTTATGACCCCCCAGTAAGACTGACGAATATGTATAGATATATACATAACGGGCATTGCCTTTGCGAACAAGGTCGCCCAAGAAGGTTGAAGAACGAGGTGCGAGAATGGGAGTGGTCGTTTCCAGAAGTGTGCTGAGTTATCTTCCCCCCCCCTACCACGTCGACTTGGCAGCAGGGGGAAAGGTCACTTGGCTTAGTCAGGTGGGCTGCGAGTCAGCGTTACCTGATATTGCCCTTGAGGGCGTCTTTCACCCCCCTGGTTCCGTTGGTCTTTCGACCGCCAGGGTCGTTTGTTCCTCGGGGGTGACCAGGGCTCGCTAGGCCAAGTCCTCTCGTCGTCTTCCGACGCTAGGTCGGAGTCGCTCGACTGTTGGATGCCTAAGACTATGGCGGTGTCTTCGTACCGATTTGTCGGCCGTCCGCGTGTCTCCCATGCAAGTTGCGCGTACTTCCTAATCTCTGGCATGGTGAGGTTACTCGTTCTGCAGTGCATAGTAACAGTGTATCTCACGTTGTCGTGGAGATTGTGCAGGAATAGCGACTTGAAGGCATGGTCTTCTTCTAGACCTGGGGCGTTACGTCCTTGGAAGTACGCAGATCTCAAGCGCCTGAAGTAGTCTCTCGGAGACTCTAGCCTTTCCTGGGAAATGGCAAAGGCGCCGAGGGTGGCAGAAGCTGGGTCGGTGTACAGGGAGTACTCCTCCCTAAGGGCGTGACAAAGGGATGAGTAGCAGTCGCGGATGCTCGGCTGGAGCGTTTCAATGAAAGCGTGGACGCTTCGCGCAGTGGTTTTCCACACTAGCTTTAGCTTTTCGCGCGATGAGGGGCGCGATAGGTCGAGGAGGCAGCGATCGATCTCCCTTAGGTAGTCATCGATGCTCGAGTCGTGATTATCGGGATTGAAGCGCTCTACGTCTTTTGCCAGAGACTCAATCTGTCGAGTACGCAGGCCTCCAAGGTTGATGGGGCCTGGGCCGTCCGAGTCGTCTGAGTCTCCATACTCGCGATGGTGGTAACGACTATCATCCTCCCTCCCTGAGGGGGATGGGGTCAGTTCTTGTTGTGCGCGTGAACTGCGTGGAGGATTGCGTTCGCCTGAGGTGGTTTTGAAGCCACCTGGGCTGTCTAGGACCTGGTGTTGGTCCTCTCTCCTCCTGGTTGGGGATGTCGCCTTCAAGAAATGCAAGGTGGTTCGGGTCTCGGGGAATGAGGGAGCCGAGACCAAGAAATGACTGGGCTGAAAGGCTCGGTAGGGGGTAGCAGTACCTACCGGGGTTGCTGGAACACCTTGAAGCGCTTTCAGTTTGTCA
The DNA here is from genome assembly GCF_949748355.1 of Melanostigma gelatinosum. NCBI lineage: Eukaryota > Metazoa > Chordata > Actinopteri > Perciformes > Zoarcidae > Melanostigma > Melanostigma gelatinosum. Next base: position 1,361,541 of record NC_136646.1, read on the forward strand.
TCACTCTCTGATGCTTTAGAGAGTTCTAGGTTGACCTCTCTGAGGTCACTGCGCAGGCTACTATTTTCTGACTGTAGGGCTCTACAGTCACGTGACAACTCCTGAACCTCTGTTCGGAGTGTCCAGATCTCGCGTTGCTGCTCGTCGCTCTGTGCCCGGGTTCGGGCAGCTTGCAGCTGCATTTTCTGATGGTAGATGAGCAGTATTTCGCCGATTACGTCCTGAATCAGGCGCTCTCTGTTACCTGCTGGGTTATTTACATAAGCCACCAGCTGCTCTAATTGCTCGTCGCATAGGACAGCAGTGTATTTTGCAAAGTACTCTCTTTCCTTTGCTGTGAGTCCGAGGACATCAGCCACCGCATCTCGTAATGCGGTGTCTTCTGGAGCTACAGCTCCAGGAATGGGGGATTTCTCGTCACTCATTCTCTCTAATGAGTGCTACTCCCAGTGGTTGTTAATTCCCTAGTGTTAGAACGGAAACTGTTAGTGTTTACGGTTCTCAGTGAAATGTCTAGTTCTGTAACTTAGGATTTCTACTGTTAGATGTTAATTACTGTTAGTGTTACGGTTCATGCAGGCGCACAGTGAAATGTCTAGCTCTGTGACTTACGTTTCTACTGTTGCTGCTCTGAGGTATCACTACTGCTTTGCAGCCAGAGGTGCGAAAATGCTAATGTGGTTTAGCACTTTGGGCCTGTGACAGCTGTGTGTAACTTCTTTGGAGGGATTTAAGAAAACAAGCAAGGTATTACAAATAAACGATCAAATCTACTACACAGCTGGCTGTTAGTTTAAGAAATGAAACGAATAATTAAACCTGGAAACGAAATAAAATTTCGAGAAGGGAATTAAAGATTAAGATTAAAAATCTGGATTTAAAATCAAAAATTTAATTACAATAAGACAAGATTTTGAAGATCAAAGCCTACCTATTTTGGGAAATAAGTTTCAGGAATTTGGATCATTCAAAAGAAGAAAAAAAATAATTTTTCGAAAAAAATATTTTTTTGGAAAATTAATTATTCAAAAATAATTATGGATTAATGTGCATATATACTGTAACAAAACTGGAATAACGTACCCTCACACGGGGCACCATTATGTTGGGATCTAAAGGAGCGTGTTTGGGTTATCAGCATTTAAGAAACTGAATTCTTGACATCAATAGAATTATTGATGTATGTAACAATTATTAATGATTATTAATATAAACGGGGCACCACCCTGCGAACAGGGACCAATAACCAAACGATAAAACTAAGTCTCATAATTAGTAGTCACTCATAATGTCAATAGTCTGCGTATGACTATTCATTCAGTGACAGTGAAGGTTTTTGAGTTCGAGCACAGGCTACTACATACAGTCTTATCAAATACATATGCACAAGTAATCACAGACGACTGCTCCTGAAAGTATAACAGAGTTTATTGAATCAAAATAATAAATGATCAAATCAATTAATATTGCAACCAACAAACGTTATCATACAATTTTATATGCCTAAACTAAAGAATGAATAAAATGGATGAGGGTGTATGTCTGTGTGTGTATGTGTATGTGTGTGTGTGGGTCTGTGGGTGAACAGGAAGGAGTCTTACAGCTACGCTAAAGACTACAAAGATGGCGGCGTCGAGTGACGCTGGCCAAAGGGGAGGGGCCTTAAGAACTACAGCTAAAAACTACAAAGATGGCGGAGTCGAGTGACGCGGACCAAAATGGCAGTTAGGCTGCTGTATGTAATTCACGTGTGCCTGGGCAGCACGTGATGTGAGGCTCGTTTGAACGAGGTTCCCCAGGGGTAGAACTAGGAGCTGTGTGTGTGTGTGTTTCGTGAAAGGAGGAAAGAGAAAAAAGGAGCGAGAACTCGAAGTGAATCACGCTTCGGCGTGCGATGTGGTAGGGAGCCTGGTTGCTGGTTCTATCATGCATAAATATACCGCTGTCGTCTTTGAACTGCCGGTAACTTATGCCGTGATAAACCACGCACCTCAGCTCACTCACCGAGTCGAGTTAATGAAAAGAGAACTTCCACACGGAGGGGAAGACAATGAATGAAAATAATCCCAAAAGAAACAGTCATAGTTGATACACAAATACAGCGGAGCTTCTCTGCTCCGTAATGATTGCGTAATACCTCAATATCACGCGACAGTCTTAAACACACAAAAACACGGGAATATCAACATATAAATGAATGGCCTGAATTAAACTTAAGTTAATTTAAGCTAAGCTATGCCCAAATGCCAAGAATCTTACTTGTAGATGCTTCGTTGCAACGTTGAAGGGTTCGTGAGCAAAGTTGTCCTTTTTCTTCGAGAGGAAGGGGGGGGGGGTGCTTCTCAGCGCGGCGTTGAGCTGGCGCTGTTTCGGTCTGTCGTGGCGCAGCTCGCTCTGGAGCAAACGCAGACGTGATCTGTCCTCGCGGCAGGGAGGGTGATCTAACTTCGGCTGACGGCGTGGTCCGTGCGTCTTACCGGGAATCGTCGGTGAAGGAGGGAGGCGTTGTCGTCTTTCCTTCGCCGGAATGTGTGCACCAAAAGAAAAAGGAGCAAAAAGCGCTGAACTGATCGCTGAAGCAGATTCGTTATCGCGGGCTGTTTCATCCAGCGAAACGGCTTGTCAGGGTTTGAGTAGGGTTGAAGGGCCGTTGCTTCCTCGTGGCCAGCGTTGCGCTGGCGGGGAAAGTTGGTTCTTCTGTGGCCTGGACGGGGGTGTCCGAGCAAAGAGAGCGTGGTGTGCTCCCTGTTCGACGGAGGTCGACGGGAAAAAGCTGGATTCTCTGTGGCCTGGACAGGGGGGGGGGTCCGGGCGAAGAGAGCGGTGTGTGCCTCCTGTTAACCCCGGAGGGAGAGTTGGAAAAAGCATAGAAGTGGGGGCAGCAGATAGTTTTATAGAACAGAGGTCGAACCACAGGGGTCCTGGGGTCTCTTGGCTCTCGGCCAATGAGATTGCCGCGGTTACCATGGTTATTTGGGGGGGGGGGAATTCACACCTGAGTGTGAAATCCCTTTGCTCTCCTCAAACTACAATTCAGGATGAGACCTTTGCTTGAAAAAGTTAAGGCCTGATTGTCTTTGTCCACAGCACATGTTTAAGCCATATGGCCAGAGCCCAACATCCCCCCTTTGTTCTGAAGAGCGAGATGTTGGCTTCGGTCTTTAGAGCAAACCAAGGGCTGGCATGTGCATCCATGTGGTGGGGAAACCTGAAGAGGTGAGACAGTCCAAGTGTTCCTGAGACCAAAAGCAGTGGTTAAAACAGGCAGTGTTCATTGTTCATAGAGTTCAAGGTTCATAGTGGTCAAGTTCATGGTGTTCAAGTTCAGAGTTCATTGGCATCTGGGCAGATGACTAAGGTGGCATCTGGGCAGATGACTTTAACTACTTCTACCTACATCTACTATCATACACAATTCAAATCATAGGTGAGCAAAACATTATTCCCAAATAATTCAATCGCTATTATGATGTTGTGATAATCTAGCATTGCGGCATAGTGTCAAAGAAAGTAACAACCCAAATAAACAAAACAAAACACAAAAGAGAGAGAAGGAAAGAATAGAAAGACAAGAAGCAGGTGAGGGGCAAACAGTGGTTACTGGTTCAACTCCTAGACAGGACTGGAGTCCGTCGGTGGAGCAGTCGTAGGTTGGCTACGTGGTGTTATGAATAGGAGGGAATCCAGTTAGTCTGTCGCTTCTGGATCTATTAGTACATGATATGTGCGTCTATCTCTCTCTCTAATCTGTAGATTTAGAGCGAGTCCTGTGTCTAAGTTTTGGAATCTATCGATATTGGAGTTGCGTTGCCAAGACTATAGGCCAGAGGTACCTGTGAGGGTTGCATAACAGTAGTGGTAGCAGATTTACAGATTTCATTAGCACGGCTAGTGTGACTAGCTAGGCTGGTCTCTCGCTGCTCCAGCTGTTGACAGCTGAGCCTTCTCGGATGAGGTCCTGGGTTAAATCTGACTGCTACGGCAGAGGTTATGTCTTCTCTGGTTACTTCTGGTAGAGTCTATAAAGCATGCAAAGGGTTCTCTATGAGAGTGGAGCATCAGTTTACAGTCGCAATGGTTTGTCAGGTCATGCAACTGTTCTGGTTGAAGTTGGATGTGTTAGCGGTTAGTGCATGTCTACAGGGTGAGTTGGAGCATGCAGTTAAACGTTAGTAGTCAATAGTAAGCGGCCATTCTGCCGGTTGGGTTCGGCACTGGCGAGATTAGAGTGTACTTCCTGTGAAGTACATCTCTCTAAGTTTCTGTTGTCAGAGATCCACCCCCCCTCGCGCTGTTCAAGTGGCGAGGGCGGATATCCCACGTTACCGTCAGCACTCAGGGAAACGTCGCGAACAGTTTCACTCTGGAGTGTGTCATGGCGGGCTGGTGATATCTCCCTCCCCCCACTCTCCTAATTAGAGATGGCGACACGTCCGGCGCACAGGTCAAGTTCAGTTACCTACGGCACTGGCGACTTGACAGGCCCGGGCGATGACTCGGCTGAAAGAAGGCGATGGCTTTGTTGAACAAGCTGGAGGTGGCTCATGATGACAGAGCAGGAGAACAAGGCTTAGTTGACGTAAGATTTTACGAGCTAGGGTGCTCGAAGGGCCTCTAAGGTTGTGGCACCCTAGAGGTGTATGCGAAAAGGTGGGGGAACACATGAGGCTCGTTTCTGACCCGGAGTTGGGTAGAGCAAGAGTGTTATGACCCCCCAGTAAGACTGACGAATATGTATAGATATATACATAACGGGCATTGCCTTTGCGAACAAGGTCGCCCAAGAAGGTTGAAGAACGAGGTGCGAGAATGGGAGTGGTCGTTTCCAGAAGTGTGCTGAGTTATCTTCCCCCCCCCTACCACGTCGACTTGGCAGCAGGGGGAAAGGTCACTTGGCTTAGTCAGGTGGGCTGCGAGTCAGCGTTACCTGATATTGCCCTTGAGGGCGTCTTTCACCCCCCTGGTTCCGTTGGTCTTTCGACCGCCAGGGTCGTTTGTTCCTCGGGGGTGACCAGGGCTCGCTAGGCCAAGTCCTCTCGTCGTCTTCCGACGCTAGGTCGGAGTCGCTCGACTGTTGGATGCCTAAGACTATGGCGGTGTCTTCGTACCGATTTGTCGGCCGTCCGCGTGTCTCCCATGCAAGTTGCGCGTACTTCCTAATCTCTGGCATGGTGAGGTTACTCGTTCTGCAGTGCATAGTAACAGCGTATCTCACGTTGTCGTGGAGATTGTGCAGGAATAGCGACTTGAAGGCATGGTCTTCTTCTAGACCTGGGGCGTTACGTCCTTGGAAGTACGCAGATCTCAAGCGCCTGAAGTAGTCTCTCGGAGACTCTAGCCTTTCCTGGGAAATGGCAAAGGCGCCGAGGGTGGCAGAAGCTGGGTCGGTGTACAGGGAGTACTCCTCCCTAAGGGCGTGACAAAGGGATGAGTAGCAGTCGCGGATGCTCGGCTGGAGCGTTTCAATGAAAGCGTGGACGCTTCGCGCAGTGGTTTTCCACACTAGCTTTAGCTTTTCGCGCGATGAGGGGCGCGATAGGTCGAGGAGGCAGCGATCGATCTCCCTTAGGTAGTCATCGATGCTCGAGTCGTGATTATCGGGATTGAAGCGCTCTACGTCTTTTGCCAGAGACTCAATCTGTCGAGTACGCAGGCCTCCAAGGTTGATGGGGCCTGGGCCGTCCGAGTCGTCTGAGTCTCCATACTCGCGATGGTGGTAACGACTATCATCCTCCCTCCCTGAGGGGGATGGGGTCAGTTCTTGTTGTGCGCGTGAACTGCGTGGAGGATTGCGTTCGCCTGAGGTGGTTTTGAAGCCACCTGGGCTGTCTAGGACCTGGTGTTGGTCCTCTCTCCTCCTGGTTGGGGATGTCGCCTTCAAGAAATGCAAGGTGGTTCGGGTCTCGGGGAATGAGGGAGCCGAGACCAAGAAATGACTGGGCTGAAAGGCTCGGTAGGGGGTAGCAGTACCTACCGGGGTTGCTGGAACACCTTGAAGCGCTTTCAGTTTGTCATCACTCTCTGATGCTTTAGAGAGTTCTAGGTTGACCTCTCTGAGGTCACTGCGCAGGCTACTATTTTCTGACTGTAGGGCTCTACAGTCACGTGACAACTCCTGAACCTCTGTTCGGAGTGTCCAGATCTCGCGTTGCTGCTCGTCGCTCTGTGCCCGGGTTCGGGCAGCTTGCAGCTGCATTTTCTGATGGTAGATGAGCAGTATTTCGCCGATTACGTCCTGAATCAGGCGCTCTCTGTTACCTGCTGGGTTATTTACATAAGCCACCAGCTGCTCTAATTGCTCGTCGCATAGGACAGCAGTGTATTTTGCAAAGTACTCTCTTTCCTTTGCTGTGAGTCCGAGGACATCAGCCACCGCATCTCGTAATGCGGTGTCTTCTGGAGCTACAGCTCCAGGAATGGGGGATTTCTCGTCACTCATTCTCTCTAATGAGTGCTACTCCCAGTGGTTGTTAATTCCCTAGTGTTAGAACGGAAACTGTTAGTGTTTACGGTTCTCAGTGAAATGTCTAGTTCTGTAACTTAGGATTTCTACTGTTAGATGTTAATTACTGTTAGTGTTACGGTTCATGCAGGCGCACAGTGAAATGTCTAGCTCTGTGACTTACGTTTCTACTGTTGCTGCTCTGAGGTATCACTACTGCTTTGCAGCCAGAGGTGCGAAAATGCTAATGTGGTTTAGCACTTTGGGCCTGTGACAGCTGTGTGTAACTTCTTTGGAGGGATTTAAGAAAACAAGCAAGGTATTACAAATAAAAGATCAAATCTACTACACAGCTGGCTGTTAGTTTAAGAAATGAAACGAATAATTAAACCTGGAAACGAAATAAAATTTCGAGAAGGGAATTAAAGATTAAGATTAAAAATCTGGATTTAAAATCAAAAATTGAATTACAATAAGACAAGATTTTGAAGATCAAAGCCTACCTATTTTGGGAAATAAGTTTCAGGAATTTGGATCATTCAAAAGAAGAAAAAAAATAATTTTTCGAAAAAAATATTTTTTTGGAAAATTAATTATTCAAAAATAATTATGGATTAATGTGCATATATACTGTAACAAAACTGGAATAACGTACCCTCACACGGGGCACCATTATGTTGGGATCTAAAGGAGCGTGTTTGGGTTATCAGCATTTAAGAAACTGAATTCTTGACATCAATAGAATTATTGATGTATGTAACAATTATTAATGATTATTAATATAAACGGGGCACCACCCTGCGAACAGGGACCAATAACCAAACGATAAAACTAAGTCTCATAATTAGTAGTCACTCATAATGTCAATAGTCTGCGTATGACTATTCATTCAGTGACAGTAGGGCTGGGCGATAAATCGATTTAATCGATTAATTCGAATGTGTGCTTTAAGGCGATGTGTTTTATTGAAAATCGAGAAAATCGCCCCCACCCCTCCCCCCGTTGGGTTCCCGTAGTAGAGTGTGCGCGCATTGTTTACAAACGAAAACAATGGCGGCTAGCAGTGAAGCTCTCGTTCTTAAGAGAGGCAAGAATGTGTCTTCGGTGGTCTGGAAATGGTTCGGGTTCGTGTCATCTGACACAGAACAAACAGCACCACGATGTAAGGTCTGTCTAAAAGCTATTGCTACAAAATCAAGCAGCACAACAAATTTAATGCAGCACGGAGAAGTTTAATGCAGGGAGAAGTGTTGTTGCCCTGAGGAGGGAGCAGGACCGCGGGAGCACAAGCGCCGCCGCCGCCGCCGCCGCCACCTCACAACAACAACCCAGCATTTTGGAGACATTCACCAACTGTACTCCGCATGAGAAGAAGAGTGCCCGGTGGAAAGCCATCACGGATGCAGTCGCGATGTATATCGCAAAAGATATGGTGCCCATATACACCGTGGAAAAGCCGGGGTTTATTCACCTTCTCAAAGCTTTGGACCCCAGGTACGTGCTACCAAGCCGTAAACATTTTTCTGACGTTGCCTTGCCTCGGCTGTACACGCCAAAGGATCTCTGCGGAGCTGGAGGGGATGTCATTCTACTCCGCAACAACTGACCTGTGGTCCAGCAGGTTGACGCAGACACCGATCCACTTGACTGGTGGAAGCGTCACCAACGTAACTTTCCAAGGCTAAGTACTTTAGCAAAGAAATACCTCTCTGTGCCAGCTACAAGTGCCCCCTCTGAGAGTCTTTTCAGTGTGTGGGGGGGCATTGTTACATGCCACCGTGCATGCCTGAAGCCAGAGGTAGTAGACAGGCTTGTCTTCCTGGCAAAAAATATTTAGAAAAAACATGCACTACTGTTTAATACTGTTGGTTATGTTGTGAATGCACTTGATTTTGTTTACATGCACTTATTTACTGTGCAAAATATGTTATGTTGATGTTAGAACAGATGTTGCACTTTTGAAAATGTGAATGTTAAAGGGTCACATACATTTTATTTCATGCTGTGTTTGTATCAGTGTATTCAGTTAGAAAAGCTTACTGTAAAAAGTTACATTTGCACAGTTGTTTACAATGGAAGGCTACTATTTAATGCCATTTAATGTTATGTTTAATTAAATTGTATATTTAAATGATTCAGGGAAACAAAAGAGTGACCAAATACTTTTTGTATACTACAGGCACCTTTCTACAATGTTCAGGTTTTGTTTGCACTTTATTTTTATCAACCTACGAGGGAAAATCATCACAAAATGAAATAAAAAATTGTTTTCAACAGCTTCTGTCATCTGCAAATTTTTTTGGGAAAATAATCGATTTAAATCGTGAATCGGATTTTTTGTAAAAGAATCGGAGTTTTTTTTTTAGGCCATATCGCCCAGCCCTAGTATATATATATGTATACGTATTTATTCATGGCCTTTCACAGTATTTACATAGCACCTGCTTTTTAATAAAAAGAGACAAAGAAAACTCACTTTTTACAACATGGGACCTTTAATGTCTTTCTGTGCAGAAGTCAACCTTCCATCGTCCCCAGACACTGAAGTACAACAAAGGCTATGCTCTGGCCCCTCGCCCCACTGTGGGTATTGGACAGGACCCTCTTTTATCTGAACAGTTGCTTCAGCAGGAGATCAGTAATTTGTCTATTGAGACGCCAGACATTACTTATGGCTCCTCTGACCAGAGCACAGTCAAAGTCTTCATCCCAGCTCACGTGGCCCTTGACAAAAAGGTACAATAATATTATCTATTCATTCATTTTATTTGGATTGTTGTTGCTGTCCAATAAACCATCCAATTAATTGCTTGTTTGTTTGTTTTGTACCACCCTCTTGTCTTGTAGGTGCTGCGCTACAATGCATACTTTCAGGAAAATATCCATTATTCCCCTGAAGAGGAGTGCTGGGTGCGTCCCGTGGTCATTAACTACTACCTCGAGGATGACTGCATGTCCATCTTTGAGCCCATAGTGGAGAATTCTGGATTATCTCAGGGAAAACGGCTCAAACGCCAGCGGCTGCCCAAGAATGAACGTGGAGAGCATTACCAATGGAAAGACCTCAATATTGGCATGGACTTGGAGGTGTACGGGGTCAAGTACCACATCACACAGTGTGACACTTTTACAAAGGTACAACATTCACTTATAGGAAAGCTCTTGAAGTGTGTCATGCATATTCGTTATCTTCTATGCATGTCTTACAAAACAATATGTTCATGTATGTATATATATGCTGTGTCTCATTCATCACATGTAGGACTTCATGGAAAGTGAGGGCATTGTTTTAAACGAGCCTGAGCCAATCCCTGTGGATCCCTACAGCAAACGTGGCAAAAACCCTCAGCCTGCCTTCACAAAAGCCTCTGGATTTGACAACTTGCACAAGTTTCTGACCATGGATTGTATGGTAAAGGAAATTTGTGAAGTTTGCGTTTCTTCTAGTTAGGATCGGGCCAATATATACAGTAATAGTGAAGCCAATTTTAAGTTAATTTAACCTTACAGTATAAATCATCTACAAAAGCAAAGTAAAACTCAGGATAAGTTTTGTACTAAACCACTGACATTTTTCAAATATAAGTGATGTTTTGAAGTGATCTTGCATCGTTAACCGGGTGTTTGTACCGTGACATTTTGCATTTGACTTTCTAATTCTAATCCAGGCTTTTAACCTCTTCTTGGTCAGGTGCTGCGTTTCTTTGCTCTGTGGGAGGATACGGATAATCTGTTCGGGGAGACCAGGCCTGTTACCATCCAGTATTACCTTGTGGATGACACGGTGGAGATCAATGAGGTCTACGTACGCAACTGTGGACGATTACCCTTCCCTGTCCTGATGCGCAGACTGAAGTTGCCCAAGACAAGGAAACCGCCTGGTAAAATGCAACGTTGTGATTCTGTCACGTTCAGCTTTGTATATAATTGGATCTGACGCGGTGCTTTGGTTCAGGAGCCTCTTTGTATCCAGTCACGTCATCAGAGCGAATGACCCTAGAAAGTGTCTCTCATCTTAAAACCAGCATCACATGAACACAATTTACATCAAACTGCTCTTAATTGACTTTTGGTTATATATATTGTTGTCAAATATTGTTTGCAGTGCAGAAAAAAAAACCACAATTGTATTTTTTTTAAAAGAGACAACGTAAAAAGATTTCTAAGCGAATTAACAGCAATGACGATACTCGTATTTCCATCCAGAGCTCTTTCCCAGCTGTGTGCTGGAGGTTTCAGCAGCGGAGGTAGACGAGTACTACTCCCCCAAAGACTTCCAGGTGGGAGAAAGGATAGAGCTGCTGAGCCGTCGCTTCCTGCTGTATGACTGCGACGGCTTCACTAAAGAGTATTACCAAAAGAATCACCCTGACCTGGAGATGAAACCCTTAGAGCAGGCATGTCAAACTCAGTTTGGCTCGGGGGCCGAATCCAGACTTTCTGTTCTCAGGTGGGCCGGATCAGTAAAAGAATGTCAACTCCAAATATTTAGCTTTGTTTTTCAGTACTATGCTTTATCATTCAGCCTACATTTGTAGCCCACCCTACATATTATAATCACGGATGACAAGGGATCTTTTCTAAGCACAACACATGTATTCACAAACAATGGAGAAAAAAATGATTTTCATGTTTGGCTGTGAATGTGTTAACAACTGGTTTATTTGACAGTTGAGTGAATGCAGTTTTACACCTGAACCAACTCACCACACTAAACAAACTCAAGTGGGAGCTATGAAAAAAATATTTTTGCCTTATGTCATACTGCTTTGAAATAAATAAAATACAAAATAAAAGTTATAGCAGTGCATGGGCAATAAGATTACATCAGATCAAACTAGTAGGCTCTGAAGATGAGAATATACTGCACATTAGATTATGCAACAGGGATATAATTACATCCAGTGTAATGGTAGGGAAAACACAGAAACAAGTCTTTTGAGAGCTTTTTGCTCTGCTGCCTGCACTTCCCAACAACAACAGCAGCAGCAGCAGCAGAGAGTTAGTTCAGGACCTTGGAGTCTGCACCAGCCACCTGAGAGCTGTTTATCATGACACTTCAAAGCAGACTTTTAAGTGGCACAAGATATTGATAAAACGTATCCAATCCCACAGACCCAAATTTATCCTTCATAGCAGAATCGCACTGCAAGTCAATAAGCTCGAGTTGAATGTCAGCTGGCATATCAGAAGGCTTCACTGTAAATGGCGAGCGAAAAAAGCCAAGTTTGTTCTCAAGTTCACTGAATGCCTGAAACCTCTGCTCAAACTCTCGCAGCAAATCTGTTATGTTGTCTTTATATTTATCCAAATCATTATCGTGACGGTCCGGTGCCTTCGGACGCACAGCTGTGAGACAAGAGAAATGCGCGGTGTCGCCGTTGGATAGCTGCGTCTCCCACAGTGACAGTTTCATCTTGAACGCACTTATGCTGTCGTAATATTGAGTGACAACCCTGTTACGGCCCTGCAATGTAGTGTTAAGTGTGTTGTGTAATATCAACCATAAACGCAAGATCCTGCACCCATTCCTTGCATTTAAGTTCCTTTACTGGGCGTCCCTTCTTCTCCATAAATTGTCCTATTTCCCCTCGCAGCTCAAAGAAGCGCTTGAGTACTGCACCTCTGCTTAACCACCGCACCTCAGTGTGGTATGGGAGGCCAGCATGAATGTCATTATCACTGAGAAATGTGTCAAACTGATGGTGATTTAGACCACGCGCTCTGATGAAATTGACAGTTTTCACAACCACACTCATAACATGGTCCATTTTCAGTGTTTTGCAACATAACGCCTCCTGATGCAAAATGCAGTGAAATGCCCAAAACTCTTGTCCTCCATTTGACTGTACTTTGTCACGGAATTTTGTGGCAACACCTGCCTTTCTCCCGACCATTGATGGCGCACCGTCGGTAGCCAGGCTCACGGCACGGGACCAGTCCGCTCCCACCTTGTCCAGCGCTCCAACGAGAGCGCTGAAAATGTCATCTGCTGTTGTGGTGTCATTCATGGGCACCAATTCAAGCAGCTCCTCGGTGATGGTCAAAGTTTCATCAACACCTCTAATGAATATGGCCAGTTGAGCAATATCTGTGACATCGGTGCTCTCATCTATTGCAATTGAAAATGCGATAAATGACTTGATTTTCTCTTTCAGTTGGCTGCTCAAGTCACTTGAGAGAGCTGTCACCCGATCTGCGACAGTGTTCCTCGTTAGACTGATATTGGCAAAGGCAGGTCGCTTTTCAGGGCACACGACTTCTGCAGCCTTCAGCATGCATGTTTTTACAAACTCCCCATCAGAAAACGGCTTGGATGCCTGCACCAGCTCGTTGGCAATAATGTAGCTGGCTCTTACAGCCCCATCAGAGATATCGCGGCTGCGCGTAAAAGTAGACTGCTGTTTCTTCAGACCAGCGACCAATTTGTTTATCTCGTCTTTCCTTATTTGTCCTTTCAAGTGGTCATACTTTTCTTTATGAAGAGTCTCATAGTGGCGCTTAATATTAAACTCTTTGAACACTGCAATAGGCTGATTACATACCAGGCACACCGGTGTTGCATTCACTTCTGTGAATAAGTAATTCTCAGTCCATTTTTCCTGGAAAACTCTGCACTCCGTGTCCACTTTTCTTTTTTTTGACAGTGCCATTTTGGGAAGGGTGTGTTGACAAGTGTGTTAGTGGTGAATGGTGAAGCAAGATTGCCGGTTAGTTTTTACCTGGACACATCAGGGGGCGGTGCCGCATGCTGGACGTGAGCTCCTTTACATTTGCTGCCCTCTAGTGGCCGGGGGGAGCATTTGATTTGTATTTATTATTTTAAAAAATCACAACTTTTGATAGAAATGAGCTAGAGACTCGCTTTTTTTTTGACATTCTCAGAAATTTATGCCGGGCCGGATTAAATCATCCAACGGGCCGGGTCCGGCCCGCGGGCCGTATGTTTGACATGCCTGCCTTAGAGGTACCAAAAAAAACTGACCTGCTTCAGGAGAAGAAGACGGTAAGAACCGGAAATGTATTTTTCATCTGAAACTCTATCATCTCTATTGCCTGAGGATAGGTGACTTTTTGTCGCGATAGATGATGATGTTTTGTCCTTCATTACCCTCATCTGTCCATGTTTACATGTTTATTCATTGTACATTTATTGTACATATTGACCAGCTAAATATTGAACTTATTTTTGAATATGTGTGTGTTTTACTGTTGTGTACTGATGTGTCTGTAGCTGCTGTGACGTTTTATTATCTATTCTGTCCACCTCTATATCTCACACTGTCTACAGCCCAGCGCTGTGTTGAACAGTAGGCTGGCTCCCATAAGAATTGGCCTTCGAGTGTAGTATTCTTGAACGGGTGTTGAAAATATTTGATATGCTACAATTTGTATTTCTATTATGAATCCATCTACAGGAGGCTCCTCCCTATAATGCTTTTGGTTCACAAGAAGAATGTGCTAAAGACTTCAGGCGCCAGAAGCCGGGTATGCGGAAAGCAAATAACCAGCCGACCAAAGAGGTAAAACATCAGACCAGCCATTTAAAATAACACACCCCTCTAGAATCTTCACTTTAAAAACAAAATGTGACGCACACAACAATTGATGTCCATTCTCTATCAGTTGATTATGTAGCAGAGCCATCTTCATGATGTCATGGAAGGTTGGATTGCCTCAAGAGTTCACTCCACAAGACCAAGTGAAAGCCTTTGCAGAATGTTTAACATAATAAACAAAACGATTGCCTGATATCAGACAGAATTGTCATTTTGTCACACTCTTGCTCTTTCCATTCTCAGTCTGACATTGCCTCCACACTCACACGCTTACATTCGACAGGCGATGTGTTGCCATGTCCTCAGACTTTGTTCTGGTGTTTTAAGAGTGAAGCGAAGTAAATAGTTCCTAAAATATTCAATTCATGCCATTAAAAAAAAAAAAATGCCCATCAATCGCTAGTATTTGCTTATTCCGACTCAGAACTTCAAGAGAAGCCTACCAGAGGGGAGAGTTGGTAGAACCAGTGGGGAGAACTGGTTCGACCTTGAGGCCAAAGTGAATTATAACGTTACCATGATGTGTTCACGTGTGATCTCGTAAAATGTAGTTTCCATTGACAATCCAGTTGTTTGAAGGAGATTTTTTACATTAATATTAAATAGATATTAAAAGGGGAATCATGACCTGTTTACAAAACCTCTGAACAGCTTATAATACATCATTCAAACTACTAATGACAAGGTTTGTTTTAATCAATAAAAAACACAATCTTTTATTTCATTGTATATATATATACATACGTATATATATATATATATGTGTATGTATGTATGTATGTATGTATGTATGTATGTATGTATGTATGTATATATATATATATATATGTATATATTAGGGCTGGGCGATAAATCGATTTAATCGATTAATTCGAATGTGTGCTTTAAGGCGATGTGTTTTATTGAAAATCGAGAAAATCGCCCCCACCCCTCCCCCCGTTGGGTTCCCGTAGTAGAGTGCTTCACAGCTAGCAGTGAAGCTCTCGTTCTTAAGAGAGGCAAGAATGTGTCTTCGGTGGTCTGGAAATGGTTCGGGTTCGTGTCATCTGACACAGAACAAACAGCACCACGATGTAAGGTCTGTCTAAAAGCTATTGCTACAAAATCAAGCAGCACAACAAATTTAATGCAGCACGGAGAAGTTTAATGCAGGGAGAAGTGTTGTTGCCCTGAGGAGGGAGCAGGACCGCGGGAGCACAAGCGCCGCCGCCACCGCCGCCGCCACCTCACAACAACAACCCAGCATTTTGGAGACATTCACCAACTGTACTCCGCATGAGAAGAACAGTGCCCGGTGGAAAGCCATCACGGATGCAGTCACGATGTATATCGCAAAAGATATGGTGCCCATATACACCGTGGAAAAGCCGGGGTTTATTCACCTTCTCAAAGCTTTGGACCCCAGGTACGTGCTACCAAGCCGTAAACATTTTTCTGACGTTGCCTTGCCTCGGCTGTACAATAGTACACGCCAAAGGATCTCTGCGGAGCTGGAGGGGATGTCATTCTACTCCGCAACAACTGACCTGTGGTCCAGCAGGTTGACCCAGACACCGATCCACTTGACTGGTGGAAGCGTCACCAACGTAACTTTCCAAGGCTAAGTACTTTAGCAAAGAAATACCTCTCTGTGCCAGCTACAAGTGCCCCCTCTGAGAGTCTTTTCAGTGTGTGGGGGGGCATTGTTACATGCCACCGTGCATGCCTGAAGCCAGAGGTAGTAGACAGGCTTGTCTTCCTGGCAAAAAATATTTAGAAAAAACATGCACTACTGTTTAATACTGTTGGTTATGTTGTGAATGTACTTGATTTTGTTTACATGCACTTATTTACTGTGCAAAATATGTTATGTTAGAACAGATGTTGCACTTTTGAAAATGTGAATGTTAAAGGGTCACATACATTTTATTTCATGCTGTGTTTGTATCAGTGTATTCAGTTAGAAAAGCTTACTGTAAAAAGTTACATTTGCACAGTTGTTTACAATAGAAGGCTACTATTTAATGCCATTTAATGTTATGTTTAATTAAATTGTATATTTAAATGATTCAGGGAAACAAAAGAGTGACCAAATACTTTTTGTATACTACAGGCACCTTTCTACAATGTTCAGGTTTTGTTTGCACTTTATTTTTATCAACCTACGAGGGAAAATCATCACAAAATAAAATAAAAAAATTGTTTTCAACAGCTTCTGTCATCTGCAAATTTTTTTGGGGGAAAAAAATCGATTTAAATCGTGAATCGGATTTTTTGTAAAAAAATCAGAGATTTTTTTTTTAGGCCATATCGCCCAGCCCTAAGTGACAGTGAAGGTTTTTGAGTTCGAGCACAGGCTACTACATACAGTCTTATCAAATACATATGCACAAGTAATCACAGACGACTGCTCCTGAAAGTATAACAGAGTTTATTGAATCAAAATAATAAATGATCAAATCAATTAATATTGCAACCAACAAACGTTATCATACAATTTTATATGCCTAAACTAAAGAATGAATAAAATGGATGAGGGTGTATGTCTGTGTGTGTATGTGTATGTGTGTGTGTGGGTCTGTGGGTGAACAGGAAGGAGTCTTACAGCTACGCTAAAGACTACAAAGATGGCGGCGTCGAGTGACGCTGGCCAAAGGGGAGGGGCCTTAAGAACTACAGCTAAAAACTACAAAGATGGCGGAGTCGAGTGACGCGGACCAAAATGGCAGTTAGGCTGCTGTATGTAATTCACGTGTGCCTGGGCAGCACGTGATGTGAGGCTCGTTTGAACGAGGTTCCCCAGGGGTAGAACTAGGAGCTGTGTGTGTGTGTTTCGTGAAAGGAGGAAAGAGAAAAAAGGAGCGAGAACTCGAAGTGAATCACGCTTCGGCGTGCGATGTGGTAGGGAGCCTGGTTGCTGGTTCTATCATGCATAAATATACCGCTGTCGTCTTTGAACTGCCGGTAACTTATGCCGTGATAAACCACGCACCTCAGCTCACTCACCGAGTCGAGTTAATGAAAAGAGAACTTCCACACGGAGGGGAAGACAATGAATGAAAATAATCCCAAAAGAAACAGTCATAGTTGATACACAAATACAGCGGAGCTTCTCTGCTCCGTAATGATTGCGTAATACCTCAATATCACGCGACAGTCTTAAACACACAAAAACACGGGAATATCAACATATAAATGAATGGCCTGAATTAAACTTAAGTTAATTTAAGCTAAGCTATGCCCAAATGCCAAGAATCTTACTTGTAGATGCTTCGTTGCAACGTTGAAGGGTTCGTGAGCAAAGTTGTCCTTTTTCTTCGAGAGGAAGGGGGGGGGGTGCTTCTCAGCGCGGCGTTGAGCTGGCGCTGTTTCGGTCTGTCGTGGCGCAGCTCGCTCTGGAGCAAACGCAGACGTGATCTGTCCTCGCGGCAGGGAGGGTGATCTAACTTCGGCTGACGGCGTGGTCCGTGCGTCTTACCGGGAATCGTCGGTGAAGGAGGGAGGCGTTGTCGTCTTTCCTTCGCCGGAATGTGTGCACCAAAAGAAAAAGGAGCAAAAAGCGCTGAACTGATCGCTGAAGCAGATTCGTTATCGCGGGCTGTTTCATCCAGCGAAACGGCTTGTCAGGGTTTGAGTAGGGTTGAAGGGCCGTTGCTTCCTCGTGGCCAGCGTTGCGCTGGCGGGGAAAGTTGGTTCTTCTGTGGCCTGGACGGGGGTGTCCGAGCAAAGAGAGCGTGGTGTGCTCCCTGTTCGATGGAGGTCGACGGGAAAAAGCTGGATTCTCTGTGGCCTGGACAGGGGGGGGGGGTCCGGGCGAAGAGAGCGGTGTGTGCCTCCTGTTAACCCCGGAGGGAGAGTTGGAAAAAGCATAGAAGTGGGGGCAGCAGATAGTTTTATAGAACAGAGGTCGAACCACAGGGGTCCTGGGGTCTCTTGGCTCTCGGCCAATGAGATTGCCGCGGTTACCATGGTTATTTGGGGGGGGGGGGGGAATTCACACCTGAGTGTGAAATCCCTTTGCTCTCCTCAAACTACAAGTCAGGATGAGACCTTTGCTTGAAAAAGTTAAGGCCTGATTGTCTTTGTCCACAGCACATGTTTAAGCCATATGGCCAGAGCCCAACACACTTCATAATAATTATTTTTCAAATCACACCAGGGGCATACAGTATATATCACGAGCCTATCACTCTTTTTATTCCATACTTGCCGTAAAATAAAGTCCATCAAAAGGTGATGTTGTGGAGACTCATCAGCCCTAAAGCACAGAGTCACCGCTGTGTACATAAGAAACAAATCAAGCCAGGCTGTCACGTTTATTTGAACAATATTTTACTTTACATGGTCTGTTCTGTACTTGTAATTTATTTACAAACACATGAAATGCTTAAAATTACAAATGCTTGTAGGTTTGCATTACTATGCCGCCTTAAAAAAATCATTATCAAGCTTTTGTGACACTACGTCCTTCAGTCATGCTGTAGAAATAGGAGCATGTGTATTGCTGAATGAGTGTTTTGCCATGGATGCATTACGTATGATGATAAAGAAGCTTCTGTCAAGTGACAGGAAGACACAGTTATCTACTGCCCAGCCTGCCTCTGCATGTTTGTCTTAGGTGTGTTTGCTCATTGATTGATGGGTTTGAGTCCCCCCAGGCCACTGACACTCAGGTCTCTGAGACTCGGCCTCTGCAGGCCCAGTCTCCTCTCTAGACTTTCACCTATGTGGTAGTGGGCCTGAACTCCTCTCACTGCCTCTGGCTTCCGTGTGGTAAAGAATATGTGAATGTTAATGGAGCAAAACATGCAGTTTCTACATAAATAAAAGGCTTCCTCTGTAATGCAATCCTAAATTCATCAATGGGATCTTGTGAAGTAATGCTTGTTGAAACTACTGAATAACTGGCAAACTGTGGAACTACAACAAAACATTGATTTATTAGATGAATATGAAGTTCATACTGTATACAAAGCTAACATGCTATTGCAGCCCTTATGTGCATGAGCTCCAGGGTTGTAAAAATGAAGGTGAGAAAGGGAGAGAAAATGAAAAATAACATTCGTCATGTGCAGATAAAAATTAACTTTGTCCAGACTGTGTTTTTATGTGGCAGTAATGGCAGTAATATGCTGCTGTGTCCAGCTCATATGTGTGCGGTGCAGAGGAGCTCCCTCTTGTGTTCGCTGTCAGGTATTGCGATAACATTGTCAATTAAAGCTACACAATATCAGTTATTTCTTATCTTTTCCATTCCTTTTTTGTGGATTTCATGCTGAGACTGTTAAGTTGTTCACAGCCGATGTCGTCGAGAGCTGTGGATCTACAAGATGGCCGCCAGAGTGCATGTTACATCACCTGAGACGTGCACCTAGCACAGGATGCCCCTACCAGTGCGTTTCTACTGCGCAGCCATAATAAATGAGCAGGGAGTAGGGCGGGACACTGTTGAGGGATTAATAATGAATGAACAGAGACAGACAGAAAGACGGAAAAAGATCACTGGAATCTTTCGCACACACACACACACACAACCATATTCAAGCCCAGTTTCCATAACCGATCGAAATGCAATTTAAACCTGCTACACACTGCTGCTTGAAACAAAGTACTGTCAGATACCCAGTCACACCCACATTAATGGATCATATGTCACACCTGCGTTGAAATGATTTGCTGCTCAGCATTTAACTTATATTATTTTATTGCGTGTCAGGTAAAGTACCTGTCAGAAGATGAAATACCATTTGCATTCTTGTCGGCCTTTATATGAAAGATCAAAAGAGGAGTGTGTGTGTGTGTGTATGTGTGTGTGTGTGTGTGAGTGAGAGAACGCGAGCCTCAGTGCCATCTGGTCAGTCTCCAGGTGATGAAGCTCCCTAGAGCCAGGCCGGTGATAAAGATGACGATGAGGCCGTAGCTGTGGGAGCTCAGCGACGACCCACTCTGCACGGACGCCACCTCCAGCTCCGAAAAACTGTTGATCTGTGGAGAGACAGCTCCGATCACCTGGTGTGGAAAACATGCATCTGGAAAACATTCATGCCACTAAATGCCGATTACTTTTTTACAAATGTGATTGACTATCTGTCGTCCATGTGGCTCTGGAATGTTTTATTGTCGGTGCAGGAAGTGACAACAAACATGAGAAATATCCATCCGCCTTGCTATGCTGCTGTGCACTTCACGGTGAGCAGAACTGTGAATAAAGCTTCACAAGTTGAAGCAGCAGCTGGGTCAGTGATGTTCAGCCCCTCAAACTCCTTTGAAAACTTTTCCACCACCGGAACTTAACCCCTAACGTACTGCGCAGCCAGTGTGTTGTCTCATGTGTGAACACTACCATCGTTTGTCAATCCCGTATCAGACTAATGCCGCGTCTCCACGGTACAGCTCTGTTCTCAGCTCTTCTCTATTCGTTTTCCACTGCGCACCCACCCCCAAGATCTGGGTCCAGTGAATACAAAACATATTGCGGTCGCTGTTGATGTTTGGCAATTTAAAAACAGCAGGTTTGTGCAGGAAGTGCCGTGTCGAGGTGGTGAAGGTTCTCTCTCATTGGCTGGTCTGCAGTGTTGTAAATCCACCTTCCAGTACAACGTACTAGCTACACGTGGAACTAATTTACATTTTCAATTGTGCCTGGTGATGCTAGTCAATGTCGTTTAGTCGGGTGCATTCAATTTCTGTGTATCAGAATGTAGCATCAATAAGACAACAGTTAGGACTACAGTATGTGATGGAGGGACACACACACACACACACAGGTAACTTCTGCTGGGGTGTCAGACTTTGTGTATATCCAAGTAAATGACAAATACTAAAGTTACGTTGGCACGGCAGGTAGAGATAATATTAGCAAAGGAACGTTAGCGTGATCTTTTCTGGCTAACGATAATTCATCTTAATAATCTCTCTCACGTTACCACAGAGATCAGAGGAAGCTAACATGTCTGAATCTCACATTAACAGATCAACTTAGCTTTAGCCCTACATTAGCTAGTTAGCTAGCATTTCGCTAACATTAGCCAACTTAAGATGTGTCTACATACACAGTGAGCGCGTATAATAAAACTTCAGTTCCATAGTAATGCTACCTTTGAGCAGACGTAGCATATCGAAGTACAACAGGAAATGGGGAAATTGATTGGAGCACTGAGCAAACGGGCGGGACTAAAACACAGAAATGATTCAGCATTTTTGCACTTCCTGTTCAGTCGTCTCAAAGTCAATGGTTGTTTTGATGTGTTTTTGGTAGGATGCCTGAAATAAGGTCTGTGGTTAACACAAGCTTATGATAGTTTACGCGTTGTTCTACAATATAAAATACATCAGCAGATACCCTTCTCGTGAATTTTGAGGCTTTTAGGTGGCTTAAGCCGGTTGCTAACATGTGGGTAAATGAGACTAAACGTGGATGGGAAAATCATGTACGCTGTCTTTGGTCAAGAGAACCACTGCTAAGCTAACTTGTGGGATTGCTCTACAAAATGACGTCATCCCTGCGGCACTCTATGGAGGAGGGTCCCCCCCTATTTATTTTAAAAGAGCAACGGCCAACGGGGAAACTCCAAAAACTATAGTCCGTACATCAGGGCCAGACGTTGGCATTTATAGGGCTGGCCCCGCCTTGTTGCAGTCCCACCAAGAAGGAAACGCAGAGAGCTTCATCTATACAGCTGTATCATCTCATACAGAGAGGCTAACTGAACAAAGGTCGCAGTGTCGCTGCGTTCCGCAGAACCACAGAACCAACATGGTAGAGAGGAAAGTGCTCTGAGAGTAAGCACATGGAAGAAATGAAGGCCCAACATACCCATCCTCCATGATCCACAATCCAGCCCAGCAGAGTGTTCCTGAAAAACTCCACGGTCCACTTCAGGATGTCCCTCATTGACTGAGGGAGGTGAGCCTCCACCATCTGATGGACAGCAGAAACACAAAACTTTTGGGCCAAAACGATTAGGCCCCTCAAGCTGCGCGTTCTCAGAGTGTCGTGCACACAGACAGAGAGCACGAGCAGAGAGCACACAGGCAGAGAGCACGAGCAGGAAAGGCATATATTTTGCGCAGATATCATACTTTACACACATTACTGGGTACATTCCATAGTTCAAAAACACAAATATTGACAATTTATATAATTTATGATTATTATAATTTTTTTTTTTGTTTTTGCGTGGCTCATGGTGGGGCCATGCCCCTGTATTGACCAGCCGCCACTGGTTTCCTGTTAAAGGGAATTATTACGGTAACCCTCAAGTTATTAAAGGGAAATAGAAAACAGCCCTACCTAGAACATGTGCACCAGCTGCCACTGCGTATAACCATATTCATCTAGCAAACGATACCTACCTTGGATTGTTACAATAGCCAGTGTCATTTTATTCAATGTGTCCATCTGGGCAAATTGGTGGATCCAAATGTTATAAAAAAAAACATGTATGATGTAATTTCTTTGTAATCATCCAAAATAATGTTAAGTGTATGTTATTTTTCCAAGTAGGCCACTGACTGGTCGATACGTGCGATGCATTGAGTGGGCAACGCGCCGTGTATTGAGTGGGCCGGTCTGACAGTAACTCCCGGGCCACTTTTTTCCGCCAGTCCGGCCCTGCCCCCATCTAAATGTTCACAATGGTGTCACTGTGCGGGATACAGCCAGGCGATGTACACAAATACAGCCATGATAAATAGGAATATGCAGTTTAACTCGAATGGACGTCTTTAAGTGTGCGTTGAGCTTACCTGACATGCCGCTCCCTTCACACGCCATGGCAACCAACTAGTAACACTTCTAAAGTTAACGTTAAGTGAACTCTTCTTCCCTCAGAAACTCCGCCTCCTTTCCTTCACTGTCGGATAAACGCTCCTTTAAAAACTGTATCCGGTGATTAAACACGACTCATATGATGCGTGTGTAATTACAACAAACACACATTCACTAGCTTAGGGCCCCACCTCGGCGATTTGGCCGGCTGGAGAGTTTTAGGGATGGTTGGTGGAGGGTAGCCTGAGCGAAGCGGTTTGGGGAAAGGCTAGTTTGAGGGTCCACTGCGGCTCCCGGGCCTTGCACACCCCCCCAGTCCATGTGGGACAGTAGTGGCTGTGGAGGCAGGTGGCCTTCCGCGAGTAGTTTTAAAGAGGGGCGGGAGGGTGGGGTGCGAAAGGCGTAGCAGGCTGAGCTATGGTGGCCGTGGGTATTTGTAGGGTGTGGCCGGGAGTGGCCCCGTGGAGGTGTGGCCCTGCTCCTGAAATTCAGCTAAGGTTTATCTCCAATTCACTAGCTTAGGGCCCCACCTCGGCGATTTGGCCGGCTGGAGAGTGTTAGGGATGGTTGGTGGAGGGTAGCCTGAGCGAAGCGGTTTGGGGAAAGGCTAGTTTGAGGGTCCACTGCGGCTCCCGGGCCTTGCACACCCCCAAAAGCCTGCCTACGGGAGCAGTGCCGCCTGCCCGTTGCGCATGTCGGTGGCACTGTGGCGAGTGTAGAGTTGGTAGGCGGGGGAGGGCCAGCGGCCCAGGCTTTGATGGTGGTCTGGGACTCCTCTGCGCGCTGTGGTGGAGTGGCCGGGGAAGGAGCCGGGATTGATCCCGGAGATGGTTAGGATTCCCCTGAAGTGCCAGAGGAACCAGGCCGGTCTGACAGTAACTCCCGGGCCACTTTTTTCCGCCAGTCCGGCCCTGCCTCCACCTACATGTTCACAATGGTGTCACTGTGCGGGATACAGCCAGGCGATGTACACAAATACAGCCATGATAAATAGGAATATGCACTTTAACTCGAATGGAAGTATTTAAGTGTGCGTTGAGCTTACCTGACATGCCGCTACCTTCACACGCCATGGCAACCAACTAGAAACACTTCTAAATAATAATAATAATA
The DNA here is from genome assembly GCF_949748355.1 of Melanostigma gelatinosum. NCBI lineage: Eukaryota > Metazoa > Chordata > Actinopteri > Perciformes > Zoarcidae > Melanostigma > Melanostigma gelatinosum. The sequence goes on from NC_136646.1 coordinate 1,385,404, forward strand.
ATAACTTTAATTTATATAGCGCCTTTCAGGGGACCCAAGGCCGCTTTACAAGAGTAACAAAACAGTTTAGACAAACAGTCAGAAAAACAAAACAAGTAAACTAGGGGCCGAAAGCCTTGGCGAACAGATGGGACTTGAGGGCCCTTTTGAAGGCGTCCAGAGTGGAGATGTTGCGAATCACCGCAGGGAGAGAGTTCCAGAGGGTGGGGGCTGCCACACTGAAAGCTCTGTCCCCGAAGGTTCGCAGTTTGGTGCGGGCGGTGGTAAGCAGGCCAGAGTCTGAAGACCGCAGGTTCCGGGGAGGGGCATGTGGGCGGAGGAGGTCCGATAGGTACTGGGGGGCATGGGCATGGAGGGACTTGTAGGTGAGGAGGAGGATCTTGTATGAGATGCGGGACTTGACCGGGAGCCAGTGGAGGTTGATGAGGGTGGGGGTGATGTGCTGCCAGGGCTTTGTGTGCGTGAGAACCCTGGCAGCAGAGTTTTGTACATACTGGAGCCTGTCCAGGGTTTTGTTGGGTACCCCGAACAGGACACCATTGCAGTAGTCCAAGCGGGAGGTGACAAACGCATGGACCAGGGTTTCAGCAACAGACTCCGAGAGTGACGGTCGGAGTCTGGCAATGTTCCTGAGATGGAAAAAGGCAGTTTTGGTGACGGACTTGATGTGGGACTTGAAGGAAAGGGTGGAGTCCAGGATGACACCCAGGTTGCGGACTTCAGGAGATGGGGAGATGGAGCAGCCGTCAACCTCGAGGATGAAGTCACCAACCTTCCGGAGCAGCGCCTTGGGTGCCACAACCATGAGCTCTGTCTTCTTGGTGTTGAGTTTGAGGAGATTTGATGACATCCAGGTTTTTATTTCATACAGGCAGTTGACAAGGGACTGAGGGGGGAGCTGGGAGGATGGAGTAGTACTGAGATAGATTTGAGTATCATCAGCATAGCAGTGGAAGTTCAGTCCGTGATGGCGGATGATCTTGCCGAGGGGGAGCATGTAGATGGTGAAGAGGAGGGGGCCAAGCACAGAGCCTTGGGGCACGCCATGATTGACTGGGGCTAGGGGGGAAATAGAGCCGTTGATGGAAACAAACTGTTCCCTGTTATGGAGGTAGGATGTAAACCAGGAGAGGGCGGTGCCAGTGACCCCTAGAAGGTCAGATAGGCGGTTGAGGAGGATGGTATGGGAGACAGTGTCAAATGCTGCAGAGAGGTCCAGGAGGATGAGGATGCTGAGGCGGCCAGAGTCAGCAGCAATGAGGAGATCGTTGATGATCTTAATGAGGGCGGTCTCCGTGCTGTGTTGGAGTCTGAAGCCGGATTGGAGGGGCTCATAGAGCTCATGTTTGGACATGTGGAGATGGAGTTGGCCGGCGACTACTCTTTCCAGAGTCTTACTGAGGAAGGGAAGGTTGGAGATCGGCCGGTGGTTGTGGAGGTCATCAATGTCCAGGCCAGGCTTTTTGAGGATGGGGGTGACTGAGGCAGTTTTGAAGCTGGTAGGGACAATACCAGATGCCAAAGAAGCATTGATGATGTCCACCATGTAGGGGCAGAGGGTGGGTAGGCAGTCCTTGACCAGGGCTGTAGGCATGGGGTCCAGGGAGCAGGTGGACATCTTGGCCGAGCTGACCAACTTGGCCACTTGGGGAGCATCCACAGGGGAGAAGGAGGAGAGGTCACAAAGGGAGAGGTGCGGCGCTGAGGGGGCGTTGCCAGGTGGCTGAAGTGCGGGTGGAGGGGGAGGGGCTGGTGTCAGGAGCTGCTGGTGGATGGAGTCGACTTTCGCCTGGAAGAAGTCGAGGAATTTGGAGCAGAGATCGGGAGCACCAGAGGGATGGGGGTGTCAATGGGGCGGAGTAGGCGGTTGATGGTGGAGAACAGTGATCGAGGGTTGCTTTGCTGGGCACCGATCAAACGAGAGTAGTATACTAAAGTTAACGTTAAGTGAACTCTTCTTCCCTCAGAAACTCCGCCTCCTTTCCTTCACTGTCGGATAAACGCTCCTTTAAAAACTGTATCCGGTGATTAAACACGACTCATATGATGCGTGTGTAATTACAACAAACACACATAGAAAGTGATGTTCTGTCGAAGTAAACCTCTGAGCGCTATGCGCGGAGCGAGCCAACTGTCCAAACCTAACATTTGATAGGCATAGCAACAGTAACCAAGGGGGGCCCTTTGCTAAGCTACATGTAAGCACAATACATAATTATAATACTAACAGAGTAAACACGCATTTCTCTTCGACAGAATCATCCATAATTCAATGCTGTGTGTCTGAATGGCCTCAGGCCCACTTCCCCTTGTGTCAGCCTGCTCACCACAAACTCAAACCCAAGCCCACCAACCCAGAACACAACTTATTTGCATAATGACATTTCTTCCTTCTTTTATTTATTTATTTATTTTGGCAGTACATAAAATAACCCAGCAGCATATCCTCGGCTCTCCATCAGTCTCACACATGCTGCAGAGTCAAACAGGGATTGAGGAGATACTGGATTATATTTAAACTTCAGGCAGTGAGAACGTCTGTGACCCGGCCGCCCTGCTGGAAACAGTGGAGCCAAAACTAACCAACCAACGTCGGGATCTTGTTATGTCATTAGTGGCACTGAAAAGAGGCAGAGGAAGCAGATTGTTCCACAGGTTATCTGTCTCTACTGCCAGGATAGAGTGACAGTTTGAGCAATGATGACAAAAAGTTATTTTTTATAAACTGCCGCTCTAACAGGCTCCATATAGGAACAGGAACCAACACATCCAGCTGTTGAACCAACACATCCAGGTGTTGAACCAACACATCCAGGTCATTGTCCATCTATCAGGCCATGGCAGGCTACATGTTAAAGCATTGACTGGAACTTCTTTTAATTGTATTAATAAGTAGTGCTTGTATTAAGTGATGTGTTGAAATAATGAGAAATATATTTTAAAAAAAAGAAATGAGTATGTTATCACACTATAAAACATTTTAAGAAGGTAAAACATAAAATTGTTAAATTCCCCTTCTGCCTTGAAAATGTAAAGTAAATGAGGTGAACCTGGACCTGCAGCTGGAGGCCCCTATGCACCAACGCTGGTAGAAAGACAGCACGAGGCTGCTCCAGTGACCTTGCAGTAATGATTCTTTTCAGTGATGAAATTACAGTAAGTTATCACAGTAACCGGCAGATGGAGGGCGGCCACTGGTGAGCATTCATTCAGGGTTCGACCGCGTTGGATTTGGTGTGTGAACCCTGCGGGGAGATATGCTGACATGCTGATGTTTCTCTTGGAACATCATTTCATGAGTAAAGTGAAAACTCAGCATGTCATTCGAAGGCAAAAGATTCACATCAGAAGAACTCCTAAGTTCTCAAATCGACTGATGCCATGTGACAAACACATGACAAACAAAACGGACGTAGCTGTACATTCCTGTGAACAGCAGCAACAAAAACAAGTCTAATATGACCGACATCTTAACATTAAAAATCCAACCTGAGGAAAACATTGTCCCTCAACTTTGACTGTGTGAGCACCAAGCATGATGGTGTAAACACAGAGCCCACCTCCTCTCGTCCCACCAGAGTCCTGAGCTCTGTCCTGATGTCCACCTGAGTGCAGCTTGATCCGGGATGGACGATGGATCCAGGTCCCTGTGAAGATGTGGGCTCAACAGTCACTGATCTCCCGCTGCTTTCATCCATCTTATTGTTCTGCGACCGAACACCAGACAGCCAGCAGTAGGCTGGGTAGTGGAACGGCCTCTGGTCCTAGCTGGGTTAGCTTAGCTTCCATCTCGGCTCTCCTCCTGGGGCAGTTTTGTGGCGTTTGGTCTGATATAAGTTAATGTCAGTGAATTCCTGTATGGTGTTTCACAGTGTTAACGTATTTATCATAATGAGAAAAGGCGTACGTTAATACAAGAAAATATTCTTGTTATTATGAAAATAACTTGATATTGGTGGCAGTAATATGCTGCTGTGTCCAGCTCATATGTGTGCGGTGCAGAGGAGCTCCCTCTTGTGTTCGCTGTCAGGTATTGCGGTAACATTGTCAATTAAAGCTACACAATATCAGTTATTTCTTATCTTTTCCATTCCTTTCTTGTGGATTTCATGCTGAGACTGTTAAGTTGTTCACAGCCGATGTCGTCGAGAGCTGTGGATCTACAAGATGGCCGCCAGAGTGCATGTTACATCACCTGAGACGTGCACCTAGCACAGGATGCCCCTACCAGTGCGTTTCTACTGCGCAGCCATAATAAATGAGCAGGGAGTAGGGCGGGACACTGTTGAGGGATTAATAATGAATGAACAGAGACAGACAGAAAGACGGAAAAAGATCACTGGAATCTTTCGCACACACACACACACACACACACACATACACACACACACAACCATATACAAGCCCAGTTTCCATAACCGATCGAAATGCAATTTAAACCTGCTACACACTGCTGCTTGAAACAAAGTACTGTCAGATACCCAGTCACACCCACATTAATGGATCATATGTCACACCTGCGTTGAAATGATTTGCTGCTCAGCATTTAACTTATATTATTTTATTGCGTGTCAGGTAAAGTACCTGTCAGAAGATGAAATACCATTTGCATTCTTGTCGGCCTTTATATGAAAGATCAAAAGAGGAGTGTGAGAGTGTGTGTGAGAGAGAATGCGAGCCTCAGTGCCATCTGGTCAGTCTCCAGGTGATGAAGCTCCCTAGAGCCAGGCCGGTGATAAAGATGACGATGAGGCCGTAGCTGTGGGAGCTCAGCGACGACACACTCTGCACGGACGCCACCTCCAGCTCCGAAAAACTGTTGATCTGTGGAGAGACAGCTCCGATCACCTGGTGTGGAAAACATGCATCTGGAAAACATTCATGCCACTAAATGCCGATTACTTTTTTACAAATGTGATTGACTATCTGTCGTCCATGTGGCTCCGGAATGTTTTATTGTCGGTGCAGGAAGTGACAACAAACATGAGAAATATCCATCCGCCTTGCTATGCTGCTGTGCACTTGACGGTGAGCAGAACTGTGAATAAAGCTTCACAAGCTGAAGCAGCAGCTGGGTCAGCGATGTTCAGCCCCTCAAACTCCTTTGAAAACTTTTCCACCACCGGAACTTAACCCCTAACGTACTGCGCAGCCACTGTGTTGTCTGATGTGTGAACACTACCATCGTTTGTCAATCCCGTATCAGACTAATGCCGCGTCTCCACGGTACAGCTCTGTTCTCAGCTCTTCTCTATTCGTTTTCCACTGCGCACCCACCCCCAAGATCTGGGTCCAGTGAATACAAAACATATTGCGGTCGCTGTTGATGCTTGGCAATTTAAAAACAGCAGGTTTGTGCAGGAAGTGCCGTGTCGAGGTGGTGAAGGTTCTCTCTCATTGGCTGGTCTGCAGTGTTGTAAATCCACCTTCCAGTACAACGTACGGTACTAGCTACACGTGGAACTAATTTACATTTTCAATTGTGCCTGGTGATGCTAGTCAATGTCGTTTAGCCGGGTGCATTCAATTTCTGTGTATCAGAATGTAGCATCAATAAGACAACAGTTAGGACTACAGTATGTTATGGAGGGACACACACACACACACACACACACACACACAGGTAACTTCTGCTGGGGTGTCAGACTTTGTGTATATCCAAGTAAATGACAAATACTAAAGTTACGTTGGCACGGCAGGTAGAGATAATATTAGCAAAGGAACGTTAGCGTGAGCTTTTCTGGCTAACGATAATTCATCTTAATAATCTCTCTCACGTTACCACAGAGATCAGAGGAAGCTAACATGTCTGAATCTCACATTAACAGATCAACTTAGCTTTAGCCCTACATTAGCTAGTTAGCTAGCATTTCGCTAACATTAGCCAACTTAAGATGTGTCTACATACACAGTGAGCGCGTATAATAAAACTTCAGTTCCATAGTAATGCTACCTTTGAGCAGACGTAGCATATCGAAGTACAACAGGAAATGGGGAAATTGATTGGAGCACTGAGCAAACGGGCGGGACTAAAACACAGAAATGATTCAGCATTTTTGCACTTCCTGTTCAGTCGTCTCAAAGTCAATGGTTGTTTTGATGTGTTTTTGGTAGGATGCCTGAAATAAGGTCTGTGGTTAACACAAGCTTATGATAGTTTACGCTTTGTTCTACAATATAAAATACATCAGCAGATACCCTTCTCGTGAATTTTGAGGCTTTTAGGTGTCTTAAGCCGGTTGCTAACATGTGGGTAAATAAGACTAAACGTGGATGGGAAAATCATGTAGGCTGTCTTTGGTCAAGAGAACCACTGCTAAGCTAACTTGTGGGATTGCTCTACAAAATGGCGTCATCCCTGCGGCACTCTATGGAGGAGGGTCCCCCCCTATTTATTTTAAAAGAGCAACGGCCAATGGGGAAACTCCAAAACTATACTCCGTACATCAGGGCCAGACTTTGGCATTTATAGGGCTGGCCCCGCCTTGTTGCAGTCCCACCAAGAAGGAAACTGTTATGGGAAAATATGTCAGTCTACTGCTTTAGGGTTAAAGAATGTAAGTTTTAGAAGTTCAGGCACTAAACCTTGTTTATCTTGTTATCTGTTTGTTCCTGTGCATTGTTTCTGTCTTTAAAGACGGGGACACACACAGGGGTCATGATTGCGGTATTTCCCTTGATGGGCATCAGCTGAAGGGCATGACCCTCTGCAGGCATATATGATGTGTGATGGTTCACAGGTTTATTCCGTCTCTGCAATACTGTGACTTAACTCTTTGACCAGGTCACAGTGACATCAAAGGACGCATCTGACTGGGTGTATCCATGGTTTATTGTGGGGCAAACTGATAACACAGGGATTTGTAAACAGGCCATAAAGTGCCTTCAGGGTATCGTAGACAGGACACTATGCTTCAAAGAAAAACATCTGCCTTGACTGGTTTCCTTCTTCTGTTTATTCTTGTTTGCGAACCAAGATAACAGCATTCTAGCTGAGTATAAATGTCCATGCATTTGAATGTGTCGTCAGAGCACCTCTTGCAGATGACGGTGATGTATCTGTGAGACTGTGTTCTCTTTGCTTGCAAGCAAATAAATTGACTATTACAACTTTGATCGTTCATCCAGACTCTGTTTCATTTGACATTGATTTGATAACACTTTGACACTCTTCTCCCGACTATTCATAGAAATATTCCACAACAATTTGGCGTTGTCGGCAGGATTCGCTGACTGTCTATCAGAGCTCCAGAGGGACTGATCGGAGGAGAAGGCCTCTCCCAGGAATCCAGAACTGAAGTTTCCTGTCTTATACCTCATTAGACAAGAGAGAGAAAGAACCGGCAGACCCGAGGGAGTTTCTGATTGACGGCACGCGAATCCAACGAAAAATAATTCATTTCTACAAACGGGTAAGAATGTTAAAATTCCAATTGTAAAAGTAATGGTAAAATTATACTAAGGTCATATGATTTAATAGACACAGATGAATGGTCAAGTAGTCATTTTATACATTGTTTTTATTATTTGGGTAACAATTATTTTTGACGTTCGTGGTTTCGTTTTACGAATGTGGTTCATGTAAACTCCCTTTTTCATTTTCTGGCATATCACTATTTGCACGCTTTTCAGTAGAAGACAGGATTGTGTTATACGGTGATCGTAGACACAGATCGCTTGACTACAATTGGTTTGTTGTAAGACCGTGGTTAAAATGATCAAATACGTGAATTCTATACTGATAGAATAAAAATCGTGATAAATAACTAACGTGAACTTCAAATAACATTTGAAATAAGGTATTCGTGATTTTCCAACATAGCGTGAGTTTCAAATAAATTTGAAATAAGGTATTCGTGATTTTTCAACATAGCGTGAGTTTCAAACGAGGTTTTTTGCAAAATGTTTTCCTTCGATAGAATAAACATACGCTGTATGGTGACGACTGTATTGTAAAGGTAACGTTAACGTATCCACGCCTGAAAGATGGGTGGAAAAAGTAGCAAAAGCGCAGAGCCCTCGGGCCCAATAATTGATATGATGCAACAGAAATATGGAAACGGGTGTTTAGAATACCTCACGTACTGGTCAAAGGAGTTTGGTTTTCCTGAAAACGGCTCATTGAGCGCCGCTAAGCTCAAAATGTTAAGAGGGGATTTAGAAGGTAAATTGAAACAGATTAAATGTACGAAGAAAGACCGAGTCAAAGACTTAGAAATAAAAGTGAAACATTTGGGAATGATAAAAGTCATAGAATGAGTCTGAGCAGCCCGATGCCAAGGTCTTACCTCCGATAATAAATGAATGTGGGACAAGGACAATCAGACTGCCAAATAATTGGAAGAATGAACAAAATTTGGATTCCCTGAAAGAGGCAGTTTTAGCCTACGATTAAAATTTGATTAACTCAAAACGTGCTTGGAGCAGAGAAAAAGGTGAAGCAGATACAAATAAGTTGATGTCCAAGAGGAATGCAGGGGTGAGACACACCCACACACACACACACACACACACACACACAGACACCATACTCGCTCGCAGCAGCTGAAAGAGGGGTCACACACACACCCACACACCCACAGAGGCACGCACACACAGAAACACAGAGATCTAAGAATTGTATCTCTACATGAGACAACGTTGTCTAACATTTGCTGCTGAACTTTCGGCAGCTGTTTTGTTTTGTTTGTTTTGTTAATTTTTAGTCCTTGGTCTTGATCTGGGGATTCCGCTTCCTGCTGTATGCTCCCCAGCCACAAACAACTTGAACGACACCCACCACTCAACACGTCGAGGATGAAGAAGACGAACGAGACTCGTCAAAATCTACAGGTACCATGTCAATGCTCACAACTACAGAAAATATCTGCGGCATTCAAACCTGCAGTGAGTGCATACGACAATGGTGAAAACTGGCCGTAGCGTATAAACATGCGGTGACAGCCCTGACTGAACTTTGTAAGAAGGCTTTCCGCCATCCATAAGCCTGGAGAACATCACACAAGAGAGTTGTGTGACATGCAGCATGCTGAACATGAGGATCAGTTCTCCAACGGACAACAGAGAAGTTTCGTCAGCACAGATGCAAGCATGCCCAACTGATAATGTATCAGGGCATGAGAGGAAGCTGAAAGACACACCAACTGAAGACTTTGTGTGCCATACATGTGGCAGCTTGAACATTGAGGAACAGATGCTCACGCTCCATGAACAAGGAGTGGTGGGAGGGCTCGACAATCAGCCATCAGGGGGGGTGCAGCAGGGACCGGAGTGAGACCAGAGCTGGACCAACGACCCGCACACAAATACAACACAGAGGGTGAGTTAACTTTAGATTCTTTAGATGACAAACGTGTACATTTAATACACACATTAGAAACTAGACAAACACCACTCACACCCACATATGTATTCGAATGAGATTGAAGAATTTAGAAAGATACAGCAAGTCACGTTAACTGTTAAGAAAAAAAAAAAAAAAGAAAGTTTAGACTGTCACATGCAGGCTGATTCACTTCACTGCACAGCACATGGGTTACGTGAACGAGATGCAAGGTTAGAGGAAGTATGATTTAGAGAAGTGGAAATGATATAATGGTATAATAAGAGTTTGTTGGACAAAAAAGTACTGCTGCTGTCTGTTTCTCTGTGTCCCACACAATCTGAGTTTGTAAAGGGGGAGGATTCCAGAGGATTCCACATGTTTCCACATGGTACAAGCCCAGGACTGGTGTGAAGGACATGTCTGACTGGCAGCAAGTCAGACTCAATTCACTGACTTCAGAAATAGAGGATCCTGGTAATGTACAGTAACTGAGCAGAACTGTGAATAAAGCTTCACAAGCTGAAGCAGCAGCTGGGTCAGCGATGTTCAGCCCCTCAAACTCCTTTGAAAACTTTTCCACCACCGGAACTTAACCCCTAACGTACTGCGCAGCCAGTGTGTTGTCTCATGTGTGAACACTACCATCGTTTGTCAATCCCGTATCAGACTAATGCCGCGTCTCCACGGTACAGCTCTGTTCTCAGCTCTTCTCTATTCGTTTTCCACTGTGCACCCACCCCCAAGATCTGGGTCCAGTGAATACAAAACATATTGCGGTCGCTGTTGATGCTTGGCTATTTAAAAACAGCAGGTTTGTGCAGGAAGTGCCGTGTCGAGGTGGTGAAGGTTCTCTCTCATTGGCTGGTCTGCAGTGTTGTAAATCCACCTTCCAGTACAACGTACTAGCTACACGTGGAACTAATTTACATTTTCAATTGTGCCTGGTGATGCTAGTCAATGTCGTTTAGCCGGGTGCATTCAATTTCTGTGTATCAGAATGTAGCATCAATAAGACAACAGTTAGGACCAATGTTCCCTCTAAGCTGCGCGCTTGAGCAATCGCGCACTGCTCGCACAGTCTCAGCGCACAAGAAAATCTATGCAGCGCATAAAATAAAATTCAACATAAACGTATTAATTAATATCTAATATTAGTCCTAATCTTATCTAATCAATTAAACCAATAATAATAATAATAATTTTGTTTTCTGTACTATTTTGCAACGTAACTCAGTGAGTGACAGGTGTCCAGCCAATGATACGATTCGGTTCACTTACGCTACGCAGCCAATCATAGCATTGACACTATTGCCCTGCCCATTCGCGCCGTGCAGGTTAGCTAGCTAACAACAGTGCGGCGGAGTTACGAGACGCAAATGCTAACCCCTTATCATGGCGAAACGAACGGGCAGCGACACATCCACTCACCAAGCCATTGGAAAAAAGAAATGTGGTTCTTTTAAGATGGAATGGCTGTCGGAGTATGTTCAAATAGAAGAACAAGCGGTGAAACTGGGTGAGATGTTTTCTTTTTCGAGTGAGAAGGGTCTACTCTGCAAAACATGCAGCGAAGCTAAAGTAGCAAATGAGTTTTCCGAGGGAAAAATGTGGACTGAATGGAAGTTGGACTACCTCAAGCGTCACATTCAGCAGAAAAAACAAAAAATTAAATCAAAACAGCATCCAGAAATCGTCTTGAAGTGGCACATTTGGACCAGCTGATGCGCATAAAGTCAAAGCAAGAAGCAGACGAAGCCATCAACCTGGACAAAGTGTACAACCATTGGAGAAGTGAGAAGGACAGACGTGAAAAATAAGGTAACATTTAAGTCAGATTTGTGCATATTCTAGTGACATTTATTAAGATTTTTTACTTATGGATATTAATCATTAAATTATGTTACTATTAGATAATTTATGGGTAGTAGAAATGATAATAAAAAACTGAGTAATTACATATTTTACAGACAGAGTTACAGGAATTTACACTGTATCACAAGCTACAGCACACGTCATTGTGCAAAATGTGAATGTTTTAATGTGAACAAAATGTTATGTCTGAAAGGTGTATATGTATCATTTCTTCCAGAACAGGACCCTCACACAGGCCAAAGCAAGACTCTTCCCATGGCCAAGCAGGACTCTCACATAAAACATACTACACATCTCATGAACAACAAGATTTTTGTCTTTTTCCTTTAAAGTTTGTCAAATCACTTATATTAAAAGTAAACTAGTGAAAATTGCTGCTGTAATTTGATTATTTTAATAAGCCATGTAACTTGCTATGATCCAAGGTTTTGAACAGGTGTGATACTGGTGTGTGGCCACAGCGTGCACATCTGATGTTGCTCACAGTGGTCCTCAGTGTGCTCAGGGAGCTTGTGTGTATGCCCAGACACATGAAAAATTAGAGGGAACATTGGTTAGGACTACAGTATGTGATGGAGGGACACACACACACACACACACACACACACACACAGGTAACTTCTGCTGGGGTGTCAGACTTTGTGTATATCCAAATAAATGACAAATACTAAAGTTACGTTGGCACGGCAGGTAGAGATAATATTAGCAAAGGAACGTTAGCGTGATCTTTTCTGGCTAACGATAATTCATCTTAATAATCTCTCACGTTACCACAGAGATCAGAGGAAGCTAACATGTCTGAATCTCACATTAACAGATCAACTTAGCTTTAGCCCTACATTAGCTAGTTAGCTAGCATTTCGCTAACATTAGCCAACTTAAGATGTGTCTACATACACAGTGAGCGCGTATAATAAAACTTCAGTTCCATAGTAATGCTACCTTTGAGCAGACGTAGCATATCGAAGTACAACAGGAAATGGGGAAATTGATTGGAGCACTGAGCAAACGGGCGGGACTAAAACACAGAAATGATTCAGCATTTTTGCACTTCCTGTTCAGTCGTCTCAAAGTCAATGGTTGTTTTGATGTGTTTTTGGTAGGATGCCTGAAATAAGGTCTGTGGTTAACACAAGCTTATGATAGTTTACGCTTTGTTCTACAATATAAAATACATCAGCAGATACCCTTCTCGTGAATTTTGAGGCTTTTAGGTGTCTTAAGCCGGTTGCTAACATGTGGGTAAATGAGACTAAACGTGGATGGGAAAATCATGTAGGCTGTCTTTGGTCAAGAGAACCACTGCTAAGCTAACTTTGCTCTACAAAATGACGTCATCCCTGCGGCACTCTATGGAGGAGGGTCCCCCCCTATTTATTTTAAAAGAGCAACGGCCAACGGGGAAACTCCAAAACTATACTCCGTACATCAGGGCCAGACGTTGGCATTTATAGGGCTGGCCCCGCCTTGTTGCAGTCCCACCAAGAAGGAAACGCAGAGAGCTTCATCTATACAGCTGTATCATCTCATACAGAGAGGCTAACTGAACAAAGGTCGCAGAGTCGCTGCGTTCCGCAGAACCACAGAACCAACATGGTAGAGAGGAAAGTGCTCTGAGAGTAAGCACATGGAAGAAATGAAGGCCCAACATACCCATCCTCCATGATCCACAATCCAGCCCAGCAGATTGTTCGTGAAAAACTCCACGGTCCACTTCAGGATGTCCGTCACTAACTGAGGGAGGCGAGCCTCCACCATCTGATGGACAGCAGAAACACAAAGAGGTCCATACACAAAGAGACGATGCTGCCAAATTAAATAACATGGCTGGATCAGTGAACATCAGACTGTTGTCTGATATGAGATATATATGTTCATATATATATTCATATATATATATATATCTATATATATTCATATATAGATATATATATTCATATATAGATATATATATTCATATATATATATTCATATATATATATATATATTCATATATATATATATATTCATATATATATATATTCATATATATATATTCATATATATATTCATATATATATATATATATATATATATATATATATATATATATATATATATATATATGTATGTATATATATATATATATATATATATATATATATATATATGTATGTATATGTGACATACACACAGAAGCGCAAACAATCACTTTTTATCAATATTTGTTTGGAAAAGCCCCCAAATGAAGACATTTCAAATTAAAACAATACACTTTTGAGGTGATGAGTAAAGCTTTGAATGGAAAATACAAAGTGAAACGCGCCAAAAGTTGGCTGAGCGATCCGATGGACGCCTGATAAATCACTAGCAGCTGCAGTAGGTCATGCAAAGACAGATGCATTCCAAGGAACAAGAATCATTCTGGTAGTGAGCATCAGCGCTGATCGCCTCTCCAGCTGGAACACAACCCTCCTCATCGAGGCAGGTCACAGCACTGCCAGACCTTCTGATGGACAGGCAAGCTCTGAGAAGAAAAGAAGCTAACCCACCTTGACGGCTAGCTTGGCGGCAACGTAAAAGAACAGAGCGATCCTCTCCCAGGTGATCCCCTCCTCAATCACTCTGGCCGCCACTTGCTTAAAGTGGTCCCACTTCGAGCTGGAGGAACAAGCCACTCCGTCAATCGCTCTGAAAGAGAGACAGGATGCAGTTTAAGTAGATGTTGTAAGAAATTTGAGCGTAGAACTGTGTGTTTAGTAGATATAATAAAAGTGTTTAATAATTCATATTTAAGAATTCATAATTAGTCATCATAAGTGTTTTGGAAATGCATAATTAAGATAAGCATAAAGTGTTTTAGGATTAGTAGCTAACAGTAGAATTTGAGACATGAAGCTTATGCCAAAGTTGCAAAGCCTTATCTATTATATGGAATGTTTATCATAGAAGGGATTAAGCAATAACTGACCGACATTGAATGTGTTAGTAAACGCAGGGACAGAAAGCCAGACAGGCGAATACACTCCTGGAAGTTAGCCAATAGGAATTGGGATAAACGGAAGGGGAGGAGTTGCGAACGGATATGAGGGCGGGAATAGAAAAGCATTTTTCTCGTTCTCTTTAGCGTGTGGTGCCACGGGACGGCTGTGTCTCATGGGACCAGGGACGAGTTTTTTCCAAAGTGGGGTAATATTGTAATATTTCATAGGAGTATGTACTCCATTGTTTAACTGTAATCATACTTGCATCGGTGGGATTAAAATCCTTTTAATTGTAAACCAGTTTTGGTAGATTTATTATTGCAGCGTGTGAACTGTAGGAAGCAGCTGGACACACGTGCTTCCGGCCTCCTCTTTGTGAAGCAGGCTAAAACTTCACAATGTTAAGAAACTACGGAGCGCGTATTACACATCTACCCCGGTTCTATTTTCCGTATTGCATCACAAGCGCTGAGACACAGCGGGCGATAGACTCACTCTTGTAACTCCTCGTCGGCTCGGATAGTGTCGCAGATGCTGTGGATACGGTTGATCAGCTGGGTCACCATCTTCTGCTCCTGCTCAGTCAGTCGACCTTTGACCGATGACCATGTGGTATGAAACTCAAGGGGAAATTCCAAAGACTTTTCCCATAGTGAATTATGGATTTCTCACCGAACTCGGCCCACATTCCCATAGAAAGCAATGGGCTAGGACCCTGAAAATTGAACGGTCAGTCGACCTTTGGCCAATGACCATGTGGTATGAAAATCAAGGGGAAATTCCAAACACTTTTCCCATAGTGAATTATGGATTTCTCACCGAACTCGGCCAGAATTCCCATAGAAAGCAATGGGCTAGGACCCTGAAAGTTTAACAGTCAGTCGACCTTTGGCCAAAGACCATGTGGTATGAAAATCAAGGGGAAATTCCATACACTTTCTGCGATGGTACACTTTCTGCTATGGTAAACTCCGTACACGTAGAAATTACGG
This sequence comes from Melanostigma gelatinosum, assembly GCF_949748355.1. Classification (NCBI taxonomy): domain Eukaryota; kingdom Metazoa; phylum Chordata; class Actinopteri; order Perciformes; family Zoarcidae; genus Melanostigma; species Melanostigma gelatinosum. The sequence continues at coordinate 1,400,556 of NC_136646.1, forward strand.
CCTTTTGACTCAATTCTGCCTAAAGACACCTAGAAAACAATGGGCTAGGAGGCTGAAATTGTCACATTAAGTCAACCTCTGCCCCAAGATGAAATGGTCTGAATATCAACGGGAAATTCTGTACAGTTTTCCCATAGTGATTCATGGCATTTAGCATTTATTTGGCTTAAATAGACGTTCAGTTAATATCCCTAGAAAGCAATGGGCTAGCATGCTGAAATTTTCACAGTCAGTCGGCCCTTGGCCACAAACCACGTGGTATGAAAATCAATAGGAAATTCGGTACACTTTTCCCGTAGTAATATATGGCATTTTTCTTCATTTTAAAGTTATTTGGCCTAATTACCCCATAAAACAATGGGCTAGGACCGTGAAATTTTCACAGTCATTCCATCTTTGCCCCATCGTTAAATGGTATGAAACTCAATGGGACATTCCAAACACTTTTCCCATAGTGAACTATGGATGTCTCTACCCAGATGACACTTATGTTCCGACATGGCCTTCAACAGTCTTTTCTCTCAAAATGTCCACTTTAATTTAAAGTAGAGATTTGATTAATTTTCTCCTTCAAAGAGGGGCTCGTCACCATTACACACCTATAATCTGGGCCTCGTAGCTGCAAGTTAAGGTCCCCAAAAACAGCCCCAAAGGTCAAAATTGAGGCATATGACCTCATCTTTCGGCCTGTTTTGGCAAGTGAGAAACGGGCCATTAAATCGTAGTGAAAGGTTGGAACTGCCTGATTTTTGCATAAATCAGTCACCTGTGATAAGGTGATGCAGGATCTAAAGCGAGATATCTGTAGAACCTTGGGAAAGCTAACTTCCGGTAGCAGCATGCTAATGACTTGAATCCAATTGAACCTTGAAGAGGGTCCTGTTTTGGCCATCATATGTGAATTTCATCAAAGAAGGCCATTGACAAGTGTTTTAAAATTGATCAATATTAAAAAGTGGTCAAAATCCAGATTTTACCAGTCTTTTCTCAAACTGTTTATACTTTAAAAAGGGGTAGGGTTTTAAATCCTTTTCTGCCTCAAAGAGGGGCTCGTCACCATTACACACCTATAATCTGGGCCTCATAGCTGCAAGGTAAGGTCCCCAAAAACAGCCACAAAGGGTTTAATTGGGCTTAATTGGGGCCTTAGTCACTTATATTTTGGCATATGCAAGAATGGCCATAATTTCTCAAATATGGGTCCTAGAACCCCCAGATTGTGCACACACATTGTGGACAAGGCCTACAATAGGACCACCTGGAAAAATCCCTCTAGATTATCTAGAACTGATTTTTGCCTGTATCAAACTCAGACTTCAGCATGGGGTACATGTCCCTGTCGTACTCTTGATGAGATCAGACCATCTTTTACTTCTGAAGATGTCAGAGCCCTGTTTTTTTAATATGTTGTAGACAGGCCCCAATGAGGCACATTCAAGTTTCAGTTGTCCATCTTTTTTCCACATTTACAGAGTGCATCAGAAAAACACAAAATCAATGTCCCAGAGACCATGAATGAGTTCCTCGACATGTCCGACGATGAAGGTATGTGAAGAATGCTCAAATGACTGCTTCATTCTACGATGTTTCACACATTTAGCACTAAAATTGCATTGATTAATACGTGCAAACCATTGCTGTGACTTCACGATTTTATTACAAAAAAGCAATTGTAACAAGCCACAGGCTCCGTTGTTTGGGCAGGGCTGCTTTTGTGTGTGAATGAAATGCGAGCCTCAGTGCCATCTGGTCAGTCTCCAGGTGATGAAGCTCCCTAGAGCCAGGCCGGTGATAAAGATGACGATGAGGCCGTAGCTGTGGGAGCTCAGCGATGACACACTCTGCACGGACGCCACCTCCAGCTCCGAAAAACTGTTGATCTGTGGAGAGACAACTCCGATCACCTGGTGTGGAAAACATGCATCTGGAAAACATTCATGCCACTAAATGCCGATTACTTTTTTACAAATGTGATTGACTATCTGTCGTCCATGTGGCTCCGGAATGTTTTATTGTCGGTGCAGGAAGTGACAACAAACATGAGAAATATCCATCCGCCTTGCTATGCTGCTGTGCACTTCACGGTGAGCAGAACTGTGAATAAAGCTTCACAAGCTGAAGCAGCAGCTGGGTCAGCGATGTTCAGCCCCTCAAACTCCTTTGAAAACTTTTCCACCACCGGAACTTAACCCCTAACGTACTGCGCAGCCAGTGTGTTGTCTCATGTGTGAACACTACCATCGTTTGTCAATCCCGTATCAGACTAATGCCGCGTCTCCACGGTACAGCTCTGTTCTCAGCTCTTCTCTATTCGTTTTCCACTGTGCACCCACCCCCAAGATCTGGGTCCAGTGAATACAAAACATATTGCGGTCGCTGTTGATGCTTGGCTATTTAAAAACAGCAGGTTTGTGCAGGAAGTGCCGTGTCGAGGTGGTGAAGGTTCTCTCTCATTGGCTGGTCTGCAGTGTTGTAAATCCACCTTCCAGTACAACGTACTAGCTACACGTGGAACTAATTTACATTTTCAATTGTGCCTGGTGATGCTAGTCAATGTCGTTTAGCCGGGTGCATTCAATTTCTGTGTATCAGAATGTAGCATCAATAAGACAACAGTTAGGACTACAGTATGTGATGGAGGGACACACACACACACACACACACACACACACACACAGGTAACTTCTGCTGGGGTGTCAGACTTTGTGTATATCCAAATAAATGACAAATACTAAAGTTACGTTGGCACGGCAGGTAGAGATAATATTAGCAAAGGAACGTTAGCGTGATCTTTTCTGGCTAACGATAATTCATCTTAATAATCTCTCACGTTACCACAGAGATCAGAGGAAGCTAACATGTCTGAATCTCACATTAACAGATCAACTTAGCTTTAGCCCTACATTAGCTAGTTAGCTAGCATTTCGCTAACATTAGCCAACTTAAGATGTGTCTACATACACAGTGAGCGCGTATAATAAAACTTCAGTTCCATAGTAATGCTACCTTTGAGCAACCGTAGCATATCGAAGTACAACAGGAAATGGGGAAATTGATTGGAGCACTGAGCAAACGGGCGGGACTAAAACACAGAAATGATTCAGCATTTTTGCACTTCCTGTTCAGTCGTCTCAAAGTCAATGGTTGTTTTGATGTGTTTTTGGTAGGATGCCTGAAATAAGGTCTGTGGTTAACACAAGCTTATGATAGTTTACGCTTTGTTCTACAATATAAAATACATCAGCAGATACCCTTCTCGTGAATTTTGAGGCTTTTAGGTGTCTTAAGCCGGTTGCTAACATGTGGGTAAATGAGACTAAACGTGGATGGGAAAATCATGTAGGCTGTCTTTGGTCAAGAGAACCACTGCTAAGCTAACTTTGCTCTACAAAATGACGTCATCCCTGCGGCACTCTATGGAGGAGGGTCCCCCCCTATTTATTTTAAAAGAGCAACGGCCAACGGGGAAACTCCAAAACTATACTCCGTACATCAGGGCCAGACGTTGGCATTTATAGGGCTGGCCCCGCCTTGTTGCAGTCCCACCAAGAAGGAAACGCAGAGAGCTTCATCTATACAGCTGTATCATCTCATACAGAGAGGCTAACTGAACAAAGGTCGCAGAGTCGCTGCGTTCCGCAGAACCACAGAACCAACATGGTAGAGAGGAAAGTGCTCTGAGAGTAAGCACATGGAAGAAATGAAGGCCCAACATACCCATCCTCCATGATCCACAATCCAGCCCAGCAGATTGTTCGTGAAAAACTCCACGGTCCACTTCAGGATGTCCGTCACTAACTGAGGGAGGCGAGCCTCCACCATCTGATGGACAGCAGAAACACAAAGAGGTCCATACACAAAGAGACGATGCTGCCAAATTCAATAACATGGCTGGATCAGTGAACATCAGACTGTTGTCTGATATGAGATATATATGTTCATATATATATTCATATATAGATATATCTATATATATTCATATATAGATATATATATTCATATATATATATTCATATATATATATATATATATATATATATTCATATATATATATATATATATATATATATGTATGTATATATATATATATATATATATGTATGTATATGTGACATACACACAGAAGCGCAAACAATCACTTTTTATCAATATTTGTTTGGAAAAGCCCCCAAATGAAGACATTTCAAATTAAAACAATACACTTTTGAGGTGATGAGTAAAGCTTTGAATGGAAAATACAAAGTGAAACGCGCCAAAAGTTGGCTGAGCGATCCGATGGACGCCTGATAAATCACTAGCAGCTGCAGTAGGTCATGCAAAGACAGATGTATTCCAAGGAACAAGAATCATTCTGGTAGTGAGCATCAGCGCTGATCGCCTCTCCAGCTGGAACACAACCCTCCTCATCGAGGCAGGTCACAGCACTGCCAGACCTTCTGATGGACAGGCAAGCTCTGAGAAGAAAAGAAGGGATATCATAGAAGGGATTAAGCAATAACTGACCGACATTGAATGTGTTAGTAAACGCAGGGACAGAAAGCCAGACAGGCGAATACACTCCTGGAAGTTAGCCAATAGGAATTGGGATAAACGGAAGGGGAGGAGTTGCGAACGGATATGAGGGCGGGAATAGAAAAGCATTTTTCTCGTTCTCTTTAGCGTGTGGTGCCACGGGACGGCTGTGTCTCATGGGACCAGGGACGAGTTTTTTCCAAAGTGGGGTAATATTGTAATATTTCATAGGAGTATGTACTCCATTGTTTAACTGTAATCATACTTGCATCGGTGGGATTAAAATCCTTTTAATTGTAAACCAGTTTTGGTAGATTTATTATTGCAGCGTGTGAACTGTAGGAAGCAGCTGGACACACGTGCTTCCGGCCTCCTCTTTGTGAAGCAGGCTAAAACTTCACAATGTTAAGAAACTACGGAGCGCGTATTACACATCTACCCCGGTTCTATTTTCCGTATTGCATCACAAGCGCTGAGACACAGCGGGCGATAGACTCACTCTTGTAACTCCTCGTCGGCTCGGATAGTGTCGCAGATGCTGTGGATACGGTTGATCAGCTGGGTCACCATCTTCTGCTCCTGCTCAGTCAGTCGACCTTTGACCGATGACCATGTGGTATGAAACTCAAGGGGAAATTCCAAAGACTTTTCCCATAGTGAATTATGGATTTCTCACCGAACTCGGCCCACATTCCCATAGAAAGCAATGGGCTAGGACCCTGAAAATTGAACGGTCAGTCGACCTTTGGCCAATGACCATGTGGTATGAAAATCAAGGGGAAATTCCAAACACTTTTCCCATAGTGAATTATGGATTTCTCACCGAACTCGGCCAGAATTCCCATAGAAAGCAATGGGCTAGGACCCTGAAAGTTTAACAGTCAGTCGACCTTTGGCCAAAGACCATGTGGTATGAAAATCAAGGGGAAATTCCATACACTTTCTGCGATGGTACACTTTCTGCTATGGTAAACTCCGTACACGTAGAAATTACGGCCTTTTGACTCAATTCTGCCTAAAGACACCTAGAAAACAATGGGCTAGGAGGCTGAAATTGTCACATTAAGTCAACCTCTGCCCCAAGATGAAATGGTCTGAATATCAACGGGAAATTCTGTACAGTTTTCCCATAGTGATTCATGGCATTTAGCATTTATTTGGCTTAAATAGACGTTCAGTTAATATCCCTAGAAAGCAATGGGCTAGCATGCTGAAATTTTCACAGTCAGTCGGCCCTTGGCCACAAACCACGTGGTATGAAAATCAATAGGAAATTCGGTACACTTTTCCCGTAGTAATATATGGCATTTTTCTTCATTTTAAAGTTATTTGGCCTAATTACCCCATAAAACAATGGGCTAGGACCGTGAAATTTTCACAGTCATTCCATCTTTGCCCCATCGTTAAATGGTATGAAACTCAATGGGACATTCCAAACACTTTTCCCATAGTGAACTATGGATGTCTCTACCCAGATGACACTTATGTTCCGACATGGCCTTCAACAGTCTTTTCTCTCAAAATGTCCACTTTAATTTAAAGTAGAGATTTGATTAATTTTCTCCTTCAAAGAGGGGCTCGTCACCATTACACACCTATAATCTGGGCCTCGTAGCTGCAAGTTAAGGTCCCCAAAAACAGCCCCAAAGGTCAAAATTGAGGCATATGACCTCATCTTTCGGCCTGTTTTGGCAAGTGAGAAACGGGCCATTAAATCGTAGTGAAAGGTTGGAACTGCCTGATTTTTGCATAAATCAGTCACCTGTGATAAGGTGATGCAGGATCTAAAGCGAGATATCTGTAGAACCTTGGGAAAGCTAACTTCCGGTAGCAGCATGCTAATGACTTGAATCCAATTGAACCTTGAAGAGGGTCCTGTTTTGGCTATCATATGTGAATTTCATCAAAGAAGGCCATTGACAAGTGTTTTAAAATTGATCAATATTAAAAAGTGGTCAAAATCCAGATTTTACCAGTCTTTTCTCAAACTGTTTATACTTTAAAAAGGGGTAGGGTTTTAAATCCTTTTCTGCCTCAAAGAGGGGCTCGTCACCATTACACACCTATAATCTGGGCCTCATAGCTGCAAGGTAAGGTCCCCAAAAACAGCCACAAAGGGTTTAATTGGGCTTAATTGGGGCCTTAGTCACTTATATTTTGGCATATGCAAGAATGGCCATAATTTCTCAAATATGGGTCCTAGAACCCCCAGATTGTGCACACACATTGTGGACAAGGCCTACAATAGGACCACCTGGAAAAATCCCTCTAGATTATCTAGAACTGATTTTTGCCTGTATCAAACTCAGACTTCAGCATGGGGTACATGTCCCTGTCGTACTCTTGATGAGATCAGACCATCTTTTACTTCTGAAGATGTCAGAGCCCTGTTTTTTTAATATGTTGTAGACAGGCCCCAATGAGGCACATTCAAGTTTCAGTTGTCCATCTTTTTTCCACATTTACAGAGTGCATCAGAAAAACACAAAATCAATGTCCCAGAGACCATGAATGAGTTCCTCGACATGTCCGACGATGAAGGTATGTGAAGAATGCTCAAATGACTGCTTCATTCTACGATGTTTCACACATTTAGCACTAAAATTGCATTGATTAATACGTGCAAACCATTGCTGTGACTTCACGATTTTATTACAAAAAAGCAATTGTAACAAGCCACAGGCTCCGTTGTTTGGGCAGGGCTGCTTTTGTGTGTGAATGAAATGCGAGCCTCAGTGCCATCTGGTCAGTCTCCAGGTGATGAAGCTCCCTAGAGCCAGGCCGGTGATAAAGATGACGATGAGGCCGTAGCTGTGGGAGCTCAGCGATGACCCACTCTGCACGGACGCCACCTCCAGCTCCGAAAAACTGTTGATCTGTGGAGAGACAGCTCCGATCACCTGGTGTGGAAAACATGCATCTGGAAAACATTCATGCCACTAAATGCCGATTACTTTTTTACAAATGTGATTGACTATCTGTCGTCCATGTGGCTCCGGAATGTTTTATTGTCGGTGCAGGAAGTGACAACAAACATGAGAAATATCCATCCGCCTTGCTATGCTGCTGTGCACTTCACGGTGAGCAGAACTGTGAATAAAGCTTCACAAGCTGAAGCAGCAGCTGGGTCAGTGATGTTCAGCCCCTCAAACTCCTTTGAAAACTTTTCCACCACCGGAACTTAACCCCTAACGTACTGCGCAGCCAGTGTGTTGTCTCATGTGTGAACACTACCATCGTTTGTCAATCCCGTATCAGACTAATGCCGCGTCTCCACGGTACAGCTCTGTTCTCAGCTCTTCTCTATTCGTTTTCCACTGCGCACCCACCCCCAAGATCTGGGTCCAGTGAATACAAAACATATTGCGGTCGCTGTTGATGCTTGGCTATTTAAAAACAGCAGGTTTGTGCAGGAAGTGCCGTGTCGAGGTGGTGAAGGTTCTCTCTCATTGGCTGGTCTGCAGTGTTGTAAATCCACCTTCCAGTACAACGTACTAGCTACACGTGGAACTAATTTACATTTTCAATTGTGCCTGGTGATGCTAGTCAATGTCGTTTAGCCGGGTGCATTCAATTTCTGTGTATCAGAATGTAGCATCAATAAGACAACAGTTAGGACTACAGTATGTGATGGAGGGACACACACACACACACACACACACACAGGTAACTTCTGCTGGGGTGTCAGACTTTGTGTATATCCAAATAAATGACAAATACTAAAGTTACGTTGGCACGGCAGGTAGAGATAATATTAGCAAAGGAACGTTAGCGTGATCTTTTCTGGCTAACGATAATTCATCTTAATAATCTCTCACGTTACCACAGAGATCAGAGGAAGCTAACATGTCTGAATCTCACATTAACAGATCAACTTAGCTTTAGCCCTACATTAGCTAGTTAGCTAGCATTTCGCTAACATTAGCCAACTTAAGATGTGTCTACATACACAGTGAGCGCGTATAATAAAACTTCAGTTCCATAGTAATGCTACCTTTGAGCAACCGTAGCATATCGAAGTACAACAGGAAATGGGGAAATTGATTGGAGCACTGAGCAAACGGGCGGGACTAAAACACAGAAATGATTCAGCATTTTTGCACTTCCTGTTCAGTCGTCTCAAAGTCAATGGTTGTTTTGATGTGTTTTTGGTAGGATGCCTGAAATAAGGTCTGTGGTTAACACAAGCTTATGATAGTTTACGCTTTGTTCTACAATATAAAATACATCAGCAGATACCCTTCTCGTGAATTTTGAGGCTTTTAGGTGTCTTAAGCCGGTTGCTAACATGTGGGTAAATGAGACTAAACGTGGATGGGAAAATCATGTAGGCTGTCTTTGGTCAAGAGAACCACTGCTAAGCTAACTTTGCTCTACAAAATGACGTCATCCCTGCGGCACTCTATGGAGGAGGGTCCCCCCCTATTTATTTTAAAAGAGCAACGGTCAACGGGGAAACTCCAAAACTATACTCCGTACATCAGGGCCAGACGTTGGCATTTATAGGGCTGGCCCCGCCTTGTTGCAGTCCCACCAAGAAGGAAACGCAGAGAGCTTCATCTATACAGCTGTATCATCTCATACAGAGAGGCTAACTGAACAAAGGTCGCAGAGTCGCTGCGTTCCGCAGAACCACAGAACCAACATGGTAGAGAGGAAAGTGCTCTGAGAGTAAGCACATGGAAGAAATGAAGGCCCAACATACCCATCCTCCATGATCCACAATCCAGCCCAGCAGATTGTTCGTGAAAAACTCCACGGTCCACTTCAGGATGTCCGTCACTAACTGAGGGAGGCGAGCCTCCACCATCTGATGGACAGCAGAAACACAAAGAGGTCCATACACAAAGAGACGATGCTGCCAAATTAAATAACATGGCTGGATCAGTGAACATCAGACTGTTGTCTGATATGAGATATATATGTTCATATATATATATTCATATATAGATATATCTATATATATTCATATATAGATATATATATTCATATATATATATTCATATATATATATATATATATATTCATATATATATATATATATATGTATGTATATATATATATATATATATATATGTATGTATATGTGACATACACACAGAAGCGCAAACAATCACTTTTTATCAATATTTGTTTGGAAAAGCCCCCAAATGAAGACATTTCAAATTAAAACAATACACTTTTGAGGTGATGAGTAAAGCTTTGAATGGAAAATACAAAGTGAAACGCGCCAAAAGTTGGCTGAGCGATCCGATGGACGCCTGATAAATCACTAGCAGCTGCAGTAGGTCATGCAAAGACAGATGCATTCCAAGGAACAAGAATCATTCTGGTAGTGAGCATCAGCGCTGATCGCCTCTCCAGCTGGAACACAACCCTCCTCATCGAGGCAGGTCACAGCACTGCCAGACCTTCTGATGGACAGGCAAGCTCTGAGAAGAAAAGAAGCTAACCCACCTTGACGGCTAGCTTGGCGGCAACGTAAAAGAACAGAGCGATCCTCTCCCAGGTGATCCCCTCCTCAATCACTCTGGCCCCCACTTGCTTAAAGTGGTCCCACTTCGAGCTGGAGGAACAAGCCACTCCGTCAATCGCTCTGAAAGAGAGACAGGATGCAGTTTAAGTAGATGTTGTAAGAAATTTGAGCGTAGAACTGTGTGTTTAGTAGATATAATAAAAGTGTTTAATAATTCATATTTAAGAATTCATAATTAGTCATCATAAGTGTTTTGGAAATGCATAATTAAGATAAGCATAAAGTGTTTTAGGATTAGTAGCTAACAGTAGAATTTGAGACATGAAGCTTATGCCAAAGTTGCAAAGCCTTATCTATTATATGGAATGTTTATCATAGAAGGGATTAAGCAATAACTGACCGACATTGAATGTGTTAGTAAACGCAGGGACAGAAAGCCAGACAGGCGAATACACTCCTGGAAGTTAGCCAATAGGAATTGGGATAAACGGAAGGGGAGGAGTTGCGAACGGATATGAGGGCGGGAATAGAAAAGCATTTTTCTCGTTCTCTTTAGCGTGTGGTGCCACGGGACGGCTGTGTGTCATGGGACCAGGGACGAGTTTTTTCCAAAGTGGGGTAATATTGTAATATTTCATAGGAGTATGTACTCCATTGTTTAACTGTAATCATACTTGCATCGGTGGGATTAAAATCCTTTTAATTGTAAACCAGTTTTGGTAGATTTATTATTGCAGCGTGTGAACTGTAGGAAGCAGCTGGACACACGTGCTTCCGGCCTCCTCTTTGTGAAGCAGGCTAAAACTTCACAATGTTAAGAAACTACGGAGCGCGTATTACACATCTACCCCGGTTCTATTTTCCGTATTGCATCACAAGCGCTGAGACACAGCGGGCGAGAGACTCACTCTTGTAACTCCTCGTCGGCTCGGATAGTGTCGCAGATGCTGTGGATACGGTTGATCAGCTGGGTCACCATCTTCTGCTCCTGCTCAGTATGCTCCACAGCCAGCAGAGTGAGCGCTGGGACGTCCTCCGAGGACATGTCCCTCAGCTCCTCCTCTATGAGCCTGCAGGACAACAGGACGATGAAACACTTTCACAAACCCGATACTGTGCAGAGGCTCCGTTTGAAGCTGTGGAAGGTAACTTCTTAACTGCATTGATGAGTGTATGCGACACAAATCAAATTAAGCTCCAGACAAAGTGATGCCTCCTTTTATTTGACTTTATGTGATTTTTACAGCAGCGTAGAGCTCCACTATGACAACAATACTATTGTTGTGGCTTTAAAGAGAGCGATATAACGACTTTAGTTCCACAAAGGACTGACGTGAGGTAAAGCAGCTGAAGAACGTACTTCAGCCAACTGACAGAAAGGAGACTCACCCTTTGATCAGGGCCTCTCCGATCCTCGCGTCTGTGGAGGAACAGAACAGCATCAGTGGGTTACTCGCGTTAAATGACACAAGGCAGCGTTACAACCTCCATGCAGGGGCGGACTGGCCATCGGGGATCCCCCGGTATCCCCGGTAGGCCGACGGGGTTTGGGCCGGTCCAATACCGGACCACCTCCATCATCAACCGGCCCTCGCTCTGAGATCGCCGACCCCGACTGTATTCTATGCTTCACAGAACACGTTAAATTTACTCTAATACTTAAAGATCATAATCGCTGACTGATATTTATACTACTCCTCGCGATCTGTATTCACACTCGTGGTTTCCATCTGTGAGCCGGCAGCACCCCTACACACACCCAGCATGCAATCTGCCCCAAAGAGGCGGGTCTATGAAGCAGTTTAGCCAATGATGCTTTAATGCTGATTAAAGATATAAATGAGTGAAATACAATTTAGCCAATCAGCATCCTCAAATATATTCAGCGCCGGAGCCGGCATTCTGGTGTGGCACCTTTATTTTGGGGGGAGGGGATAAGTAATGTAATACCGATTCAGCAGCATTAACTAAGGTACCACACTTTTATCTTATTGCTCTCTTGAGTGAAGCAGACTAAGAGTTTGGACTTCCACGCTTCAGGCGACATCCTGCCAGCAACGAGGGGTTTTCTTTCATTTCATTTTTCCAACTTGTGTAATTAAAGGTAACCTGAATATCGTTAGATTGTATCGTTTCCTGCAGTGGCGGCTGTTGGAACATGTTCTAGGTTGGGCCATCCTATCAATTTCAGCAAACATCCCAGTATGATTTAATGCAAAAAAAATCTAAGTATCAAACACGCATTATTACTTGGCAGTTAAATATTTAACATGTATTCCAACACGAAAACAATCAGTAAATAACACTTATATAATATAATATAACATGTTCATTCATTGAGATGCCCCTATGGACCTTGTTATAGGAGGTAAAGATCAGGAGAAGTAAACATGAAGTGTTATTATGAATACTGATGTTAAATTAAGCTATGATGAGTTTTCACTGTTAATTTAACATCTCTATTACATGTTGATGCCTCCATGACCAAGTTAAGCAGATGAGACTGAGGACAGCTATGTAGAAGAAAAGATGTTCACTTTGTCTAACATGTAGCTTGACAGAGTTCTCCATGTGTGTCCTGGTGTTCTCATGTTTCCTTACCTCCTCATCCCTCACTCCCTACCCTGGTGTTCTCATGTTTCCTTACCTCCTCATCCCTCACTCCCGTAACTGTCCGTGCTGGATCCGTCCCCGTTGTTTTAAAAAGCTAAATACGTTATTAACATGACGTCATCCAGCTAGCCAAACCTGTCTGGTGTACAGCTAGTACAGAATGTACAGAATGTGTAGTACAGTGTATAGTACAATGTGTATAGTATAGTAGTATAGTATATATATATATTATATATACTATATATATATTATATATATTATATAATTATATATAATATATTATATTATATAATATTATAATTAATAATAATATAATATTATATATATATAATAATATTATATATATATATATAATATATATATATATATATTAAATTATTATATATATATATATTATTATATATATATATTATCTATTATATATATTATATAAATTATTATATATATATATATTAATTATATATATAATTAATAATAATATAATATATATATAATAATAATCCGGGCAAATTGGTGGATCCAAATGTTATTAAAAAAAACATGTATGATGTAATTTCTTTGTAATCATCCAAAATAATGTTAAGTGTATGTTATTTTTCCAAGTAGGCCACTGACTGGTCGATACGTGCGATGCATTGAGTGGGTGTATTGAGTGGGCCGGTCTGACAGTAACTCCCGGGCCACTTTTTTCCGCCAGTCCGGCCCTGCCTCCACCTACATGTTCACAATGGTGTCACTGTGCGGGATACAGCCAGGCGATGTACACAAATACAGCCATGATAAATAGGAATATGCACTTTAACTCGAATGGACGTCTTTAAGTGTGCGTTGAGCTTACCTGACATTCCGCTCCCTTCACACGCCATGGCAACCAACTAGAAACACTTCTAAAGTTAACTGAAGTGAATTCTTCGTCCCTCAGAAACTCCGCCTCCTTTCCTTCACTGTCGGATAAAGGCTCCTTTAAAAACTGTATTAAAACTGATTAAACACGACTCATATGATGCGTTTCTAATTACAACAAACACACATAGAAAGTGAACCTCTGAGCGATATGCGCGGAGCGAGCCAACTGTCCAAACCTAACGTTTGATAGGCATAGCAACAGTAACCAAGGGGGGCCCTTTGCTAAGCTACATGTAAGCACAATACATAATTATAATACTAACAGAGTAAACACGCATTTCTCTTCGACAGAATCATCCATAATTCAATGCTGTGTGTCTGAATGGCCTCAGGCCCACTTCCCCTTGTGTCAGCCTGCTCACCACAAACTCAAACCCAAGCCCACCAACCCAGAACACAACTTATTTGCATAATGACGACATTTCTTCCTTCTTTTATTTATTTATTTATTTTGGCAGTACATAAAATAACCCAGCAGCATATCCTCGGCTCTCCATCAGTCTCACACATGCTGCAGAGTCAAACAGGGATTGAGGAGATACTGGATTATATTTAAACTTCAGGCAGTGAGAACGTCTGTGACCCGGCCGCCCTGCTGGAAACAGTGGAGCCAAAACTAACCAACCAACGTCGGGATCTTGTTATGTCATTAGTGGCACTGAAAAGAGGCAGAGGAAGCAGATTGTTCCACAGATTATCTGTCTCTACTGCCAGGATAGAGTGACAGTTTGAGCAATGATGACAAAAAGTTATTTTTTATAAACTGCCGCTCTAACAGGCTCCATATAGGAACAGGAACCAACACATCCAGCTGTTGAACCAACACATCCAGGTGTTGAACCAACACATCCAGGTGTTGAACCAACACATCCAGGTCATTGTCCATCTATCAGGCCATGGCAGACTACATGTTAAAGCATTGACTGGAACTTCTTTTAATTGTATTAATAAGTAGTGCTTGTATTAAGTGATGTGTTGAAATAATGAGAAATATATAAAAAAAAGAAATGAGTATGTTATCACACTATAAAACATTTTAAGAAGGTAAAACATAAAATTGTTAAATTCCCCTTCTGCCTTGAAAATGTAAAGTAAATGAGGTGAACCTGGACCTGCAGCTGGAGGCCCCTATGCACCAAAGCTGGTAGAAAGACAGCACGAGGCTGCTCCAGTGACCTTGCAGTAATGATTCTTTTCAGTGATGAAATTACAGAAAGTTATCACAGTAACCGGCAGATGGAGGGCGGCCACTGGTGAGCATTCATTCAGGGTTCGACCGCGTTGGATTTGGTGTGTGAACCCTGCGGGGAGATATGCTGACATGCTGATGTTTCTCTTGGAACATCATTTCATGAGTAAAGTGAAAACACAGCGTGTCATTCGAAGGCAAAAGATTCACATCAGAAGAACTCCTAAGTTCTCAAATCGACTGATGCCATGTGACAAACACATGACAAACAAAACGGACGTAGCTGTACATTCCTGTGAACAGCAGCAACAAAAACAAGTCTAATATGACCGACATCTTAACATTAAAAATCCAACCTGAGGAAAACATTGTCCCTCAACTTTGACTGTGTGAGCACCAAGCATGATGGTGTAAACACAGAGCCCACCTCCTCTCGTCCCACCAGAGTCCTGAGCTCTGTCCTGATGTCCACCTGAGTGCAGCTTGATCCGGGATGATAAATGAGCAGGGAGTAGGGCGGGACACTGTTGAGGGATTAATAATGAATGAACCGAGACAGACAGAAAGACGGAAAAAGATCACTGGCATCTTTCTCACACACACACACACACACACACACACACAACCATATACAAGCCCAGTTTCCATAACCGATCGAAATGCAATTTAAACCTGCTACACACTGCTGCTTGAAACAAAGTACTGTCAGATACCCAGTCACACCCACATTAATGGATCATATGTCACACCTGCGTTGAAATGATTTGCTGCTCAGCATTTAACTTATATTATTTTATTGCGTGTCAGGTAAAGTACCTGTCAGAAGATGAAATACTATTCAGTTAGGTTTGAGTAACAGATCCACAAGTTTAAAGGCTTGTCGGATCATAAACACTGCACAGCAGTTTGTAATACACAGAGAAAGGATTTAATCCTCCATCAAAGCCATGTAGACCATTCACAGTAAAAACAGATCAAAATTCCTTTCAAGGATTTTCATTCAAAATGTATAAAACCTGATTTTGTGGACTCTTGTGAATGCTTGAATGCCCCTGCAGAGCATTTGTGCGGGGGGGGGGGGGGGGGGAGTATATTTGAACAGACTTTGATATCGGTGGATTGACCAGACGGTTCAGTATCTTGGGTCGCAGTTAGCCTGCTGACAAAATGGGGGAATATTTGATCAATTTGATTTCTCAAAAGCAAATATTAAACAACAAATACTGTAACGACTGCCTCGACAACCAAATAAAGGAAAATATATGGCTTGAGAGAGACCATACGTTATATGTCGGTCGCAGAACAGGGCTAGCCACAACAGCTAGCATTAGCATCAAATTTGGGGTGCGATTATTTGATGTTTTGTGTGGTTAATGTTAGCCCCTTAGACATGCTGTCTGGATAGGTTTGTTTAATTGTTTGTGGACACGGGGACTATGAAGGAGGAAACTCATAGGATGTAGTCATGAAACCTGCAAAGGTTTACAGCTAACAGTTAGTTAGCTTAGCCCAAAGAAACAGCCAGCCTGGCTCTGTATGAAGGTGATTAACCGTTCTACTTTCTACCAGTAAATGGAATAAAGCAATGCAGATTATTCGCACTGGAGCCGATGCGCATAGTTGTCATGCGTGAACTGTGCAGATTTGACTAAATTCCCGCACTGCATTTTGGGATTGCACTGGTGAAAAATGGCCTTAACTTCCTTGTTGGGGACCTTTGATCTCAGAAGAGCTACTGCGTCAATACATTCTCATTGAAACGCCTGAGTGATATCTTTGGTGTAAATGTATGAAAGGATGGTCTCACCTGTTACTATTGAGGAAATACATTCTCTAGGAGTCTCCAGGAGAAGATTTGATGTGAAGTAGGATGTTTTTCTCTATCTGACTATTGTCTGTTGCACTCATGTCCATTCTGATGTGCTCTGTAATACAATACTATCCCTTAACAGCATTGAACACGGAAAATCTGACTTTCTGTAAGCTCAACACCTCCATCCATCAATCAATCCCTCTTTTGCTCATCCCTTGTTACCGGCTAATTCATAAAACCACCCTTCCCTGCTAATTGTCTACCGGTTATAGGACCACAAGAGACACCGGGGAGCAAGACAGAGAGGGAGGGAGAGAGAGAGAGAGGTAGCGGTGTCATGGTATAATTATGTTAAGCCAAGTCACACATGAACTTGATAGAGCTTATTCTTAGCACAGGGAATGTAGGGGAAGTGACAGGAAGGAAGAGGAGGACTCCAGGTTATTTCAGTTCAAAGAGCATTTAACAACAACACTGATATAGTGGACTTTGTAAGGAAGACTGTAAAGTACAACCTGATCAGTCTCTGTAAAGTACAACCTGATCAGTCTCTGGCCTCTCATCCAGAGGCCTGCAGGTTCAGTCCATGTCACTGAGACTTCTGTTCTGTAGATGTGGGCACTGGCTTTTATTAGCCAGCAGTATGGCTCGAGGGATGGCAGTTTGATTCAGACTGAAATAACAAACAACTGTTGGATGGATGTCTTGAGATGTGTTCCAGGGAGTGTGTGTGTGTGTGTGTATGTAGGTATAATGTTTCCAGTGCTCCTCTCTTGGAACAGACCACCCACTCAGAAGACCAATAGAAGGACTACGGGGAGCCCGGATAGACACACACACACACACACACACACATATGCAGCTCCCTCCAAAGTCAACCATTCCGAATATTCTCAGAATAGAACATGTTGTTATCAGAGATTGAAGTGATACCAGAACAGCTGACATACTATCAAAAAGTAAAAAAAGATACCAGAAATCGAGGAGGGTTTAATTCCAAGACGCTACGGTTAGAAAACGTTAGACGTTTGAAATCAAATATCAGATCAGAGCCTCATCGTGGCTGCTGATTTGAAGTATAGCGGTTCTCAATAGGGGACTGTACCTTTTAAGTCCTCCATAGAGAGCTGCTATGAGGGAGTTGCTGTGAGGACAAACACTGGAGATTCACCCTGAGCTCCATCTGGACCAGGGACATTTGGGGGGGCCGGAGGAGGCCCAGCAGGTTTGTCCATTAATCGCAAGGTCGGTAGTTCGATCTTTGGCTCCTCCTGCCCACACATCGAAGTGTCCTTCAGCAAAACACTGAACCCCATGATGGGTAAGACCAGCGCCGTGCATGGCGCCTTGCTGCTTCTCTGTGTGTTTGTGAGTAAAGCCCTCGATAGGTAAAAGCACAACATAAACGCAGCATTTCACTCAGCTCAACATTAGCTTCAACTGAAGATAATAGCTTGCATGGTTCATATTTCCTACTATATATGTGACGTAATGACCACAAACTAACCGGCATGCAGCGATCCTCACTGGGTCTGGTTCATTCCAGGAGTACTGCTTGGTTTGAGAGGCTCAAGGCAATCTAAAATGAAGCTGGCTTGTGTAGTCTGCCATGTGCTCTATACCTGATGGATACTTACATGCAACAGGATACATATACACAATGCACAGAGAGTGAGAGATCAGATTCTTTCAGTTATTTCAGAGACAAAACAATAAAAAGTGAGTCAGTCGGTTACTGTATAAATATGTATGGACTACAACATATTTTAAATAGGATTAGTCAAGCCTGCAATTTTCTTACCAGACCAGGAGTCTCTGGTCACAGTGAAAATCAGGGTGAAACATTTAAATGGGTCCAATGAGTGTAGTAGACTCATTCATGTGTGCCTGAAAGGGGTAGAATGAAATTCACTACGGTCATGTTATGTTTTAGTTTATAAATAATGCTACATTTTTTAACAGATCTGGTATTTGTTATATTGAGCACAATCTTCAATCCTATCTTCAATGAATTAAGGGATGGATAGATAGATAGATAGATAGATATATATATAGAGATAGATAGAGAGAGATAGATAGAGATAGATAGAGAGAGATAGATAGAGATAGATAGAGATAGATATATATATATATATATAGAGAGAGATATATATATATATATATATATATATATATATATATATATATATATATATATATATATATATATATATATATATATATATATATACTCAAACATGAAAACCTTATAGTTTTACATTAAAATGGAACTCAAACATGAAAACCTTAAGGCTGTCGTGGTAGATTATCTGTCTCCGCTCACATTCTTGCTTGCTTATCAGTTCACCTCTATATTCTAAGAGAAATTCTCCCTTTTCAAATGGAGTACAGGTGAAGATGCCGCGACCTATTTCATACACAGAAAAATATCCGTTAAGTTTATTCATACTTAAATCATGATTACAAAATCAGAACATTCAACTTACCTTTGAAGGCATTGATGTATTTGACATCAAGTCCCACTTTGTCCGCTCCAGTGTCAGTGTAATTTTGCATCATCCTTTGGATTTATGAGTCTTCGCCGTTGCATATTTTTTGCTGAAATTATCAAAGAAGATGGTTGTCAGGATTATCATCTTTATTTGTAGAACATGCATGTTCAGAAAACATTGTATAGCCATTTAAACCAGTAATATACTGGGATAAAGGTGAGGAAGGCCAGCAGCATGGTGGGGTGTCCACTGGATACTGTGGAGGTGGTGGGAGAAGCTCTCATCCCTGATGAGCCACGCCTCCCACCCCATGCAGGACACTCTGCACAGCTCCTTCAGTCACCGGCTGATTCACCCCCGGTGTCTGAGGGAGAGGTACCGCAAGTCCTTTCTCCCTGCTGCGGTCAGGCTGCACAACAAACTGCTCTCGGTGGACCACTAACACACTGAACACAAACACTTTGAACACTCTGAACACTCTGAACACTTTAATTCATTCACCTGGTGCAATATCTTATCTAATCCGTGCAATATCCAATACGTTTAAGTATTTACCTGATCCGTCTGTATATTCTGTATATGCTGGTATATTTAATACTCTTCTTTACTGTCTTATTTTATTACTGTTTTACTGTTTAGTTTATTATATTAATTGATTTTTATCTTTTATTTTATTTACTTGTGAGCAATGCTGCTGTAATCCTGTAATTTCCCCACTGAGGGACGAATAAAGGATTATCTTATCTATCTTATCTTATAAAATATGAAGAAAACGCATAACTGCTCCATTCATATTTTGAATTGACACTGCTTCACTTTTTAAGAATATCATTAGACCATCTAAGATGAACTGTCCTCTCTGCAGGCTCAGAGTAAACGCACTATCGCACTATTATCCATAGTGGATAACCCGGACCACCCTCTCCATCAGCTCCTGCAGAGACAGCGGAGCACTTTCTCCAACAGACTGATCCAGCTCCGCTGTCACAAGGACAGATTCAGAAAAACATTCCTGCCCTCTGCCATTAGACTTTATAATAAAACACTCGCTCGCTAGCTCGCTAACACGCTAGTTTGCGCTCGTTCGCTAGCTCGTGAGTTGTCATTGTTAAGGTCAGTGTTGAGCCACATCGTGTGTCAGCTAATGTTAGCTTGTTCGCTACATCGTCTGTCAGCTAATGTTAGCTTGTTCGCTAATGCTAGCTAGCACACCACATGGCTCAACTGCCCTTAAAAATCACAAAGCATGCCATCATATCTCACCTCACACTGTCTCATCTCCTCCAGTCTTAACCGAATCACCTGTTGCGAGCTCCGTTTTATACATACAAATACAAATGCTTACCTGGTGGTGGTGTCTAATCCTCCATGAGTCCATGCGTCTCTTCCATGCCTGTCTGTGATTAAAGGGCTCCTTGGACTTGATGTCCGTAACGTTACATCGCTCCGACGTCCCTCCCTCGCGGGAAAACCAGGACGTGACGTCCCTACGTCACTCCGACGTACCTCGACGTAAAACCAGCTCGCGAAAATTTAACTTGTGTATCAAAATGTGTATGAAACTGCACCAGCATGGTCAAGCCGATAGCAGGCGCTGTTCTATACACAGGGATACACAGAAATCAGGTCAACTGGTAAAGGTGGACTTAAGAGAATGTATGTTATTTAGACACTTATAAGGCGTTTACACTCTTTGTTTTATGAGGATCAGAAATCAGGGCTGCTGGTAAAAAAGGACTTTCCACGAAAAAGAGATTGTATGTTATTTAGACACTTATAACGATGTTTACACTCTTTGTTTTATGAGGACCTCAGCATGGTCCGCATATACCAACTAAGTTCTCATAATGCTGGTGTGTAATCAGGTGAAAAGTCCAGCCATAACATATCCACAGACACACACACACACACACACACACAGACACACACACACACACACACACACACACACACACCACACACATGGCACCTGACTGGAAAACGACTACACGCAGTCTGCAGAGTATCTCGACATCTGTGTTAAGAAGCACTCATTATTACAGAGAACTAAATAGTGTTAACCCTGCCTGTGACAAAAGTCCACACACAGCCTTATCTGAACAGGTTTTCTAAAGGGCTGTGTTCGTGAAGTCATATTTCATGTCCAAATGAGTGGCTGTCATTTTCCAAACAATTCCTCTCGAGGCACGTGTGACAGTGTTGCAACAGGGCCACAGCCATAGTGTAAATAGAAACGTACAGACTGTGGTTAATCATTGTACATCATCTAAAATCAGCTCATTTCTTTGACAAATAAATACATAAACACCAAAAAAAACAAAAACAAAAACGTCATGTTGATAAAAAAGGCTTTTATGTCATTTCACTCTTCCCAAAAACAGAGGATTGTGAACAATGACGCATCTTCCCGCAGATGATGACACGGCATTGACCTCCTGAGGCAAGATATCAAAAGAAAACCATAAATATAATCATTATCCCTGTGTCACTAAGACCACTGATTACAACATAATGATAGCCGTAGAAGTGTGTATGTGTGTGTGTGTGTATGTGTGCGCGTGTGTGTGTGTGCAGGGTTAAGAGCTTGATTGAAAGTGTGTGGGCTGCGTATGTCCTAACCTTGCACACATAGGATGGGTGGAGACTCCAGACATTGTGGAGACAGAGGTTATAAACTTGGGAAAGACATTTCTCACAAAACACCATTGTTCGTCTGCTTTTACCTCTCTCTCTCTCTCTCCCTCCCTCTCTGTCTTGCTCCCCGGTGTCTCTTGTGGTCCTATAACCGGTAGACAATTAGCAGGGAAGGGTGGTTTTATGAATTAGCCGGTAACAAGGGATGAGCAAAAGAGGGATTGATTGATGGATGGAGGTGTTGAGCTTACAGAAAGTCAGATTTTCCGTGTTCAATGCTGTTAAGGGATAGTATTGTATTACAGAGCACATCAGAATGGACATGAGTGCAACAGACAATAGTCAGATAGAGAAAAACATCCTACTTCACATCAAATCTTCTCCTGGAGACTCCTAGAGAATGTATTTCCTCAATAGTAACAGGTGAGACCATCCTTTCATACATTTACACCAAAGATATCACTCAGGCGTTTCAATGAGAATGTATTGACGCAGTAGCTCTTCTGAGATCAAAGGTCCCCAACAAGGAAGTTAAGGCCATTTTTCACCAGTGCAATCCCAAAATGCAGTGCGGGAATTTAGTCAAATCTGCACAGTTCACGCATGACAACTATGCGCATCGGCTCCAGTGCGAATAATCTGCATTGCTTTATTCCATTTACTGGTAGAAAGTAGAACGGTTAATCACCTTCATACAGAGCCAGGCTGGCTGTTTCTTTGGGCTAAGCTAACTAACTGTTAGCTGTAAACCTTTGCAGGTTTCATGACTACATCCTATGAGTTTCCTCCTTCATAGTCCCCGTGTCCACAAACAATTAAACAAACCTATCCAGACAGCATGTCTAAGGGGCTAACATTAACCACACAAAACATCAAATAATCGCACCCCAAATTTGATGCTAATGCTAGCTGTTGTGGCTAGCCCTGTTCTGCGACCGACATATAACGTATGGTCTCTCTCAAGCCATATATTTTCCTTTATTTGGTTGTCGAGGCAGTCGTTACAGTATTTGTTGTTTAATATTTGCTTTTGAGAAATCAAATTGATCAAATATTCCCCCATTTTGTCAGCAGGCTAACTGCGACCCAAGATACTGAACCGTCTGGTCAATCCACCGATATCAAAGTCTGTTCAAATATACTTCCCCCCCCCCCGCACAAATGCTCTGCAGGGGCATTCAAGCATTCACAAGAGTCCACAAAATCAGGTTTTATACATTTTGAATGAAAATCCTTGAAAGGAATTTTGATCTGTTTTTACTGTGAATGGTCTACATGGCTTTGATGGAGGATTAAATCCTTTCTCCGTGTATTACAAACTGCTGTGCAGTGTTTATGATCCGACAAGCCTTTAAACTTGTGGATCTGTTACTCAAACCTAACTGAATAGTATTTCATCTTCTGACAGGTACTTT
Organism: Melanostigma gelatinosum; assembly: GCF_949748355.1. Lineage (NCBI taxonomy): Eukaryota > Metazoa > Chordata > Actinopteri > Perciformes > Zoarcidae > Melanostigma > Melanostigma gelatinosum. Next base: position 1,423,606 of record NC_136646.1, read on the forward strand.
ACCTGACACGCAATAAAATAATATAAGTTAAATGCTGAGCAGCAAATCATTTCAACGCAGGTGTGACATATGATCCATTAATGTGGGTGTGACTGGGTATCTGACAGTACTTTGTTTCAAGCAGCAGTGTGTAGCAGGTTTAAATTGCATTTCGATCGGTTATGGAAACTGGGCTTGTATATGGTTGTGTGTGTGTGTGTGTGTGTGTGTGTGTGAGAAAGATGCCAGTGATCTTTTTCCGTCTTTCTGTCTGTCTCGGTTCATTCATTATTAATCCCTCAACAGTGTCCCGCCCTACTCCCTGCTCATTTATTATGGCTGCGCAGTAGAAACGCACTGGTAGGGGCATCCTGTGCTAGGTGCACGTCTCAGGTGATGTAACATGCACTCTGGCGGCCATCTTGTAGATCCACAGCTCTCGACGACATCGGCTGTGAACAACTTAACAGTCTCAGCATGAAATCCACAAGAAAGGAATGGAAAAGATAAGAAATAACTGATATTGTGTAGCTTTAATTGACAATGTTATCGCAATACCTGACAGCGAACACAAGAGGGAGCTCCTCTGCACCGCACACATATGAGCTGGACACAGCAGCATATTACTGCCACCAATATCAAGTTATTTTCATAATAACAAGAACATTTTCTTGTATTAACGTACGGCTTTTCTCATTATGATAAATACGTTAACACTGTGAAACACCATACAGGAATTCACTGACATTAACTTATATCAGACCAAACGCCACAAAACTGCCCCAGGAGGAGAGCCGAGATGGAAGCTAAGCTAACCCAGCTAGGACCAGAGGCCGTTCCACTACCCAGCCTACTGCTGGCTGTCTGATGTTCGGTCGCAGAACAATAAGATGGATGAAAGCAGCGGGAGATCAGTGACTGTTGAGCCCACATCTTCACAGGGACCTGGATCCATCGTCCATCCCGGATCAAGCTGCACTCAGGTGGACATCAGGACAGAGCTCAGGACTCCGGTGGGACGAGAGGAGGTGGGCTCTGTGTTTACACCATCATGCTTGGTGCTCACACAGTCAAAGTTGAGGGACAATGTTTTCCTCAGGTTGGATTTTTAATGTTAAGATGTCGGTCATATTAGACTTGTTTTTGTTGCTGCTGTTCACAGGAGTGTACAGCTACGTCCGTTTTGTTTGTCATGTGTTTGTCACATGGCATCAGTCGATTTGAGAACTTAGGAGTTCTTCTGATGTGAATCTTTTGCCTTCGAATGACACGCTGTGTTTTCACTTTACTCATGAAATGATGTTCCAAGAGAAACATCAGCATGTCAGCATATCTCCCCGCAGGGTTCACACACCAAATCCAACGCGGTCGAACCCTGAATGAATGCTCACCAGTGGCCGCCCTCCATCTGCCGGTTACTGTGATAACTTTCTGTAATTTCATCACTGAAAAGAATCATTACTGCAAGGTCACTGGAGCAGCCTCGTGCTGTCTTTCTACCAGCTTTGGTGCATAGGGGCCTCCAGCTGCAGGTCCAGGTTCACCTCATTTACTTTACATTTTCAAGGCAGAAGGGGAATTTAACAATTTTATGTTTTACCTGCTTAAAATGTTTTATAGTGTAAGCTGGCTTCACTGTACATGCTCCCATTAATTTGGGTAAGCAAGCGTCTCCATATTGATTAAACCCCATTTGATTATGTTTTAAACATAGATTTATTAAATGGACGTGAGTTTTGATTTTTGCAACAGAGCCTTAAACTTAACTCTGAATTCATTCACTTTAAACTTAGTTTACCTAAACCCTGATGAGAGCTAATCCGATTTATCCTTGAAGGTGCAACGCAGCATCAATGTAATAAGTCAGAATCAAAGAGAACACCATGAGCACACTTTTAATAGGTGAGCTGGCTACACTGTACATGCTTTCAGGTTTTGTCACACAGTTTCTACTTCTTGCACTTCAGAGGCTGCACATGCAGCGATCATATCCTGTGATTCGCTCCTGTAGGTTACTTTGACAGGAAACTAAACTTTAAAGCAGCCCATGTGACGTCTTATCTTCTGGCGCTCTCTGCTGCGCTCTCTTCCTTTAGTCCCGCCCTTATAAACCTCATGACCAATCAAAAACATTGTACTTAAACAGCGCTCTATTCCAGTGATTCTTAACCATAGGGCCACCTAGCGCCACCTAGAGGGCCGCGAAAAACTTTCAGTTTTGCACCTGTGGGCCGCGAGGGCCGCGGGACCGCATAGGTTATCAATTGAAGACACCAGAGATATTACTGTTGTCCATGAGACGCTCAGTTACAATACAGCTTCCCACCACCTGGTGGCGGGAATGCGTCAGTCAGTTGTTTAACAAGCTGCAATAAGCAGAAGAAGACACTCAGCTAGCCGCTAGCCTGTAGCGAAAGTTATGGATAAGTTATTAAAAAGAAAAAATGAAGACGACAGTGGTGCCATACCCCCCAAAAGTTTAAATGTGTGCGCAAGTACAACCCTGACTTTCTTAAGTACGGCTTTGTGAACGGAGGCAACGAGGCAGAGCCGAGGGCTCAGTGTGTGGAATGTGGGCTAATGCTATCAAACGAAGCACTGGAGCCTTCAAAAATAAAGCGACACCAAGCGACGAAACATCCAACGCTCGTGGGAAAGTCTGTTGGGCTTCTTGTTGTGTATGCAGGTTTACATACACATGATAATAAATGTCTTTGTGATCATCACATTGTATCATCTCATTTATTTAACAAGGGTTTTGCCTGTTCAACACCGGCATCCTCGATCCCCTCCCCTTCCGTTCCTACGGCTTGTTTGCGCAAATACGTCACAAAACATGTCCGTGTTTGGTATCCCAGCATGCCCAAAATCCTCATCTTTGCAAAGAAATCATCGATTCTCTTTCATTTCTTATAGTTTCTCCACAAAAGGAGCCCACACACACACGCCATAACCGCTGCAAGTCGTATCTTGCAGCATTTCGACGGAAAAAGACACATTACAGACCCGACAACGTGCTAGCGGATGTTACCATGGAGCTACTGCCTTCAGAAAACTCTAGTACTTATAGTACAAACCTTATCCTCCTCTTCCATCCGTCCAGCCGTCAACCAACGTTTGCGTAACTGAGCTATTCTCATTCTCGTTCGTGCGCGCGGTCGCAGCCATTACGCACAGCAAGTCCGCTACTCACACACCATGTCTTCGACCATATATACATAGTTTTTGCAATTTGCAAAGGCTAAAAATAAAAGGAAAATAATATAATATCAAAATATAAAGGGAGAAACACCTTTAGTGTGTCAGAATATCATGTGGTTACCATGTGTCCATTTGGGTCTCCAAATGTCCTTTTAGAGCTCCGCCTGGATCTCTTCATGGAAGAAACACTGTAGAATGGTCATACTTTGTCCAATCTTCTTAAAATTTGAGGCAGTTGTTCACTGATAGTGTAGTTACAGCCCTATACTGTCCTTTACCTGTACAGGTACAGCCACCGGTAGTTATTTATACTGAACCATACTTTTTTATTTTATGCGGACAAAAATCTTAAATTTCTACTGACTCCAAAGGCCCACTGCTCTGTTTCTGTATGACCGACAGGTTGTCTGACACTTTTGATGCATATAGTCAGAGTGGGCCCCGGGACACTTTGTACTTGAAAAGTTGGGCCCCGAGGTCAAAAAGGTTAAGAACCCCTGCTCTATTCAGTAGGCTAGAGTGACGGATATCACATGGTGATAAGCCAATTATGAATGAAGGAGGGTTGGCGTTAACCAATGGGCGTTTAGGATGTAGACGCTGATCTTATAAAGCACAAGGTGACAGTTTGTCTTGTCCTACATTCACTGACTGCTACTGTGTGCGAAAGCTGGTAATCCGGACCCTCCGAAAGCCGAAACAAACCGGTAATGTTTCCTTTCATATCTCCGACACTGAATGCACACCCACTGTTGTGCGTGTTGTTGATGCATTTGCGTCTCGCGTTTTAAACTTCACCGTGTGTGTCCTCAGGAAGTGCTTGCGAAGCTAGCTGTCATTGCTAACATTCGGTAGCTAGCAAGCTAGGTCGGCCATTCATTGAATTGGTTCCTTTAAATGCCTTCTGAGTCAGTTCGTCAGTGTGTCTCTGCGACAGGTGATGAGCAGCTCGTTCCGGCGGCCGCGGTTCTTGTCATGTCACTGCCGGTGCAGGCAGCGGGTCACACGCCATCAGCGCGCCGCTCACTAGACGCTTGGATGTAAAATGTCTGACACTGGGCCTACCGTGCTCTGAACCAATCCACCGCGTCGTCCCGTGGGGGACCCGTGGTGTCATGGCGCCCCTGGTCATTGCACTACAGCACGGTTACGGTTCATTGTAACGGGGGAGTGCACCGTGTCTGCGTTATAGGCCCAGTGTGACCGTCTGTGGCTCTTTTTTGACCTTCAAGTCTGTAGACTGGTTAGCTTAGCAGCTTAGCTTAGCTGCTGTGCTAACCCCCCCCCCCCCCCTTCTTCTACGAGGACTGTTGACCTAACTGGTATGAAAAGGTGCCTCGTTCATGCGAGCTAACCGTGGACTTGCGAGAATAGAACCATGATTGCGTTTTTTGTGAAATGCTACAGTTCGCCCACATGTTGCAGCACAACTTCCCCAGGAGCAATGTCCTCCAGCTTTCAGCTATGGCGTCTCGCAGTTGGGGAACGTTGAAGCCGTCCGTTGTGCAGTGTGTGTGGACATATAGCGGGTTATCTAGAGCTGATCCTTTGCAGTAGTCGATGCGTTTGGATTATCCTTTCTGACAAAGCTGACCAGGCCAACAGGCCAGGACTGCTGTTCTCGATCCAGTTGTTGCTGGACTTGACCTTTTGCACAGATATTTCCTCCAGTGATGTGGAAGACTTGCATGCATTGGTAGCAGTGTGTGCTGTGAACCTACGGTAACTTCCCAAGCTGTCAGAGCTGCAGGTCAGTGAAGAACAGACTGGCACCGAGCTGAAGCCTGCTAGTGAGTTCCAGTGCTTTCAGACTGTGAAACTATGAAGTAGGTGGATTTATTGCTCACATCTTTTCATTAAGATGACGCTTATCAAGAATTGCAGACCAACAATGTCATCACATAAGATGTATATACAACTCGTCTCTCCCGACAGCTGACAGCTTTTTGTGGCGCGGTAGTTGCACGTTCCTGAAACAGCCTCGAACCAGTCTCTGCAAGTGTCCGCCTGTGCGTGAGAACTCTGACTTCAAACTCTTTTTCTCTCCAGCTCCCAGCCATGTATGCCTGCGCCAAGTTCGTCACCTCTCCTGCTGTGGTAGGTCAGCTGTAACACTTCTCTGCCGTTACTTTACTTAAAACATGTAAAAGTACTGACATGAGCATCAGCAGCTCATTGTGAAGCTTTTAACCGTAATGCAGCTACGTGTGTTTATTCTGTGAAGCTAAATCAGTGAAGAGAAGTACAAACCTGTCAGGATCCAGGATCCCTGTCTGACCTGACGCCTCCCATGGCCACACCCTTGAGTGTGCACAGCTGAGGACACTCCAGCTGATCACCTCCTGCTGCCTGACACACCAGACTCAGGGCCCACTAATGAGTCTCCTACACTGTACGGCCCTAACAGCCTGCTGGAGGAGGTGAGAAGTGTCACTGCTGAAAATTGGCTGTTTCGTGCAGGAACTAGCACGGACAGTCAGGTCTCCACCAGTTCCAGCACCTGCACTATTCCCTCCAGTCCTTGCTCCGCCGGTCTGGGAATCCCCTGTGCCGGCTCCAATTCCCTATGATGGAACACTGGGGAAGTGCCATGGCTTCCTGTTGCTTTGCCGACGAGTGTTTGACCGTCGGCCTCAGACGTTTGCCTCGGACGGGTCCAAGGTCGCCTACGTGGTTGGATTACTGCGGGGAAGGGCTTTGGACTGGGCTGCGAGAACATTAAGTTTTGATCGGCCGAATACTGTGGGTTATGTGGACTTTGTGGCGGCTCTGATGAGAGTTTTTGACCCTCTGGGGGACTCGGATTATATGGCCAAGCACCTTCTCAGCCGGAGAGGGAGCCAAGCAAGTGTAGCGGAACACTCGGTGGCCCGGCCGACTCCGGCTCCCCGTATTCGGACGGCATTGCAGCCAGCTCCTGTTCCTGCCACCTCTTCGCCGCAGCCAGCTCCGGTTCCTACCGCCTCTGCGGCACAGCTTTCCCCAGTCCCGGCCGCCGCCGTCTCCGTACCGCAGCGACCTCCAGTCCCGGCCGTCGCAGAGCAGCAGCGACCTCCAGTCCAGGCCGCTGCCGTCGCAGTGCAGCAGCGACCTCCAGTCCCAGCCGCCGCCGTCTCCGTACCGCGGCGACCTCCAGTCCCGGCCTCCGCCGTCTCCGTACTGCGGCGACCTCCAGTCCCGGCCACTGCCATCCCAGAGCAGCAGCGACCTCCAGTCCCGGCCGCTGCCGTCCCAGAGCAGCAGCGACCTCCAGTTCCGGCCGCTGCCGTCGCAGTGCAGCAGCGACCTCCAGTCCCGGCCGCCGCCGCCACCGTGGCGACCTCCAGTCCCGGCTGCCGCCGTCTCCGTACCGCGGTGACCTCCAGTCCCGGCCGCTGCCATCCCAGAGCAGCAGCGACCTCCAGTCCCGGCCGCCGTCTCCGTACCGCGGCGACCTCCCGTCCCGGCCGCTGCCGTCCCAGAGCAGCAGCGACCTCCAGTTCCCGCAGCTGCCGTCCCAGAGCAGCAGCGACCTCCAGTTCCCGCAGCTGCCGTCCCAGAGCAGCAGCGACCTCCAGTCCTGGCCGCTGCCGTCCCAGAGCAGCAGCGACCTCCAGTCCCGGCCGCTGCCGTCCCAGAGCAGCAGCGACCTCCAGTCCCGGCCGCTGCCGTCCCGGAGCAGCAGCGACCTCCAGGTCCCGCCGCTGCCGTCCCAGAGCAGCAGCGACCTCCAGTTCCGGCCGCTGCCGTCGCAGTGCAGCAGCGACCTCCAGTCCCGGCCGCCGCCGCCACCGTGGCGACCTCCAGTCCCGGCTGCCGCCGTCTCCGTACCGCGGTGACCTCCAGTCCCGGCCGCTGCCATCCCAGAGCAGCAGCGACCTCCAGTCCCGGCCGCCGTCTCCGTACCGCGGCGACCTCCCGTCCCGGCCGCTGCCGTCCCAGAGCAGCAGCGACCTCCAGTTCCCGCAGCTGCCGTCCCAGAGCAGCAGCGACCTCCAGTTCCCGCAGCTGCCGTCCCAGAGCAGCAGCGACCTCCAGTCCTGGCCGCTGCCGTCCCAGAGCAGCAGCGACCTCCAGTCCCGGCCGCTGCCGTCCCAGAGCAACAGCGACCTCCAGTCCCGGCCGCTGCCGTCCCGGAGCAGCAGCGACCTCCAGGTCCCGCCGCTGCCGTCCCGGAGCAGCAGCGACCTCCAGGTCCCGCCGCTGCCGTCCCGGAGCAGCAGCGACCTCCAGGTCCCGCCGCTGCCATCCCGGAGCAGCAACGACCTCCAGTCCCAGCTGTCATCTCGGAGCCGCAGCTATCCCCGGACCTCGCGGTCTCAGAGCCAGAGCCGCTCCCAGTCCCGCCGCTGCCGCCTCTACGCCAGCTCCAGTTCCTGCCGCTGCCGCCTCTACGCTGCAGCCCACTCCAGTTCCTGCCGCCTCAGCGCCGCAGCCAGCTCCAGTTCCTGCCGCCGCAGCGCCAGCTCCAGTTCCTGCCGCCTCAGCGCCAGCTCCAGTTCCTGCCGCCTCAGCGCCAGCTCCAGTTCCTGCCGCCTCAGCGCCGCAGCCCGCTCCAGTTCCTGCCGCCTCAGCGCCGCAGCCCGCTCCAGTTCCTGCCGCCGCAGCGCCAGCTCCAGTTCCTGCCGCCGCAGTGCCAGCTCCAGTTCCTGCCGCCTCAGCGCCAGCTCCAGTTCCTACCGCCTCAGCGCCGCAGCCCGCTCCAGTTCCTGCCGCCTCAGCGCCGCAGCCCGCTCCAGTTCCTGCCGCCGCAGCGCCAGCTCCAGTTCCTGCCGCCGCAGTGCCCGCTGCCATCTCTGAGCAGCAGCGACCTCCCGTTCCCGCTGCCGTCGCGGGGCAGCAGAGACCTCCCGTGCCCGCTGCCGTCGCGGGGCAGCAGCGACCTCCAGTCCCGGCCGCCGCCGTCTCCGTACCGCGGCGACCTCCAGTCCCGGCCTCCGCCGTCTCCGTACTGCGGCGACCTCCAGTCCCGGCCACTGCCATCCCAGAGCAGCAGCGACCTCCAGTCCCGGCCGCTGCCGTCCCAGAGCAGCAGCGACCTCCAGTTCCGGCCGCTGCCGTCGCAGTGCAGCAGCGACCTCCAGTCCCGGCCGCCGCCGCCACCGTGGCGACCTCCAGTCCCGGCTGCCCGCTGCCGTCTCTGAGCAGCAGCAACCTCCCGTTCCCGCTGCCGTCGCGGGGCAGCAGAGACCTCCCGTGCCCGCTGCCGTCGCGGGGCAGCAGAGACCTCCAGTACCTGCCACTGCTGCACCAGCATCCTATTCTCCAGAGCCCTTCCGCCCGCCCGGCCGTCCGCCGGAGCACCCGTGTCCGGAGCCTTTCCGCCCACCCGGCCGTCCGCCGGAGCACCTGTGGCCGAGGCTCTTCTGCAGCCCCGTGGCCGGTCAGAACCAGTCACCCCTCCTCCGGACCCCCTCCGCCCACCCTGGCCAGCCTTCTAGCTGGGGGGCCATCCCTCCTCCGGACCCCCTCCGGCCGCCCTTTTTTGTGTCGGGTTGTACGTCTGGAATCCGTACCTTAAGGGGGGGGTACTGTCAGGATCCAGGATCCCTGTCTGACCTGACGCCTCCCATGGCCACACCCTTGAGTGTGCACAGCTGAGGACACTCCAGGGTGTGGCCATGGGAGGCGTCAGGTCAGACAGGGATCATGGATCCTGACATTTTTAGAACCCAGGCAAAGCCAGACCGAATATAAAAACATCCTAAAAGTGAGGATTCAGCATCCTCAGTTATGCGTGTTTCATTACATTAACGCATCTCATACTTTGCATACATTTACTCATTCAAACATATTAAAGTTGTTCACTTTTTTAATTGATTTCCTATACTTTTCCGACAGCAACGGATTTTTATTCATTTCTAAACTGTATTAAAATCAACTTGAAACTATTAGAAAATCAATCTCAGCAACCACCAAAAAGCATTGCAATCAGGAGTTAGACGGCAAAATAAACAAACTAAAACTTGGACGATCTGTGATAAATAGTACCTTCGAATATGCTTTAGAAAACGGTCTGGAGTATTTGTCCCTGTTGGACTAAAACATGTAAAACCATTATAGTGCTCCTTATTGAGCAGCTGTAGTGAACTGAGCTGGCAACAAACTGTAAATGCAGTGATCGAATGAAACCTGCAAATAGTCACGCTGTGTCACATGTGGGAAGTTGTCCTGATTAAGAGAGAAAGAGGGCTTAGATTGGAGCTTAAAGTTTCTCCTCAAATAGCTCAGGTCACTAACAGCGATCTGTCCCACACACGTGTCTGGGAGAAGGGGGGTGGGGGGGGGAGAGGCAGAAGGATGACGGCGAGGTGACAGGAGTGAGAGTGGGGGGGTGAGTGAAGAGACGGACAAAGAGGTCACTGAGAGGATTCTGCACAATCAGCAGCAAAGTGTATTAGTCGTAACTGTTTCTATGCACAGTGAAGTAACTTAAAGATCAAGGGTGATTACATCATTGTAACTCATATTTTCCTTCTGGAACAGGTTTAAAGTTTCAGGGATTTATCCAGAAAAATGTAATATGTTTGAAAAAAAAATAATTTATTTTGGCAAAACTGAATGTTTCAGTTGTCCATCTTTTTTCCACATTTACAGAGTGCATCAGAAAAACACAAAATCAATGTCCCAGAGACCATGAATGAGTTCCTCAACATGTCCGACGATGTAGGTATGTGAAGAATGCTCAAATGACTGCTTCATTCTACGATGTTTCACACATTTAGTACTAAAATTGCATTGATTAATACGTGCAAACCATTGCTGTGACTTCACGATTTGATTACAAAAAAGCAATGTCGATACCCTGCATGATTTCCGTACACTTGTGACTGTGCTATGTGATGTCGTTTTTCATTAACATGCGCATGTTTCACTGTATGTGTACTCAAATCACACAGTCCGGGCAAGACATTCTCAATGAGGAGTCTTTTTCAGATGTTGATGAAGGTATTTGTCACCAGTTTGCCTCCACAGCTCTGTTTGTTTGCTTCGCTTTAATAGAACACACTACAGCAGAACTCACCTGTCTCATTGAACAGCTATAGCCGCCAAGCCTTTGCTGTACTACGCTTCAGATTTTGCTGTTCATCGTCAATAGAAAGTCTCCGGGCAAAATCTGAATAGACTCAACCAACAGCCAGAGCACATACACTGTAACCGAATGCTGTGGTCATGCACTTTAGTTATTATGCACTTTATGAATACTGTTGATGTAAACATATTCTCATCCCACGAGCCAATAAGAGGGTCAGACAGCAGATATTCTACTTCTTTTGTTTTATTTACTGTCAGTGTTGCCATCGTCAGACAAAGAATGAATTCTCAGCTGTTTCAATTTGTTCAAGAAAACAGTCAACAAACTTCAACATGTTTTAGCTGTTTTAGCCTTGAATCTGTTCTTGGGTTCCTGGCAGGATTCAGTGTCCTGTTTCTTTTTCGCAAACTGACACTGCCGATGTTATTTTCGCTGCAACTTGAAAGCACATGTGTTATTTTTAACTACTCGCACATCATAGTCTCGTACTGCGTGATCGTCCTCATCGAAGACACTTTGTGAAGTGTCATCCGCTTGAAATCTCTTTGAAGGAGTTGCTGTGAAATAATGAAAACAAGGTCAATGTGACTCACTTTATTTTTTTATTCAGATGAGACAGACGATGAAAAAGGCCTGCATGCATTCAATGAAACTATCGTGTCTCACTTTATGTAAACCCTAATAAATTACATAACAATAATGATGTCAGACCGGAATATCTGCTGGACACAAGCCACAAGCCACATTGTAACAATCCACATTGTTACAAGCCACATTGTAACAAGCCACATTGTAACAAGCCACATTGTAACAAGCCACATTGTTACAAGCCACATTGTTACAAGCCACATTGTAACAAGCCACATTGTAACAAGCCACATTGTAACAAGCCACATTGTTACAAGCCACATTGTAACAAGCCACATTGTAACAAGCCACATTGTTACAAGCCACATTGTTACAAACCACATTGTTACAAGCCACATTGTTACAAGCCACATTGTTACAAGCCACATTGTAACAAGCCACATTGTAACAAGCCACATTGTTACAAGCCACATTGTAACAAGCCACATTGTAACAAGCCACATTGTAACAAGCCACATTGTTACAAGCCACATTGTTACAAGCCACATTGTCGCCTGCCCTTTGTTCTGGAACCGCAGAGCCAACAGGCCTGTACAATTGATGAGCTTGTTCATGGGCTGTTGCTTAGGGGACAGTAGGAGGGGTGGTGTGTGGGGGGGGTGGAGTTTCTATGTCAGGTGATACAGCCAGAATCAACAAGTTACGTACTACACACGTATCAGGTGAAGAATGATGAGTTTGCGCCGTAGCTGCACGATGAAGATCCTCATTAGCGATACGATTCGATGTGTTATCGCTACCGCGCAGGAATTATAAATACGAGTCTCCACGGCCTCATGAACTCCACGTAAACTGTTTATACTGTGTGCATAATTCATCAGCATGGTAGTGGTGCAGCGCACACTTGGCTTTTCCACACTTGGCTAGTCCACTATCCCCAAGCTCCTGTGCTACCCACTGTTGCCAGGTCTAGATGGGACAAAGTGTGCATTCCAGGAATAGCAACACGACTCCAACCCCCAAACCCACCTGCTCCCCTCCCCCTCAGACAGGGTTTTTTGTTTTGTTTACCCATTCACCTCTGCACCTTTAACTGTGACTGTGAGGGTTCTCATGCAGTAACAGTTTTTACACAGGAAACTACATGACTCATTTACCTATGAAGCATCTTTATAACTTGTTTGCTCAGCTCAAAGATGTCCTTTTGTCTATTACCCTTGCTCATCTCTTTCCCTTCTTATGTAACAAGACAGATGCCAGAGGCGTGGCTCTGCCAGACAGACGGACATATTACAAATAATTAACACCAGCACGTTTCTCCTCCCAGTCTGGGGGCAGCACTGACACAGCTTGTCCGTCAAGCACCATTGAAGAGAGGGAATGAGCATCCAGTTGATCTCAATGCCTGAGAAAGGGGAATATTTGTGAATTATAAAATAAAGCCATCCTGAAGCTGGTAGGGGAGAAGCAAGGAGGAGCATTGGGGAGAGGATGAAGAGGGTCCTGTGCTCAGCCCCTTGGTGGACTGAACCCCTCTGTTTGCGCTTTTTTCGTCCTTGGCACACAGGGCTGCCTGTGAGGAGTGGGTCGGAAATAGGAAGTGGTTGTGTAAGGCGATCTGCAGATGCAGCACAGAGCCCCTTTTCTACGGCAGACCCCTTGGTCCTGTTCTGCACAGCGACACATCAGGTAGTCCTCCTGCTGCAGCCACAGCAAGACACAGGCCACACCCACATGGGACCAGTAGGCAGAGAGAGGCTAGAGATGAGAGGAAAAGATATGACAGGGGACAGGAAGAGGGGGGAACACAAATAATGGGAATAATGCAGAAAGGGGATGGAGTGCAAGGAGTGGGCTTCTGCTACTCTTGTCACTAATCAGATGGGAAAAGATGTTTTCAGGAGCGCTGCTGAGGTCTCTGCCAGAATTTGACATGAATCCATGAAATCCTCTACTACAAAGCAATGAATGATGAAAATGATAATGTGGTTATTATTGTGACATCAGAGAAGGAAGATACATCTACAGGTGTACAGAAGGTTGAACTGCATCTGTCTGTCACAGAAAAGCTGCTGTTTTAACGCATTCTTGATCTTAAGTAGATTGGCAGTCGGCACTCAAAGCCCCAGGAGCTGGAATCTGTCTCCTCTCTGCTTGACTTCCTTATATCTCTCCTCCCTCCCTCTTTTGGACTTTTGGATATCCCGGGTGACCGAACTGATGTAGGTGAATTGCTGATATATCTGATTTCAGATTCAGTAACTGCCCAAGGTCCCCCCCCCCCCCCCCCGCTATTTATAGATTTTTGGAGCTGCACATAAAAAAGGGCCTCACTCACAAATGTGGCCCACTGATAAAACACTTTGTTTAATTAAACACTGAGCAGGATTATGAGGCACTCCAACTAGTCCATCACTTTCCCCTTCATTTAATTGTCTTGGTTATTTACAAATCATTACCATAAAGTGGTTTTGAGCAAGATGCATACCACCTCGTATCCCCCGCAGTGCAAAAATGAAGATACACAGTAAAAGGATAAAGTTAGAATCCTGCTGAAATTTCACTAAATGACAGCTCAACTGGGCTTCACTTGGTATGAATGAGGCTTTTGTTTGAACACGCTTCATTGTTATTGTTTCAAGCACAAATTTAGGCAGAACTGAAGTGGACCAAAGATCCGGTGCCTCAAAATAGAAACTATTATTTCATGGTGTTTGCTCGGGCTGCTTTTGTGTGCGCCCATCACTGCCCAGAGTAGGAACATCAGTATGTACTTTGACTGCACTCTAGTAATGTAGAATGTATTACTGAAACCGCAGTTGCCGTTTGTATTTGTATTGTGTTGTGATATAGATTATTAAAGTGTGATGAAGTGATCTGGTCAGATGTACGTCTCTGGCAAATCGTTTAGGTCCAGTGAACCTTTGAAGGTCTGCCCAGGCCAGGCAAAGCTTTGAGAACCAAGACACAACATAGAGGAACACAGACACAGACAGAATCCAGCTCCCTTACCATTACGCTAATAAAACCAAACAGATGAAAAGCACGCTTCCCTACCACCAAAGTCCTGCTGTTTTGTCGCTATGTATATTTTTGAACACACTGTCACGCGTTGATGCGTGCTACTTAGGAAAGCCTGAGTCGTAAGAAGGTCATTTGGACATTTCCTTGGACTATTTAAAGGGAGGCAGGCAGGGTGAATTTGGCAAATGCTGGCACTGACTCACGCACACTGTGCCTGGAATTCCCTCGTTACCATTGGCCAGGGGACTACTGATTTTGGCATTGGTGCAAATTCGACTGAAGAATTATAAAAAGGAGAGAAAAATATTGCTCAATGTTTTTATTTTCCTTTGCGACCTTTTCCACCCTTCTCTAACCGTACGTACTGGAATAGTGCTGGAGAAAGAAACTACTCGCCCCAAAACACTTAACTCCAAATAACCTCAGCTCCTGATCTTATTCTTTGAGTTAGCTGTGTTGCTCCTAGCATTACTCCATGACTGTCAATCATGCGCTCGCTCCGCTGAGGTTCATCTTAAATCTTCTACAAATGTTTTTACTTCCTCCCAGCGCTAACCCAATCCTGCCCCTCTGTTCCCGTGACCTAATGCCAAACTGAAGAGATTTCCTTTCATGCATGTGGGTTGGAGAAAGAAAAAAAGACGAAAATAACGAAAGAATGAAGGAAAAGAGTGAAGAGGCGGGATGATGCATCTGGCACTGAGGAACTTAAGAAGGTGTTGCTGATGAAGTTTTCAGGTCCTATTCTTTTCTCTGCCCCGCCCTTCTAGTTTTGTTATTGAGCTGTTTCTCTCGGCGTGCATCACATATTACCTGGTGCCAAGACTGTAGAAAATGACTCACTTCCTGTTACAAGTGTGCTCTTTGTTTGATTTAAATCTCTGTGTGCCAGAAAGACAGCAGTAAATTTGACTGGAACACTTTGATTCATCTACTCGGGTAACATTATACCCAGTACTCTATAAAAACCCACTACCAAACTGCAAGTCGGTCCCAAAATGTATGCTGAAATTCTACATGAAATCCTGCTGCACCAGCACACTCAAAACAGTTGCACGTATATACAATTATACCCAATTCAGTGTGCAAATGCATTCACGTGCACTCGTGAGTGCATTCGTGTAAAACCTGAGACTCTCTCCTCTCCTAACTCCAAACATTACTATGACTAAAGGTTCATTCAAATGTAGTGCTTTTGTATATCTGTCGGCTCTGTAGTCTCACAGGGAAATTTTGTTTCATGAAAATTAGCTTGTTACATTTGGCACTGTTATGCATTTATGTAGCCTACTTTCCTAAGGTTTAAGGAAAACCCCTTTCACAGTCACGTGTTAGAACTTGATTGTCTGGAGGTTTATGCATTGAAATCTCCCTCTAAATCTTACAAGCAAGGGTCTTACCTGAAGGTGGGAGGTTACAAGTCTAACATTCTGGTACGTTGAGTAGACTAATATTCTCTGATGCATTTTGGACACTCCCAAGCAGCCCGAGTGACACTTCATAATAATTATTTTTCAAATCACACCAGGGGCATACAGTATATATCACGAGCCTATCACTCTTTTTATTCCATACTTGCCGTAAAATAAAGTCCATCAAAAGGTGATGTTGTGGAGACTCATCAGCCCTAAAGCACAGAGTCACCGCTGTGTACATAAGAAACAAATCAAGCCAGGCTGTCACGTTTATTTGAACAATATTTTACTTTACATGGTCTGTTCTGTACTTGTAATTTATTTACAAACACATGAAATGCTTAAAATTACAAATGCTTGTAGGTTTGCATTACTATGCCGCCTTAAAAAAATCATTATCAAGCTTTTGTGACACTACGTCCTTCAGTCATGCTGTAGAAATAGGAGCATGTGTATTGCTGAATGAGTGTTTTGCCATGGATGCATTACGTATGATGATAAAGAAGCTTTCATTGATTCATGGGTTTGAGTCCCCCCAGGCCACTGACACTCAGGTCTCTGAGACTCGGCCTCTGCAGGCCCAGTCTCCTCTCTAGACTTTCACCTATGTGGTAGTGGGCCTGAACTCCTCTCACTGCCTCTGGCTTCCGTGTGGTAAAGAATATGTGAATGTTAATGGAGCAAAACATGCAGTTTCTACATAAATAAAAGGCTTCCTCTGTAATGCAATCCTAAATTCATCAATGGGATCTTGTGAAGTAATGCTTGTTGAAACTACTGAATAACTGGCAAACTGTGGAACTACAACAAAACATTGATTTATTAGATGAATATGAAGTTCATACTGTATACAAAGCTAACATGCTATTGCAGCCCTTATGTGCATGAGCTCCAGGGTTGTAAAAATGAAGGTGAGAAAGGGAGAGAAAATGAAAAATAACATTCGTCATGTGCAGATAAAACTTAACTTTGTCCAGACTGTGTTTTTATGTGTTTTGGATTTGCATTCTTGTCGGCCTTTATATAAAAGATCAAAAGAGGTTTATTTGGCACAGCTGAATGGTCATTTTTGAATGGTGAAATTGTGAATAGATTTTTCCAACTTTTTTTTTTTCTGGTTCTGTGCTCTTTCCTATTTTGAAGCAGAATTATAACTCAAGCTGTATTATATCCATGTAGTGTGTGGTAGAAACTGCCGTATTTCAACCTTCACCTCTCGTTTAAGTGTGTGTGTGTGTGTTTGTTTTTGTATCCCGGTGGGGACTTTGACCTGACTGCACACAGACCCATGGGGACAAAAACTGAGGTCCCCACCGGCAAACCCCTCCTACGAGCTTCAGAACAGTGTCTAGACACGCCCCATGTAGTTTTCTCTGAAGTCCCCTGGAAACCATTTTCAAGACAAAAATGTGTGTGTGTGTGTATGAATACTCCCCTAGTGTATACACAGTATACTGCAGTCCCCATGAGGTAGGCTGTTCTTGAAGTGTGTATCGCTGTTTGTCCACTCTCTATTGCCCCCTATTGGTCAAAAGTAGTATTAAAGTTTGGAAATACACTTTAAATGTGTCTTTTTGACCAAAGATAAGCATGAATGAAATGCTACATTTGATAAAAAATAAATATATGTATAAATAAATACACAAATACTTAATATTAATATTGATATTATTTATATTGCTATAGTTTTTTAAAAATTTGCATGAAAACAACGATAACCATAATGTATATTGTCTGTATATTTGTCATGTAAAATGCCTGTTTTAAGTTTCTTCTATACAATTTTAATGATATTTTACCATAATTCATTATCTCATCATTGATATCATTGACAATAACAACAATTATAATAATAGTCTATATTTGATTTATTTTGCCATGTCAGAGGTGTAAGATCAATAAGGTCGTTTTGTTGCACTGCTTTTTTAAAGCTAACTTTTAAACAGTGCTCACTGTTCAATGACAACGATATTGATGATAACAGACAAATGCAGGTTTAGAGTTGTATCCATAAACATAAAATAGGAGTAGAAAAGACATTTTCATTTAAATCAATATAGCAGGATGGTTTGAGGGGCGGCCATTTTCATGTGTACACTTACTATTGCGATCGTTATATTAGGCTAATCTCCGTGTAAACTATATATGGCACTCACTGAGGAGAGGTTTTGCAGTAATGACTGAAAAGACAAGGGGAGTAGTAACATCACAAAGCATAGAGAGTCACAACTTAATGCTTCATCCACACACTCTTGTACAGCGTGGGAAAGCACATTGATATAGCCAGATGCCGTTCTTGAAGTCGGAGAAAAATAAGTCCCATTACTCCCATTATTCATTCACTTGTTGGCGTGTGTGTGGGCTGGTGTCAGCAATGTCTTGCTCCTTATTCCTATTTATGTTTTATGATTTTGGACTCTACAAAATGAATTGAATTATTTATTTATTCTATCTTTAAGCATGTTATAGCATTCTGTGTCAGTTTTTGATTTGATTGTTCTATTATTATACTATTCAAATGCTATGCATCTTCTATAGTAGGTCTATAATACGCCAACTGAAACAGTATAGGGTTACGGTGGTGTGCTTGTATATTTACCCATATTGTTAATACTTAAAGTGCTTTCCTGTTATTTGTAGCCTATAGTATCACTCTAAAACATATTTTACTGAACGATGCCTTCAGCCTGAAATCAACAGGGTGTGAGCTATTTATTCAGGTTTTAGGAGCAGCATATCAGACAGGACATATTACGCAGCAGGATAAAGAGTCGTGAATTTCTACATTGAATAAAATATACTAGGATAGTTTGGGTTTGGTTGTCCTCCTCCAAGGATATTTGAAGATTTTTGACTTAAAGTATGCAATTTGACATCATTTTGGACCACTATTACGACCATAGATAACGCTGCAAAAGCTAAGAGATAAACTTTCTGTATAGGGAGTTAGGGCGAGGGACTGTTAGACCCAGCGATGCTGCTGGCCACCAGCCCGCTGTTGTGACCATCTTCTGTAACTAGTGAAGCATTTAAGCATAGTGGAATTAGCAAGCTAGCTAACTAGCCAGTTGTCTAGTTTGCTAGCCAGCTTGCTAATTTAACAATGCTTGAATGCTTCCCTATTTACAGAAAATTAGCCACCCAAGTTGCTACTCATCTGGCTGGTGCTGAAAGTTGGCCCTTCTACATTTCACTCTTTGGTGTACCATGATTTATTTTTCGCACCAGCAGTTCTCACAAGCAGCTGCGAGCTCATAATGCTTTTCTGGCCTCTTCATATCAGTTTCTCTGGATGACTCATGATGGCAATTCATAACAGTGCAGCGCCAGTGTTTTTGCACCGTGCTTAAGTATGCTTAGTATGATTTTACAGGGCAAACATTTCCAGAAGAAACAAAAGGTCAGACAAAGCCTGTGATACATGTAAATAATGGAATAACTCCCTGCCTGCTCAGGAGAAAGATAAGCTACCTAGCTCAGTAGCTAGCCATCTGTCTCTGGAGCTAAGTCTGCTCTCTTCCAAGCAAGCTGCAACAACACTTAGCCACACAGACGTGCGTTGTCATTATAACAACTAACTCTTCAATAGACCACGGAAAACCGTATAATGTATTTCTATGGTGGCACCCCTTGTAGCTAGCAAAGCTCATTGTAAGTTGTTTTGTAACAACTAGCTATATGGTGGCTACAGGCCTCATTTTTTAACTCTTACTTTGAATATTCCCGTGGTGACCTTCTGATCTAATGCATGGAATCTGAGGATAAAACTGTTGCGCACAACACTATATATACTATAGGAAGAACGGGTCATTATTTCAAGGGAACTCACATTTGTGCAACTTTAGTAAGTTAAGCCGACACACTGTAACCTGTTGTCAAGCAACATAAGGTGCAGTTAGCTTAGCTAGCTTACCATCATAACTTTGATACCCTGCAGCTTGACCCGCAATGTTACCAAAGCAAATATTTAGTTTAGACATGAATCCTTATCAGCCTAGTCAGCCTTAGGGGTCCCGGGACACTTGGAGCAACGTTGCATTGGGGGTAGGGATAAAAACCCTGACTTTTTGTCCCGCCCTTCCGGACGGAAGGAGCGCCGCTAAAAATGTAGTATATAGTATGTTCTCTAGTCTAAGGTGGGTAAGCGGCGTTCCCTTGGGACCTCCGGTTGCC